>NC_045958.1:22984723-23320834 GCF_010909765.2 Amblyraja radiata | reverse complement strand
TACAGACGTTTTTGGATTGTTTGCATCTTATTAGTTATATGGTCTGTGATAAAGTAAATGGTTTAGCACATTAGACATAATATTCTGCTTGAATAGAGGGTGGACGAGCTTTTGTTCTGTTTGATCTGTCTCCCGAAGGTGTCTCCCAAAAAGATATAAATTCTTACTAATAAAGTAAAAATTAGAAATGGAATAAGTAGGTAAAAAGTTAAAAGAGTGCAGGAAAAAGTAAGAAACAACTAAAACTTTAACAACCGTTTAAAGTTGTAGTTTTAGTTGCTTCTTTCTTTTTCCTGCACTCTTAACTCTTTACCTACTTATTCCATTTCTAATTTTTACTTTATTAGTAAGAATTTATATCTTTTTGGGAGACACCTTCGGGAGACAGATGAAACAGAACAAAAGCTCGTCCACCCTCTATTCAAGCAGAATATTATGTCTAATGTGCTAAACCATTTACTTTATCACAGACCATATAACTAATAAGATGCAAGACACTACCACGTAAATTGGGGGTAAAAGAATTACATTTTGTAGTTGGAATGTCAAGGGCGTTAACAAACCAATTAAAAGAGGTAAAGTACTATCACACTTAAAATCAATTAATGCTGACATAATGTTCCTTCAGGAAATCCACCTTAAAAACGCAACACATAATAGACTGAAAGGCAAATGGATTGAGAAATTATATAATTCATCATTTCCCTTTAAGTCAAGAGGGGTAGCCATTTTAATTCTTGAGGGTATACCATTTAAATATACCTCTTCTATTGTTGATACAGAAGGTAGGTGTGTTATATTAGTGGGTGAACTATATTCAACATGACTGATATTGGTGAATATTTATGCACCAAACTTTGACAACCCGCAATTTTTTAAGAAAATATTCCAGAATATGAACAATACAATTTGATAATTGGATGAGATTTAAACTGTACACTAGATCCCTATTTGGATAGATCGTCAACTCAAAAGAAAACAAAATCTAAGTTGTCTGAATTATTAAATTCATATATAAACAGTGCAAATATAAAAGACGTTTGGAGAATTGAAAACCCCTCAGGGCGAGAGTATTCATTTTATTCAGTGCATAAAACAAATTCAAGAATTTATTATTTCTTAGTGGATTCCAAACTTATTCCTTATACGTATAACTCAAAATATCATAACATTATTATATCCGACCATGCTCATCTAACCTTTAAGGTAAAATAACAAGGAATATCGGAGAAACTGGAGATAAATTGGAGATTTAACCCACAAATCCTAAATGACAAGGCATGTTATGACTACCTTAAGTCGCAGATTAAAACTTTTTTTCAGACAAATGGCCTTCCAGAAATATTTGCTTCCCTGCTTTGGGAAACATTTAAAGTGTTTGTGAGAGGATGTATTATTGGCTTTCAAGCTTCCAAAAACAAGAAGAACCGAGCTGAACAATATGAGCTAGAAAGACAGATAAAACAGCTAGACGTAGAAAATGCGATCGTCCCCTCTAATATAAAACATAATTAAATTGCTGTTCTCAAATATAGGTTAAATCATATACTTTCAGCTCAAATCTTAAGGCTTTTCCAGCATACTAAACATACACACTTTGAATTTGGAGACAAACCACAGAAACCACCCCCATCCACATCAACGGGACGGAGGTGGAACGTGTTTCCAGCTTCAGGTTCCTGGGGGTCAACATCTCCGATGACCTCTCTTGGACCCACAATACCTCAACTCTGGTCAAGAAGGCTCACCAGCGTCTCTTCTTCCTGAGGAGACTGAAGAATGTCCATCTGTCTCCTCAGATTCTGGTGAACGTCTACCGCTGCACCATCGAGAGCATCCTTACCAACTGTATCACAGTATGGTATGGCAACTGCTCTGTCTCCGACAAAGAAACTGACAAGTTACTAAAGAAACGGTTACGAAAGGAAAGCACTGCAGAGGGTGGTGGAAATTGCCCAACGCATCACCGGTTCCTCGCTCCCCTCCATTGAGTCTGTCCAAAGCAAGCGTTGTCTGCGAAGGGCGCGCAGTATCGCCAAGGACTGCTCTCACCCCAACCATGGACTGTTTACCCTCCTACCATCCGGGAGGCGCTACAGGTCTCTCCGTTGCCGGACCAGCAAGTCCAGGAACAGCTTCTTCCCTGCGGCTGTCACACTACTCAACACTGTACCCCCCCCCCCCCCCCACTCCCTCGAACACTCCTCCCACAGGAAAAACACTATGACTGTATGCATGTAAATAGATATATTTATTGAAATCATATTCTATGTCGCTCTCCAGGGAGATGCTAACTGCATTTCGTTTCTCTGTACTGTACACTGACAATGACAATTAAAGTTGAATCTGAATCTGAATCTGAAATTATCAACTCCGTAAACTAGAAGACGAACGCACAATTTACAAAATCAGATCAGACAAGGGAGACTTGCTTACACTACCCAAGGACATCAACGATAGATTTTTGCAATTCTATCAGATATTATACTCATCAAAAATAACAGCCAGCTCTGCGAACATGCAAATGCAACCTCTCTGGTTTAAACGAGAGAGTGAGAAAATTATTGGGCGCGGAAATAACTACGATAGACATCGCAGAGACCATTAAGTCTCTGAAAAACGGGAAAACCCCTGGCCCCGATGGCCTGAACAATGAATTTTATAAAAAATTCAGTGAATTGGTCTTGCCACGCTTACAAACTCTATATAGCTACGCCTTTAAACAACAGATATTACCACCAACACTGACTGAATCAACAATAATACTTATCCCAAAAAGGGATAAGGATCCTGAAGACCCTGGCTCGTATAGAGCCATAAATATTTTAAATACGGATCAGAAGATATTAGCTAAAATTTTAGCCCATAGGTTAAGTTTAGTTATCGATAAATTAATACACCCTGACCAATCAGGTTTTATATTTAAACGATATTCATTTTTCAATTTGAGACACCTGTTTAATATAATATATTCAAATATTCAAAGTTCTTTAGTAACTTGTCAGTTTCTTTGTTGAACTAAATTAAGGCGCATGTTGCAATCAAAAGCGCTTGAACAATTGGTTGGGAAGAAAGCCAAACTGTAAGAAAGACGACTGCAGACGCTGAAAAACTATTTGATCAAGTGGAATGGTCCTATCTATTTTCTGTGATGGAAAAATTTCAACTCGGTGAAAACTTTTGTTCATGGGTGAATCTTCTATATAAAACCCAAACAGCTAGAATACTTACAAACCAAATGTTGTCACCCAAATTTCACTTATCCAGAGGTTGTAGACAAGGATGTCCATTATCCCCGGTTTTATTTGCTCTTGTTATACAACCACTCGCCTAGAGTATCAGATCTCACCCTGACATCCACGGGTACAATACTAAACATACAATTAATAACATTTCTTTATATGCAGATGATGCATTATTATATATCACAAACCCGAAAATTAGCATTCCGAATTTATTAAATCTCTTAATTCAATTTGGCTCATTCTCCGGATATAGAATTAATTGGAATAAAAGTGAAATTATGCCAATAACGGAACAAAATCCGTCTGCACTTCAGCAATTTTCTTTTAAAATCGCCTACGAGAAGTTTAAATACCTTGGAATCTATGTGACCAGGAAATATACTTCTCTATTCAAATCCAATTTTACTTGTTTAGTTACTAAATTACACAGAAACATCCAATTTTGGAAAACACTTCCCATCTCACTAGTTGGTAGAAATAATGCTATAAAGATGATCTTTCTCCCACAACTATTATCCTTATTCCAATCAATTCTGATATATCTTCCAACATTTTTTTTCAAAAAAATTGATTCAATTATTACTAATTTTATTTGGGATTACAAGACCCATAGAATAAACAAAATACATCTATGTAAGTCTAAGGCTAACGATGGATTAGCTTTACCAAACTTTCTATTTTATTATTGGGCGGTTAATATCAAAAATATAACCTTCTGGCTGGATGACACTGATCAGCAGCCAGATTGGTTAAAGATGGAGAAGGAGGATTGTCTACCTTCCGATTCTCTTAGGTCCAATAAATTTGAATTAAAAAACATAAGGAGGAAACCCGATTATACATAGTGTTATCTGCATCTGGAAACAATTCAAATTTACTTTAAAATTGGGTAATTTATATATTTTCCTTCCTATTGCAAATAACTCTTCTTTCAAACCGTCTGTCTTAGATAGAGGATTTGTTCAATGGAAAACTCATGGAATTGAAAGGTTGGGAGACCTTTATCAAAAGGGGATTTTCCTCTCTTTTCAGGAATTACAACAGAAGTACGAATTACATGTTAATAATTTTTTTAGATATTTACAATTTAGAGATTATGTAAAATTACATACGCAAGATTATAGATTTAGGCCAAGAAATCCTTGACGAATGTCTGAATCGACATCCCAATACAAATAAATTAAACTTATATTTAAATACCCCTTTAGATACTGACATTCCGTCATCAGAGTCATATAGACGAGCATGGGAGGATGAATTGGCTCAACCCATAATGAAAGACACTTGGGATGAAAGTTTACAACATATATATCACTGCTCGTTAAATACCAGGCATTCCTTAATACAGTTTAAAATATTACATAGATTACACTATTTGAAGACAAAATTAAATAGGATCTTCCCAAATACTTCCTCTCTCTGTGATAAATGTCAATTTCAAGAAGCCAATTTAACTCATACTTTTGTAACTTGTATAAAAAAACACAATTTTTGGACGGACATTTTAAAAATTATCTCTAAAGTTATCGATAATCAACTGAACCCAGATCCAAAATTAAGGATTATCAGAATATACCACAACCTTACGATAAGCCAGAGACACTTTCTTGATTACAGTTTAATAACTGCGAAAAATTAATACTTAAATTTTGAAAAAACCAGCAACCCCCACAATTAAAATGTGGATTACGGAAATGACCAATAACGTGCATTTGGAAAAAATAAGATTTGTATTAATTGACAAACCAGAATTATTTTCTAAAATATTGTCTCCATTTATTGGATTTTTTAAAAAGTAAACTGGTTTAACACAAAATTAAAGTCAAACTTGAGTTTAGGGTTGGATGAACAACTATACTCAACATCTCCCAGATCCAGCTCCACAATCATTATATTTGTAATCTCCTTTCCTTCTTGCTTTTTTTTTTCTTTCTTCTTTCTATTAGTTTATAGTCTCTTTTTTCTTTCAATCTTTCTTTCTCTATTTCTTTTCTTTAAAAAAAAACATTGCTGTTCCAACACATCCATGAGTTGATTGGACATGGAGGAAGACTTTTCATGCTATCAAAGATTTGGACTATTATGTTTTGGACTATATACTGGGTATCATGCCTGATTTTAAGGGTTTGGTATGCACGATACGACTTTGAACTAAAACCACTGATTCAATAAGATTAATAACCATGTGTTCAAGAAGGAACTGCAGATGGAATCTGGTTTTAGGAAAAAATATAGTACGTCAACAGCTGCTTTAAAAGTAGTAAATGATTTTATTGAATTTTTAGACAATAAGCAACACTGTGCAGCCCTTTTCGTTGACCTATCAAAGTATTTCGATACTGTGGATCATGCCTTATTGTTACAAAGACTATGCAGCATCGGTTTGTCTGACCAAGCTGTCTGTTGGTTTAAAAACTATCTATCAGGCAGATCCCAGTGTGTGCGAGCAGAAGGTATTACTTCTAGCTCTCTTAATGTATCCAAGGGTGTGCCACAGGGATCGGTTCTAGGACCTTTATTATTTACTATTTATATTAATAGTCTAGATCATAAAGCTCCGAACGCAAATTTTCACTTTTATGCTGACGACACAGTGATATATTGCTCTGCGACTACCCCAAATCAGGCTCTCTGTCAGCTCCAAACTGCTTTTAACACTGTGCAACGTAACCTGTGTGATTTAAAACTTGTTTTAAATGCTGACAAGACAAAGATCATGCTGTTCACTAAAGCTAAATCAAAGCCCTCGGACCTCCCTCCTATCACCACTTTGCAGGGCTCTGTGGTTGAATCTGTATCTCAATATAAATATCTGGGAATTATAATTGACGATTCTCTCTCTTTTAAACCTCATATCCAGCAACTTATGAAAAAACTAAAGATAAAATTAGGTTTTTACTTTAGAAACAAATCTTGTTTTTCTTTTGAAGCCAAAAAAAGACTTGTTGCTGCAACGTTTATGTCTGTGTTGGACTATGGTGATGTTTTATATATGAATGCATCTTCAAAATGCCTACAGTCTTTGGACACGGTCTATCACGGAGCACTGAGATTTGTTACTAATTTTAAAACCCTCACGCACCACTGCACTTTGTATGCTCAAGTTGGATGGTTTGCCCTGTCCACCCGCAGACTCCATCATTGGCATATCCTTATTTATAAGACTATCCTCGGTGTTCTTCCTTCATACCTGCAGAAGTATGCAATTCGAAAAAGCACAGGAACTTATCAGCTCCGCTCTAAGGACTTGTTCTTACTAACTGTACCTAAAGTCCGTACTGAACTGGGAAAAAGGGCATTTAGTTATGCTGCTCCCTTCGCATGGAACCAGCTGCAGAATGAACTGAAACTTAAGGAGCTGGTTTCTATAAACAGATTTAAATCCCTTCTTAATGATGTTGAAGCGGGCTCTTCTGTCTGTACATGCTTTGTTTGATGATGTTCTGACTGTGACTATTTATATGTTCTCTGTTGTTTTTTTTAAATTATTGTCGGTGGGCGGCGCGACTTTCGTCAGCAACGGCCTCTGCAGTCCGTCTGCGTTTTTATTATTTTATGTCTTATGTTTTTATGTAGTTTTTGTTATTTTTGTTGGGGTATGTGTGTGGGGGGTGGGGGTGGTGTGGGGGGGGGGTGGAGGTAACTTTTAAATCTCTCCCTGCACGGGAGACCCGACCTTTTCTTGTCGGGTCTCCGTTGTCGTTGGGGCTGCAACGAGGAGCGGCCTACAACAGGAAGACCGGGGGCTGTGGTGCCGACTACTCACCTCACCGTCGCGGAGCTGGCCAAGTCCAGAGCGGGTGGAGCTGTGGTGGACGCTGCTGCGACCCGACCCCCGGAGATTCGTAGGCTGCAACTGCGGGTTTGGCGGGCGGCACAGGGAGCCCGCGGGTCCCTGGAGGGAGACCGCTTTTCAGGGCTTCCGCAACGGCGACTTCTCCCGCCCGAGTTGCGGGGTTGAAGAGCACCTGAGCGGGGCCTTACAGCACCGCCCCGCGTGGCTTGGAATGGCTGCGGGACTGCGAACGCACGCCGGGGGCTCTAACACCAAGACCCGGTGTGCGGCCTTGCATCACCCGGCGTGGCTTTAATGGCCGCGGGACAATTCGCCATCGCCCGCCGGGGGCTTTGACTTTGACTTTGACTCTGACATCGGGGCAGAGAGTGCAGTGGAGAGAAACATAGAAACATAGACATAGAAAGTAGGTGCGAGAGTAGACCACCAGGTCCGTCGAGCCCGCACCGCCATTCGCTCATGGCTGAACACTAAACAGACACACTTACCCACAAACAGTAGACACAAGACACAGAACACAAGACACTACCCTCCCCTTTATACCGCTATCACCCCTCTCCACCCCAAGAACCTCGTGATCTCCTGGGGGAGGCAAAAAACCGGATAAAAACCCAGGTCCAATTCGGGAAAAAAATCCGGGAAATTCCTCTCCGACCCCAATCCAGGCGATCGACACTTGTCCAGGAGATCACTCAGGTCTTACTATACTAACCATACCTAGGTCCATATCCCTGCCCTCTCCCCCTAGCCCCTTATCCCCTTGGCAGCTAAAAAACCATCTATTTTAGTCTTAAATATATTTAAAGTTTCTGCTTCCACTGCTCCCTGGGGCAGTGAATTCCATAAATTAACCACCCTCTGGGTGAAGAAGTTCTTCCTCATCTCAGTTTTAAAAGAGCCCCCCCTTATTCTGCAACTATGTCCTCTAGTTCTAGTTTCCCCGATCATTGGGAACATCCTCGGTGCATCCACCCGATCAAGGCCCCTCACGATCTTATATGTTTCAATGAGATCGCCTCTCATTCTTCTAAACTCCAAAGAGTAGAGTTCCAGCCTACTTAACCTTTCCTCATATGTCAATCCCCTCATTGCAGGAATTAATCTTGTAAACCTTCGCTGCACTGCCTCCAGGGCTAGTACATCCTTTCTTAAGTATGGACCCCAGAACTGTACACAGTATTCCAAATGTGGTCTCACTAATACTGTGTACAGCTGCAGCAAGACCTCCGTGTTTTTATACTCAATCCCCCTAGCAATAAAGGCCAAAACTCCATTGGCCTTCCTGATTGCTTGCTGCACCTGCATACTAACTTTTAGTGATTCATGTACTAATATATGAGAGATAAGTTTTTTTGGCCTTCCATCACAGCAATGTGATGGATGTTTATGTAAATTATGTTGTGTCTTGGGTCTATTGTTTGTAATGTATGGCTGCAGAAACGACATTTCGTTTGGACCTCAAGGGGTCCAAATGACAATAAATTGAATTGTATTGTATTGTATTGTATTGTATCGTATTGTAACTGTGGAACTGTGCTGCTGCCTGTCTTGGCCAGGACTCTCTTGTAAAAGAGATTTTTAATCTCAATAAGACTTCTCCTGGTTAAATAAAGGTTAAATTAAAAAAAAAAAAAAAGATGCTGGAAAATCGAAGGTACACAAACAGGCTGGAACAACTCAGCGGGTGCAGCAGCATCTATGGAGCGAAGGAAATAGGCAACGTTTCGGGCCGAAACCCTTCTTCAGACCGGGTATCTAATAACCATGTTATGCTTGCTTCTAGAAGGGGAAAGTGAAGATGGAAGAGTCGATGAAGAATTCTGATTGCGGATATATAGCGCATGCTATTTTCCCTCGTTAGTATAGTGTTTAGTATCCCCACCTGTCACGGGGTTCAATTTCCCGACGAGGAGCCACAGGGTTTTATTCCCTGACCTTTGCTTTTGATATATGTTAAGCCTTTATGGCCACTTTTTTAATGTATATTTTTATTAGAAGCATATACATATCATAACCAAAACACGATTTGCTTATCAATTACATATAAACGCAGCTTCTATTTTTTTTAAATTATTTTGTTTGAAAGATAGAGCTATAGAGAGAAAAGAAATAAGAGAAAAGAAAAAGTAAACTATAAGCTAATACAGAGGGGAGGGAAAAACCCCCCAAAGATTACCAATAACACAATTTTGGAGATAGGTCCGTAGATTATAGAGTGTAATTGTTCATCCAGTCCTGGATTTAGTTTCAGTCCAGCTTCTGTGTTGAACCAGTTTACTCTTTTAGAAAATCAATAAATGGAGACCATATTCTAGCAAATAGTTCTGATTTGTCAATTAAGACAAGTCTAATTTTTTCTAAATGTAAGGTCTCGGACATTTCCGTGATCCACATTTTAATTGTGGGGGTTATTGGATTTTTCCAATTTTTTAATGTTTATTAGTAATTGACTCGTTATATACTCGGAACAATTAGGGGCCGGTATGGAGTGACCATTTGGCTTGTTTTGCATGTCATTGATGATGGCATGTGCCTTTAAATTTCAAACTATTGTGGGTGGGATTTATGATGTGTTTTTGGGTGTGTTTGGAGCTAAGATGCTTGCGCAGAAGTTTAATTTTTAGATTAGTTTGGAGCGAGTAGGGAGAAGATTAACCCTTCGACCATGCGAGTTGTAAAGGAGATCATGCGAAGTGTAACGGAGACACGAGGAGTTTTTAATGTTTAAAGCAATAAGCTGGAGTTCGATGAAGATTGCAGCAATGCCGGAAGAAATTTGGATGTATCTTACTGTTTTCTCTCAACAAAAAAGCATTTATTCATCAAAAGATTGTTTTTAAGACTTATCTGTGAAGAAGCTCTGAAGGTCTCTGTGAGTAAGCTCGCATGCATTTTGAAGACACCCATTTAGCGGCTAGAGAGTTAATTTCTCAAAATATATGAAAATCTGCCGCTACAAGTAGGATGGGGACCCATAGTCCCATTTATATCAACAGGTCGTTGGTGGAAAGGGTCAAGAGCTTCAAATTCCTGGGCGTGCATATCTCTGAAGATCTCTCCTGGTCCGAGAACACGGATGCAATTATAAAGAAAGCACATCAGTGCCTCTACTTCCTGAGAAGATTGTGGAGAGTCGGTATGTCAAGGAGGACTCTCTCGAACTTCTACAGGTGCACAGTAGTGAGCATGCTGACTGGTTGCATCGTGGCTTGGTTCGGCAACTTGAGTGCCCAGGAGCATAAAAGACTGCAAAAAGTTGTAAACACTGCCCAGTCCACCATCGAGGGGACCTATCGTAGTCGCTGCCTCAAAAAGGCTGCCAGCATCATCAAAGACCCATACCATCCTGGCCACTCACTCATCTCACTGCTGCCTTCAGGTAGAATGTGCAGGAGCCTGAAATCTGCAATATCCAGGTTCAGGAATAGCTGCTTCCCCACAGCTATATGGCTATTAAACTCAACTCAAACAAAACTCTGATCGTTAAATAGCCCATTGCACTTTATCTGTTATTTATGTGTGCATATATATATATATATATTCATTGGCATATGGTCACACTGATCTGTTCTGTTCTGTATTTATTTATGCTCATTATATTCTGTTGTGCTGAAGCAAAGCAAGAATTGCATTGTCCTTTCTGGAACACATGACAATAAACTCTCTTGAATCTTGAATCTTGTAACAATTGTTATTCATTTGCCTATTTGCTCCTCAATTTCTCTTGCTCCAAACTTGATGAATCCTATCTTTTTTTTGATTTATCTTTTTCCTCAAGACAGCTTCAACTTCTTTCAGTTCAGAAAAATGTCACCCAATGGGTAAGACTTTGCTACTTCAGCAGAGTTAAAATATTCATTTATGTAGCCATGTACAAATATCAAAAAATGAAATAATGAAATAATGAGTATAAAGAACCTTCATAGTTACCTCTACGCCATTAGAAGTTGTGTTAACGCAACCAAAGTCGCTAATAACGAAAGCAACTAAATAGGTGGACATCTTCACGGAGGTGTTAAATGTTGTAACTTTCCATATACCATTCTTTTCCAGTCTTTCAGAAAAATCTAAAAAATTAAAACATTCAGCTTAAATAGTTGCCTATTGCTTTTGTAACAGTACAAATGTTGGCATTATACTGACTCATCTGTTACTACTCAGGGATTTATTTCGCTGCTGAGATTTTTGCACGGTTGTGACAAACTTACTCTAGGTGCTTTCTGATCCTCTGAAATATTGTTCTATTGTTTAATCCAAAGCAGAACTAAACTAGTGGTAAGTGGGCCTCCATCATATTACCAAACATGAGCTGGCACGCAATGAATATTTCTGCAAGGTTCTGGGCAGACTGCTATATTCAACTTAGCAACAGTAACTGGTCTCCAATATGAGTCATGACATTATTACTTTTGAAAATCAATGGAGAAAACTGCTCATACATGATAGTTACAAGGCCTTACATAATTCAATTGTGACTCTAAAACGCATTTTGAAACTAATTCTAGATTACAATGTTATTATTATTATGCGGGTATTGATTTATTGGCATCTTATTTCATATTATCTATGTGTATTGTGTTTTCACAGGCCTATTTTTCTGCTGCGTAAGAATTACATAGTTCCGTTTTCAGTATATATGACAATTAAGCACTCGAAACATTGTTGACCAATTGTTCTGCTTTCTGTTCTGCTTTACTGCGCCAACATTAGTTCATTTCCCTTTCCTTGATGCTCTACATGGAACATTCAGCAATTCCCTCCCCATTTGGCGAGGAGCTACTTTGGTCAGAAGGGATAAAACTCCTGACACTGTAATGTTGGATGTTGGAACATCGTGATTGTGGCATGTGTAAGGAACGGGCAGGAGGAGGAATACAGGAACTTGACCAGTGCCTTTTGTGCCTAGAGTGAAGAGAACTGTCTCACCCTGAACACAACAAAGACTAAAGAGATGGTGGTTAACTTTGGCAGGTCCAAGCTCCCCCTTCAGCCGGTCAACGCTGCAGGGGCTGACATTGAGGTGGTGCAGACATATAAATACCTTGGAGTGCACCTTGACAACAAACTGGACTGGTCTGTCAACTCTGACTCCCTCTACAAAAAAGGCCAGAGCAGACTCTTTTTCCTCAGAAGGCTCAAATCCTTCAATGTGTGTAATGATATGCTGCACATGTTTTACAACACAGTGGTCGCAAGCGTTATTTTCTACGCTGTTGTCTGCTGGGGCAACAGCATTAGTGCAAAAAACAATAGGAAGCTGGTCAAACTGGTTAAACGAGCTAGCTCAGTGCTGGAGGGGAGAGTAGACTCTGGGATGGAGGTGCTTGAGAGGCGTATGAGGCACAAGGTGCAGGTCATCCTGAAAAACCCCGGGCATCCCCTCCATATAATTCTGGAGAGTCAAAAGAGCACTCGGAACAACAACCGGCTCCTCTCCCTGCCCTGTAGAACGGAGCGGTTCAGGAGATCCTTCACCCCTGCAGCCATTAGATTTTATAATTCGGACCGCTAGGCTGTAGGGGGATGCATTTTGCAATTATTAATTTTTAACTGTTAATTATTGGTCTTTTTAAGTATTTATTGCTCTCAGGTAGTGTCCACATTGTATTCTATGTATTTTCTGTCTGCGTTCGTTTTGAATCTGTGGGTTTGTTGGTTGGGAGCTTCTGGACATCTGAATTTCCCTGAGGGGATCAATAAAGTATTTATTATTATTATTATTATTATTATTATCGTTACATCTATCATGCAGAGCCCATATCCCACCATTTGCCATGCAGTTCTAAGTCCCCCAGCTGGTCAAACCAGTGGGAAGCTTCTTGCAGCTACGATTTCAATGAGAAAATGTGGAGGGAGTTGAAATTATAATTAACTTTATTTCAGACTCAAGGTCCAGACAAGAGACGACATTACATCAAAAACATTGCATATAAAAACACCATAAAATACATATAAAAGCTTAGTAAATTACATAAGAGCATCATAAATTATATGCAAAAACATAATACATGATTTAAAATCAAGAATAAAAATAAAGATCAGTGTCCTACAAAGAGACAACTATACAAATGTCTCCACAACTGGGATTGGCAGTGTGTGGTGCTAAACCTTATGTTTGATAAGACCATGATAATTACATTTTCAGAGTCATTAATCCTACAAATAAATGTATACAGGATAGCTTCTAAAGTATTGACTTCTGCAGCCACAAACATTTCACTAGTACTACACCATCTAGGTTTCCTAATAGCCCTGTCCCACGGTACGTGTTCATTCCAAGAGCTCTCCCGAGTTTAAAAAAAAAATCAAACTCATGGTAAGCACGGAGAATGAACGTAGCGGGTACTTCGGAGCTCGGGGACGTCTCCTAGCGGCTCGTAACGCTAACGGCAGGTGAGCACGGGAAGGCTCGTGAAGATTTTTCAACATGCTGGAAAACGTCCACGAGAGCCCCGAGTACTGACAAGTGGCCATTACTGTAAATCTCCGAGTTCGAATCAGGGCAAACTCGGGAGAGCTCTTGAAATGAACTCGTACCGTGGGACAGGGCTTTTAGCAGTGTTCTGATGGCATCATTATAAGCGACCTTTAGTCTCTGTAAACTTGTCTTTCCGTAGTTTGACCACAGGTGTGCAGTATAGAGTGGTGTGCAATATGCTCTAAACAGAGACATCTTCACCACATCTGTACACGCACCAAACATAGATAAGAGATAATTTGCCAGAATAGTATACGTCGTTGCCTATAAATATCCACATCATCTGTCATTTGTTCTGTAATAAAATGTCCACGATATCTTACCTTATTGCAGACACTAAGGTTATTGTCAGACAATTTAAAATCAGGAAATTTTAGCTCTTTATGCTCTTTGGTTCTACAGATCATAACAGCACTCTTACCAGCATTACATTTGATATCATGTTCCACACCATACACAGAACATATAGTAAGGAGCTGCTGGAGACCAGTGCGAGATGGACTAAAGACCACAAGTTCATCTGCATACATAATATGGTTCACTAAGTACTACCAATCATGCACCCAGTAATACAGGGTGCAATATTAAAAAGGACTGAGGACAAAATTCCCCCTTGTGTAACACCATTGCTAACCCCAAATGGGGCTGAGACCCTATTGGCTCATTTTACTTGCATAGTCTGGTGGGAATACCAGTAAACCAGAATTCTAAAAATGTGCAGGCATGGTGAGAATCAATTCAAAGCCTTTGGAAGCATCAATAAAGCACATAAGAATTGATGAGTTTTTACCTTTATAGTTGTTTACAATCTAATTTAGGGCATATATACACAAGTCAGTGCCATTTTTAGCTTTAAAACTAAACTGGTTATCTGTGGAGTTAACAAACTCATTTACTCTATCCAGCAGAACTCTTTCTAGAACTTTTGACAATATGCTGGCTAAAGCTATGGGCCTGTAATTATTTAGGCTACCTACTTTACCAGCTTTGTCCTTGATGACCGGCACTAGCAGAACAGACAACATTGAGTCTGGTAACAAGCCATGAACCATGAAGCCTGTAAAACAAATAGCAAGGAGAGGAGCTATCCTCATACTCGCATACTTCAGATGTTCAGCAGAAATATGATCCAAGCCACTTGCTTTGTTGTAGGACAGCTTGCTCATGGCATAATACACCTCATGTGACATAATCACCATTGAGTCACTACTCTCAATATTGTCCATCCTATACAAGTCACCTTGGGCACAGTTGAATAAAGTACTATAATGTTGTCGCCATAACTCCGCGATATTATCTGTTCCGGAGATTCCAACTTCAGTTCATGGTAGAAATGTGTTGCAACTGTTAAGAGCTCTCACTTCTTTCCAAAAATCAGTAGCATTGTTACTTAGCAGCTTCTTAGCCATGGAATAGCCCTCATAGCTTGCTCATTTTTACAGATAAAGTGAACAGCATAATAGCCTAAGATGTCTTCCTTTGTGAGGGTTGACCAGTCCAGTTTTTCTATGTTAAAGCTATTTCCATCTCTGGATATAACCATATAACCATATAACAATTACAGCACGGAAACAGGCCATCTCGACCCTTCTAGTCCGTGCCGAACACGTACTCTCCCCTAGTCCCATATACCTGCGCTCAGACCATAACCCTCCATTCCTTTCCCGTCCATATAACTATCCAATTTATTTTTAAATGATAAAAACGAACCTGCCTCCACCACCTTCACTGGAAGCTCATTCCACACAGCCACCACTCTCTGAGTAAAGAAGTTCCCCCTCATGTTACCCCTAAACTTCTGTCCCTTAATTCTCAAGTCATGTCCCCTTGTTTGAACCTTCCCTACTCTCAGTGGGAAAAACTTATCCACGTCAACTCTGTCTATCCCTCTCATCATTTTAAAAACCTCTATCAAGTCCCCCCTTAACCTTCTGCGCTCCAAAGAATAAAGCCCTAAGTTGTTCAACCTTTCTCTGTAACTTAGTTGCTGAAACCCAGGCAACATTCTAGTAAATCTCCTCTGTACGCTCTCTATTTTGTTGACATCCTTCCTATAATTAGGCGACCAAAATTGTACACCATACTCCAGAATTGGCCTCACCAATGCCTTGTACAATTTTAACATTACATCCCAACTTCTATACTCAATGCTCTGATTTATAAAGGCCAGCACACCAAAAGCTTTCTTTACCACCCTATCTACATGAGATTCCACTTTCAGGGAACTGTGCACAGTTATTCCCAGATCCCTCTGTTCACCTGCATTCTTCAATTCCCTACCATTTACCATGTACGTCCTATTTTGATTTGTCCTGCCAAGATGTAGCACCTTACACTTATCAGCATTAAATTCCATCTGCCATCTTTGTTAAGTCATTATGTAAGGATATCACAGTTCAACATTTATTGACATAGCAACAGGTATATGATCAGTCATTGCTGCCCCATACAGAATCCATCCCAATGAGGCATATGCATCCGCTGTACTAATACAATGATCCAGCCATGACATAGTGTGCCAGCCCTCACTAATGTTAATATAACTATCTGTAGGTAAAAGCACTTTGTTTGACAATATATCTTTATTATTATCTTGACAGAACTGAGCCATAAGATTGGCAAATAATGAGTTCCTACCTGAGATATCTGCATTCATATACCTAATGACATATACACTAGAATAATAATTATTTTGGATTAAGGAATGGCTCGAAGGGCCGAATGGCCTACTCCTGCACCTATTGTCTATTGTCTATAATAGATAAAAGCAAGCCTATTTAAATATTTATCCTCATTCTGATGGCATACAGAGGGTATATACACATTCAGGATAACAAATTCCTTGTCATTGTGAGCAAAGTGTATTGCAATACAGCAGTCAGCATCAAGCCGAGGCACATTTATTGATGAGTCATGCTTCTTCTTCCATAGAAAAGTCACCCCCCTGATATCCTACCTCTGGCTATTCCCATGCCAAGGTCAGTTGTAGTCTCCCCAGCCCCATGAAAGTTGTCAAAGAGAGAATTGAGTTTGTCCAAGTCTTGCTTTGCTAAGAATGTCTCTTGCATACATAGTATGTCACAGTTCTCCAGAAGGTTGTCAACAACTGTGCGGTGAGCTTTATCTCCTACGCTCTGGCCGAAACGCAGGGCACAACAATTGTACGATAGAACCCAAATTGTCATTTAACAAGAATATTTGGATTATAATCAAAATACAACTCCATAAATCACGGTTATCTAAAAATAGGATAACACCTTTTTATGGTATCTTATATAATTGAAAGTCTAAGTCTAAGCGCAAACAGGACCACTTCCTGTTTGCGCTGTATATTGATTTTAGAAGGAACGCTACCACTTACGGCTGTGATTTTTGGCCATCTTACTCAGAATTCCCCTCCGCTCATCAGATGCAGAGGATTTCTCCCATCGATGAAATATAAAATAATTATTAGTGTTTAAAAAATGTTGAGATTCTCCCTCCTGTCAATCACCGCCATGAAGGCCACGCCCCTTCTGGGGAGTGTGGGGAGAAGCTGTAAAACCCGGAAGTCTGGACGTGGCTCTGTTGTTGCAAGATGGCGAGCGAGAGGTCAGGAGTCTCAGTCTGAGCTGGAAATCTACAGAACACTTATTGTCTACTGACCTGTGAGTGCATTTGATGTGTTTTTAAACTGTGCCTTTTGCAACTGTGGCTGTTGAAATGTGTGGCTATTGAAAATGTGTGGCTTTGAAAATGTGTGGTTATTGAAAATGTGTGCCTTTTGCAACTGTGCATAATGCAACTTTGCCATTTGTAACTGTGCCTATTGAAATGTGCGGCTATTGAAATGTGCGACTATTGAAATGTGCGGCTATTGAAATGTGCGGCTATTGAAATGTGCGTCTATTGAATTGTGCGGTTATTGTTATGTGTGGCTATTGCAACTGTGCCTTTTGCAACTGTGCCTTTTGCAACTGTGCCTTTTGCAACTGTGCCTTTTGCAACTGTGCCTTTTGCAACTGTGCCTTTTGCAACTGTGTGGGTATTGAAATGTGTGGCTATTGAAATGTGTGGCTATTAAAATCTGTGGCTATTGAAATCTGTGCCTATTGAAATCTGTGGCTATTGAAATCTGTGGCTATTGAAATCTGTGCTTTTTGCAACTGTGCCTTTTGCAACTCGTGTTTGGAAGGAATAAACACTTTATTAGGTCCGACCGTGTTTACCGCAAAATTCCCGCTCATTTAATGATTTCCGCTTAGTGGACAGGTCACGCAGTTTTTTCCTCTGCACTCACGCGTCAATTCTGGTGAGTGCAGAGGTCGTGCTGAATGAGGAAGTGTTGCTGACTGCGGAAGGCCCTCAATGGAGACGCCGCACTCAGCCGTTTGAGTATTCAAAAAAGTTTACTGCCATATGTATGGTGTGTGTGAGTGTGTCTTTGTGTGTGTGTGTGTGTGTGTGTGAGTGTATGTGTGTGAGTGTATGTGTGTGTCTGTGTGTGTCTGTCTGTGCGTGTGTGTGTCTGCCTGTCCGTGTGTCTGTCTGTGTGTGTGTCTGCCTGTGCGTGTGTCTGCCTGTGCGTGTGTCTGCCTGTGTGTGTGTCTTTCTGGGTGTGTGAGTGTCTGGGTGTGTGAGTGTCTGGGTGTGTCTGTGTGTGTGTCTGTCTGCGCGTGTGTGTCTGCGCGTGTGTCTGTCTGCGTGAGTGTGTCTGCGCGTGTGTGTCTGCGCGTGTATGTCTGCGCGTGTCTGTCTGCGCGTGTGTCTGTCTGCGCGTGTGTCTGTCTGCGCGTGTGTCTGTCTGCGTGTGTCTGTCTGCGTGTGTCTGTCTGCGCGTGTGTCTGTCTGCGCGTGTGTGTCTGCGCGTGTGTGTGTCTGCGCGTGTGTGTCTGCGCGTGTATGTCTGCGCGTGTCTGTCTGTGTGTGTGTCTGTCTGCGCGTGTGTCTGTCTGCGCGTGTGTGTCTGCGCGTGTGTGTGCGCGTGTGTCTGTCTGCGCGTGTGTGTCTGCCTGCGCGTGTGTCTGTCTGCGCGTGTGTGTCTGCGCGTGTGTGTCTGCGCGTGTGTGTCTGCGCGTGTCTGTCTGTGTGTGTGTCTGTCTGCGCGTGTGTGTCTGCGCGTGTGTGTCTGCGCGTGTGTGTCTGCGCGTGTGTGTCTGCGCGTGTGTGTCTGCGCGTGTGTGTCTGCGCGTGTATGTCTGCGCGTGTGTCTGTCTGTGCGTGTGTCTGTCTGTGCGTGTGTCTGTCTATGCGTGTGTCTGTCTGTGCGTGTGTCTGCCTGTGTGTGTGTCTTTCTGGGTGTGTGTGTGTGAGTGTCTCTGTATGTGTGAGTGCTAGTGTATGTGTCAGTTCTGTGTGTGAGTGTCTGTGTGTGAGTGTCTGTGAGGTTGGACTTGCGGCCTGCACTCCGCTTCAAGTGCTGTGAGATTGGATTTGCAGGCCTGCACCGAATGATGACTTTTGAGGTAAATTGTCAGATTTTCTTTGTAACAATTTGACCGCACAATCTCTCTATATTAAAATTGTGTTTTTTTAAAAATATCAACAGCAAAGAGTCATCAAGAGGCAGAAAGGCACTGAGAGTGCATGGGGGGGGGGGGGGGGGGGGGGGTTACTGAAGTTACTGTAAGTTACTGAAGTGCAAGCCCACTAGCCATGACTTAGTGAACTGCAAGTCCCAGTATCCATACAGTCCACAATGTCCATACTAGCCCTTTGGAAACCTGTCCCTTCAGCGCACAACACCCATACTAGCACTCCAGTGATCCATGCAAGTATAGACTTTCCTCCTTCATTGCTGTGATCTGTAAAAAAAAGATGAAAATGTCTAAAATTGATAGTCCACCCTCTCCCCCTTCTCTCTCACACAGAGACTGTCATCTGTTTTCGGCAGAATTTCTGGCAGTTTCTCTCCTGCCAGCCTGCCAGACCTGAGTTACTGAGCTGTCAGCCTGCCATGCCTGAGTGACTGAGCTGCCAGTCCTGAGTGACTGAGCTGCCTGGCCTGAGTGACTGAGCTGCCTGGCCTGAGTGACTGAGCTGCCTGCCCTGAGTGACTGAGCTGCCTGCCCTGAGTGACTGAGCTGCCTGCCCTGAGTGACTGAGCTGCCTGGCATGAGTGACTGAGCTGCCTGGCATGAGTGACTGAGCTGCCTGGCATGAGTGACAGAGCTGCCTGGCCTCAATGATTGAGCTGCCAAACCTGAGTGACTGAGCTGCCAGCTGACGAATCCAGTCAGCCTACAATTTCCATACTAGCCCTCTGGAAATCAGTCCCTTCGACCACAATACCCATACTAGCACTCCAGAAATCCCCCCCCCCTCCTCCCCCACTGGCCAACAATATTGGAATTGGTGGAGAAGTGGAATATTGCATTGGGGGACCAGCCCTCAAGAGTGAAGCTGGGACCCAACGGGTCCCACTTAGTCTAGTACTAAACTATTGCTGCATGTGGTACCGACTCTAAGACCCCTCGCCAATAACATGGAATGGGTCAAAGATATGTTATAAACAACACTACAGTGGGTGGTGCACAAAATTATCTGCTAAAATAGGACATGTTCAGTTCCCAATGGGAATTGTATGAGAGGTTCCCAATGGCTGAGTCTTTACTAACATGATCAATAGAAAGTGGATGGGAACTTATTGCAGCTCTTCCATGGTAGTCACAACAGATGTACAAAAGACTGTCATAGAGAGGATGGTAAATGCATGGTACAGGGGACATGGCGATCCCCAGTATTTGCATCTCACCCACACCACCCTCTGCCCTGAACAAGTCCCATGCCAAGAGGATCTGCACACCACCATGGCTTTGCAGCTGGATCAAGAAGACACAATCTGTAACATCCAGCTCTAATGCACATCATGCAAAACCCCTTCATATTATCGATGGAGTAACCAGTATCATGGAGTCAGACAGCACAGAACATGCACTTTAACCCAAAATCCATGCCAAACAAATTGTTATCCTGAGCTAGTCCTATTTCCTACAATTGGCCCATATCCCACTAAGCCCTTCCAATCCATATATCCATTCAAATGTCTTTTGAAAACCGTGATGGTGTCTACCTCAGAGCTTCTTCATTCCACAATTGGACTATTCTCTGAGTAAAAAAGGTTGTATCTGAGGTCCCTCTTCCCCCTCACTTTAACCTGTACCCTCTAGTTTTAGTATCTTCTACTCTGGAATGAATACACTCGCAGCTGAGAGTGGAGAGATTTAAAAAGGACCTGAAGGGCACCTTTTTCATTCAGAGGGTTTCTATGAACAGAGTTCAAAGGAGAAACATTGTAGAACGTGTGTAATTATGGCTTCAATGCAGGGGATTTTGGCTTTGAAAGGACATTGATGTTGATTTACTTATTGTTCCAGTGGATTTGAAGGATCTTGCAGAAAGTTAATTGCTGTTATCTTGAGGTGTTCCTGTGAGTATTAAAAATTACTTTGAAAATTGACAAGCAATTGCTTCTATTAATACTGGTGCAGCAATAATCTACTGAACAATCAAATTTTGGTTATCAGAAAATAAACTTACAGCTGTTAAAAAGAAAACCTTTGTTTTTGAAAATCATGGGGAAAAAAAAAGTTGTTACTGTGAGTCTGAAACTGTCCTGCACCTTCATTAGTTAGTTAGTTTAGTGTCACATGTACCGAGTTACAATGAAAATCTTTTTGTTGCGTGTTATCCAGTCAGAGGAAATGCTATACATGATTACAATTGGGCTGTCCACAGTGTACAGACACAGAATAAGGGGAATAACGTACAGTGCAAGATAAAGTCCAAATTAAAGGTGGTCCACGGGTCTCCAGTGAGGTAGATGGTAGCTCAGGGAAGATACCTAACCCCTATTCTTCATTGCCAGAATTGTTGATAATACGTGATTTTATACAATGTGAAGTTTCACAAGAATATTTCATTGCAGCAGAATTATCTGAATGCTACTTTGAATTTTGACAATGTTGTAATATTCCTGTAAACATTACCAGTGATTCATTGATAATATTAATCAATAAGGATTAAACCTTATATCTATCCATCTACCCATATATACCCATATATCTAAATGAAAAACTATGTGGAGGTGTTTATTGTACAACAACAAGTTATTTCTCATTTTCACTGGAGGTAACATTTATCATTACCATGCCAAGGGATCAGTTTCCTTTTATGCAGCCTAACCAATTTTAATTTCTAATCTGAAAATGTTAATCAAGTGACATCATGGCGGATGGCCAATTTGTTCCACCAATTTACAAACAAAGCTGTACAGATAGCAATTATCCATTCTTGTCATCACACTTTGGTGTTAACTTTTATCAATTATAAATGTTTTGCCTTCAAGCTCCTTTGCATTTAAACCTGAGCACACATGTAATCAGGCACAAACCAACAAGGCAAACACAATCCAAGATTTACTGAGCCAAGTGCACAATTTAATGTGAAATTAGTTTAAATGCTTTATTTAAGACACGGATAAATGTGTTCGGTATTTACATGCACCTTGATTAGCTTATGTTGATTTGATTGTACTCTGATTGTTATTTTGATGCAACTTGATGTTGAAGAAAAGGCATACATTTACACAGAAACATAGAAACAGAAAATAGTTGCAGGAGGAGGCCATTTAGCCCTTCGAGCCAGCACCGCCATTCATTGTGATCATGGCTGATCGTCCCCTATCAATAACCCGTACCTGCCTTCTCCCCATATCCCTTGATTCCACTAGCCCCTTGAGCTCTATCTAACTCTCTCAGAAACAAAAAAGCCGGCTCACCAGCTTCCTGACAGGAAGCAGCATGTGAGGCTGGGAAAGCACATCTCGGACCCGCAAACGCTCAGCAAAGGAGCACCTATGCGTACTCTCTCCTCTCCTCTCTCTACACCAACGACTGCTCCTCCACAGCCACCTCTGTCAAGCTTCTCAAGTTTGCGGACGACACAACCCTGATTGCACTGATCCAGGTAGGGGAGGAATCTGCCTACAGACAGGAAGTGTCACAGCTGGCGCCCTTGTGCCATCGCAACAACCTAGAGCTCAATGCTCTTAAGACAGTGGAATTGATTGTAGACTTTAGGAGAGCACTCCCTCCCCTCACCCCACTCACCATCAACAACACCAGTCACATCTGTGGAGTCTTTTAAGTTCCTGGGAACCATCATCTCCAAGGACCTTAAGTGGGGGGCTACCATCGACTCCACAGTCAAAAAGGCACAACAGAGGATGTACTTTTTATGGTAGCTGAGGAAGCACAATCTGCCACAGGCCATGATGGTCCAATTCTACACTGCCTTCTTAGAGTCTGTTCTCACCTTCTCCATCATGGTCTGGTTTGGCTCAGCCACCAAGCACGACACCTGGAGGCTGCAGCGAATCATCCGATCAGCAGAGAAGGATATTGGCTGCAACATTCCCTCCATTGATGAAATGTATACTGCAAGGGCGAGGAAGCGAGCGGGCAAGATCAAAGCTGCCACAGGCAGACATAAAAACAGTTTTTATCTACGAGTAGTTGATGCTCAACAGCCAAAAATCTGTAGCCTCCCTTTGATCTGGTATTTTGTTGGTTCACATGCTTGATCAATGGTGTTTTATCATTAATGTTTTATTATTATTAATGTTTAGTGTTTTCTGAGTCATTCGTAACTGTCACTATATGTCATGTTGTTACTTGTTGGTGGAGCACCAAGGCAAATGCATGTGAATACTTGGCCAATAAACTTACTTACATACTTAAATCCATCAGGGAATTCCATAAATTCACAACTCTCTGGGTGAAAAAGTTTTTTCTCACCTCAGTCTTAAATGACCACCCCTTTATTCTAACACTGTGGCCCCTGGTTCTGGACTCGCCCAACATTGGGAACATTTTTCCTGCGTCTAGCTTGTCCAGTCCTTTTATAATTTTGTATGTTTCTATAAGATCCCCCTTATCCTTCTAAACTCCAGTGAATACTAGCCTAGTCTTTTCAATCTTTCCTCATATGAAAGTCCCGCCATCCCAGGGATCAATCTTGTGAACCTACGCTGCACTGCCTCAATCACAAGGATGTCCTTCCTCAAATTGGGAGACCAAAACTGTACACAATACTCCAGATGTGATTTTACCAGAGCCCTATACAACTGCAGAATAACCTCTTTACTCCTATACTGAAATCCTCTTGTTATGAAGGCCAACATTCCATTATCTTTCTTCACTGCCTGCTGTACCTGCACGCCATCTTTCAGTGACTTTCAGTACAAGGACACGCAGGTCTCACTGTACCTCCCCCTTACCTAATCTAACCTCATTGAGATAATAATCTGCCCTGTTGTTTTTGCCAGTAAAGTGGATAACCTCACATTTATCTATATTATACTGCATCTGCCACGCATCTTCCCACTCACTCAACCTGCCCAGGTCACCCTGCAACCTCCTAACATCCTCTTCACAGTTCACACTGCCACCCAGCTTTGTGTCATCTGCAAACTTGCTAGTGTTGCTCCTAATTTCCTCTTCCAAGTCATTAATATGTATGGTAAACAGTTGCGGCCCCAACACCAAGCATAGCGGCACTCCAATCGCCACTGCCTTCCATTCTGAAAAGGACCCGTTCACTCCTACACTGTGCTTCCTTTCTGCCAACCAATTTTCTATCCACGTCAACTCGCCACTGCCTGCCATTCTGAAAAGGACCCATTCACTCCTACCTATTTGCTTCCTGTCTGCCATCCTGAGGATTTTTCCGATCGATGAAAAATAAAAAAGTTATGAATGTTTTTTAAATCTTGAGATCAGCTGATTGGTCCTCTCGCCTGTCAGTCACCATGATGAAGGGTGGGGGCAGGAGTATAAAGCCCAAATGGTATGAAATTTCACTTGAATTTGGTGGCCTGCACTCTGCTTGAAATGGTATGAAATTGCATTTGAATTTGGTGACCTGTACTCTGCTTCTAATGCTATGAAATTGAATTTGCTGGCCTGCACTCTGCTTGAAATTGTATGAAATTGCATTTGAATTTGGTAGCCAGCACTCTGATTGAAATGGTATGAAATTGCATTTGAATTTGGTCCCTTGCACTCTGCTTGAATTACTATGAAATAGTAAGATTAAACGTGAACTTACCAGTTTGAAGTTTGATCTTGATTTTATGAGGAGTTACGATGAGCGATTACGTGAAGAAGGCCTTCATCCCACTTGGAGCGTCATACTTCAAAGCAGCGGTGGAATCACAGATACCAGTAGTTGACATGAACATAGTGAGATTTTGAGCTGGAACTACCATACAACCTTGATAATATGAGGGTGGGAGCAGTGGGCACGTAATCGCTCACCGTAACTCCTCATAAAATCAAGATCAAACTTCAAACTGGTAAGTTCTCGTTTAACCTTACTATTTTACTTCGGAGTCACGTGAGTGACTACGTGAAGATTTCAAAGCTCTGTGATTTCATGCCGGAAACGAATCCATGCGTTACACACTGCATGAAGTGACCATGGATGAGTGAAAAAGATTAATGCATCCAGACATGACTTGGTTTGTTATGCTGATGCTTTAATCATCCAATGAGAATAATAGTGACCCCTTTCATTCAGAGGAAACTATAAACAGTCAAAAATGGAGTTGGCAAATACCCCCGATTTGGCAATGGGTTGTATTAAGTGTTGGTAAAGTATGTTTGTTTGACCATCCTGCAGCTGCTAGGATGTGGTCCAATGGAAACGTACATAATCCTTTGAGCTGATGTGGTAGCATGTGGTGGAGTGAGTGTTGAAAATATTAGTATCGACTCCTGCATTTGCCAAACCCCATTTTACCACCTGGAGATGGTAGACCTAAACTTCTTATGTTTTTTTTTTTTTTTCTTTCTTAACAAACATTGTTTCGTTTGGAGCCTTTGAGGCTCTAGGTGATCTAGACGTATTGTTGTGGATGTGTGACCACACATTCAGGAAGGTTCATCGGGTATGACATGAAACTGTTTTAAAAACTAACGCCCCTGGTTAGCTCCGGTTGATTCAATCAAAATATAATATATTATGTTATTAGCTGATTTAACCACCCTGTCCAGTCGTAATTTATGTTGTGACTGGACCCGTTGCACTGAGGCCAGTGCCATGAGGATTATTACCTTTTGAGAGCGGGCTGAAGATAAGGATGTAGCTGTAGTCCCCTGCTGAGGTAATGTTAACATTACGTCATTGTCACATACTCCCATGTAACTGGGCCTGGAAGAACTTGTGTTAAGATATCCTATATAATTCTGGATATCAGAGAGTGAGGCCCGACGGTGTGGGTTCCACTTGCTGCAGCAACTATGATGAGAAAGCACGTTTGCACAGTTAATGGCACTGTAAATTAATATTGTCAAAGACTCATTTGAAAATGAACTCTAGAACGTCAGTTATCCATGCTGTATTGTATGTAACATGTGTATTCAGACAAAAACGTTTCCCATCTGCTGAAGTGGAGATGTCCTGCCTTTTTTGGTGCTTGTCCTGCATTCTGCAGTGAGCACTGCACGGATTGATCTGACAACCGCAGGAATAGTCGGCTCGGAGTCTGCAAGTCAATGACTTGATGTATCATGCAGAGGCTGGTCTCCCGAGTCACAGGCTGAACCAGCAAGTTTTATGTTTTGAATAACCATATAAGGTTCTATATCTTCCCTACATTAGTGGGAACCATGGCTCCGTATGCCAGTCAGGCAGTTTGAGGCCTGAAGCGGTATCTTGCTGGATTCATTGCAATTCCATTCTAATGGATTCATTCCATTAAGGCAGAATGGAGAAAAAACACATGCAATAACATTCCTCCCCAGGGTGGCTATAATGTATCTCTTGCCACTGTATGCCTGGATGTAAACATATCGATATTCGGTGTTCCATCGAGCCAAAATGACATTAAATACTTTGTGATCCAACATCCATTCTGTGTTGTCATTGATTTCACATTATACAGTAGCTTCAAATGAGATTAGGTAATCACAGGATATTTAAACTTGATAGTACCCATGTGACTAACATATGCCACCCCCATCGTGTATCAACTTGGAGTTGAGCATGCAGATTATGTACATTCTTACAATAACCTTTAACATATAGAATGCACCGAGTTATAGGTAGTTGATACCAATTACTGAAATCAGTAACTTGTGCAACCCGCATCTGCCTCCATAACTGGAGATGGCATTCGTAACACGTAGTATACAAACTTAAAGCACACGGTATTGGGGGTTCAGTAATGATGTGGATAGAGAACTGGCTGGCAGACAGGAAGCAAAGAGTAGGAGTAAACGGGTCCTTTTCAGAATGGCAGGCAGTGACTAGTGGGGTACCGCAAGGCTCAGTGCTGGGACCCCAGCTATTTACAATATATATTAATGATCTGGATGAGGGAATTGAATGCAACATCTCCAAGTTTGCGGATGACACGAAGCTGGGGGGCAGTGGTAGCTGTGAGGAGGATGCTAGGAGGCTGCAAGGTGACTTGGATAGGTTGGGTGAGTGGGCAAATGCATGGCAGATGCAGAATAATGTGGATACATGTGAGGTTATCCACTTTGGTGGCAAAAACAGGAAAGTAGACTGTTATCTGAATGGTGGCCGATTAGGAAAAGGGGAGATGCAACGAGACCTGGGTGTCATGGTACACCAGTCATTGAAAGTAGGAATGCAGGTGCAGCAGGCAGCGAAGAAAGCAAATGGTATGTTAGCATTCCTAGCAAAAGGATTTGAGTATAAGAGCAGGGAGGTTCTACTGCAGTTGTACAGGGTCTTGGTGAGACCACACCTGGAGTATTGCGTACAGTTTTGGTCTCCTAATCTGAGGAAATACATTCTTGCCATAGAGGGAGTACAGAGAAGGTTCACCAGACTGATTCCTGGGATGGCAGGACTTTCATATGAAGAAAGACTGGATAGACTCGGCTTGTATACGCTAGAATTCAGAAGATTGAGGGGGGAATTTATAGAAACTTACAAAATTCTTAAGGGGTTGGACAGGCTAGATGCAGGAAGATTATTCCCGATGTTGGGGAAGTCCAGAACTAGGGGTCACAGTTTAAGGATAAGAGGGAAGTCTTTTAGGACCGTGATGAAAAAATCATTTTTTACACAGAGAGTGGTGAATCTGTGGAATTCTCTGCCACAGAAGGTAGTTGAGGCCAGTTCATTGGCTATATTTAAGAGGGAGTTAGATGTGGCCATTGTGGCTAAAAGGATCAGGGGGTATGGAGATAAGGCAGGGATGGGATACTGAATTGGATGATCAGCCATGATCATATCGAATGGCGGTGCAGGCTCGAAGGGCCGAATGGCCTACTCCTGCACCTATTTTCTATGTTTCTATGTTTCTATGTAACTTCTCATCTTTGAGCACTAGCATCAGTTTGTAATTACTGTGTATTACTGACCAAAATACTGGAGCAATGCTGAGTACTGCCACCATCGTGACTTTGGTAGCTTCAGCTGAGAATAGCATAGGTTTATTAATTATGACCTATATGGTACTGGAGAGGTTAATTTGTTGCATGTTATAAGTTCTGGTTTTGCAAAAGCCCAATTTGTACTGCTGATACACAGCTGCTATATTGTCAACTCCATTTGATGAATAGAAGGCTGCTTAATAACCAATGAGGTTGTTACAGGCTTCTGTAAATTGCATCTCTTGCCCCAGGGCGTAGTCGTTGTTAAGTTGATTGTTAAATGTAAATGCCAATAATTAGTAGTTCTGATTGGTATCAACTTAAATTTAACTGGATGGGTGTCAGCGTGGATTTGTGCCTGGAAGGTCATGTTTGACTAATCTTCTTGAATTTTTTGAAGAGGTTACTAGGGAAATTGACGAGGGTAAAGCAGTGGATGTTGTCTATATGCACTTTAGTAAGGCCTTTGACAAGGTTCCTCATGGAAGGTTGGTTAACTGTTGGGTATAAATGCAGGAGTAGCAAGATGGATTCAACAGTGGCTCAATGGGAGAAGCCAGAGGGTAATGGTGGATGGTTGTTTATCGGGTTGGAGGCAGGTGACTAGTGGGGTGCCTCAGGGATCTGTGTTGGGTCCTTTGTTGTTTGTCATGTACATCAATGATCTGGATGAAGGTGTGGTAAATTGGATTAGTAAGTATGCAGATGATACCAAGATAATGTTGTGGATAATGAAGAGGATTTCCAAAGTCTACAGAGTGATTTAGGCCATTTGGAAGAATGGGCTGAAAGATGGCAGATGGAGTTTAATGCTGATAAATGTGAGGTGCTACACCTTGGCAGGACAAATCAAAATAGGACGTACATGGTAAATGGTAGGGAATTGAAGAATACAGTTGAACAGAGGGATCTGGGAATAACCGTACATAGTTCCTTGAAGGTGGAATCCCATATAGATAGGGTGGTAAAGAAAGCTTTTGGTATGCTAGCCTTTATAAATCAGAGCATTGAATATAGAAGCTGGGATGTAATGTTAAAATTGTACAAGGCATTGGTGAGACCAAATCTGGAGTACGATGTACAATTTTGGTCGCCCAATTATAGGAAGGATGTCAACAAAATAGAGAGAGTACAGAGGAGATTTATTAGAATGTTGCCTGGGTTTCAACAACTAAGTTACAGAGAAAGGTTGAATAAGTTAGGTCTTTATTCTCTGGAGCGCAGAAGGTTAAGGGGGGACTTGATAGAGGTCTTTAAAATGATGAGAGGGATAGACAGAGTTGATGTGAACCAGCTTTTCCCTTTGAGAATAGGCAAGATTCAAACAAGAGGACATGACTTCAGAATTAAGGGACAGAAGTTTAGGGGTAACATGAGGGGGAACTTCTTTACTCAGAGAGTGGTAGCGGTGTGGAATGAGCTTCCAGTGGAAGTGGTGGAGGCAGGTTCGTTGGTATCATTTAAAAATAAATTGGATAGGCATATGGATGAGAAGGGAATGGAGGGTTATGGTATGAGTGCAGGCAGGTGGGACTAAGGGAAAAAAGTTGTTCGGCACGGACTTGTAGGGCCGAGATGGCCTGTTTCCGTGCTGTAATTGTTATATGGGTGAGGGGCCCTGATTCTCTCAAATATAGTTTGGGCCTATAACAGTTAATTTTTAGTAAAAACTGCATTTAACATCATCCAGATAGATGATAACTAATGTTCTTGAGTTCTGAGCAGCCAAAGCTCCAGTTTTATAAATTTGGTAAATATACCTGGGAACTGAAGTTAGCCTATTTTGCAACGCTTTAACTGTTACAGAGAAAGGTTGAACAAGTTAGGGCTTTATTCTTTGGAGCGCAGAAGGTTAAGGGTGGACTTGATAGAGGTTTTTAAAATGATGAGAGGGATAGACAGAGTTGACGTGGAAAAGCTTTTCCCACTGAGAGTAGGGAAGATTCAAACAAGGGGACATGACTTGAGAATTAAGGGACTGAAGTTTAGGGGTAACATGAGGGGGAACTTCTTTACTCAGAGAGTGGTAGCTGTGTGGAATGAGCTTCCAGTGAAGGTGGTGGAGGCAGGTTCGTTTTTATCATTTAAAAATAAATTGGATAGTTATATGGATGGGAAAGGAATGGAGGGTTATGGTCTGAGCGCAGGTATATCGGACTAGGGGAGATTATGTGTTCGGCACGGACTAGAAGGGTCGAGATGGCCTGTTTCCGTGCTGTAATTGTTATATGGTTATATGGTTATTATACACCCATCCAGATAAATTTCAAATATCTCCGGTGATCCCATAATGGTAAACTGTATAGCATGCATCTTTGAGATCGATGCTTGCCATATAGCTCCTATAGAAATCAGTTGTTAGACCGTAACAAAGTTAACTATTCTGCAAATCTGTACTGCACATACGAGTTAAATCTGGATGAAGTGACAAAATCCATCTGTCAACCTGTCCTAAAAGGCAATCCTGCCCATAATACTGGGCCTGCCTCGATGACAACTCCGGTCCCAATTCTAAGTCTGCTTGGAACCTATGTATAAGTAATCACATGTTATCATCTGTTTTTTAAACCAGATCTGAATCTCATGTTGTTTTTCATTATCATTTGTACAAAAACACAGGAGTAAAAATTACCAACATGTAACTGGTCCACAATCCCATGTTTCGGAAAACCCAGACCCACCTACCTCCATGGCTACCGGTGGTCTTATGGTAAGCCCAAAGGCCGCTGATGCGGGTTCCTTTTCCCTCCTTGATTGGGGAGTAGGACTGGTAGGGTGCGTGGATTCCATGTTTCTCCTGAGACCGGCTTGGGTCTTGGTCTGAAACCTCATCATACTGAGCCTGCCTTGTAAGACAATTCTGGCCATATTGCCATGCCAAGCTTTCAGGCTACCACCGGCTTCAGTGAACCGCTTACCCCCTATGGAGGTGTGGGGTGTGTTGTCGCCTACCGATGAAGCTTGCTCGTTGTTGGTACTTGATTAGTCCGACAGCTTTTGCTTCCTTCTCCTGGTCTTCCCTGAAGAGAGGATTCGGCGGCTGGATCATTCCCTGGATTTCGCCCTCCAATGTCACCCTGATAGCGCTGTTCCCTTGCTGGCACTTGTAGCGTGAGAACTCTGGCCCCTTCCGGGTATTCTGCCAACGGCTGGAGACCAACTCTTCCGGCAGCAAACCCTTTGTTTGCAAGTACTCTTGAGGCCATATGCATGTGCTTAAGTATGTTCATACTTTAAATTTGAGATCAGTTACATACTGACCACTCGCACTCCCCTCCACAGAGAGTGAGATTTGTAGGCAGCCTTGAAAACAGGGGTTGCCGCAGGCCCCTGAGGATACCTGCGCTGACATGGCCCCTCCAGTGGACCTATATCAGGTTTTTTGCTTTGGGTCAGACTGAAACTGACCCTGGATGCTCCTCTCCTCAGAGCAGGAGACATTTGTGCAGACCTGAAACAGGTTCCGCTCCCTGCGGGTTCTCCATAATACCCGGGCTGATTACTCCCTCCTTTGGAGTATATCATTGTGGAGCACCTCTCCACCAGGTGCTCCATGTGGGTTTGAACCTTTAAACACATTACCCATGAAGGAGGGAATCCTCACCATCCGGAATCCTCCTGGCCCGACTTGTTTGCGGGCTTTCTCCTTGCGCTCCCTTCCTCAGAGAAAGAGATAATATAGTGGCTAACCCTCCAATTGGGTTTGCCTAGGTACACCTGGCCCGTTTTGTTTTGAATGAGCGGGCCTCTTCCCTATGCTCCCCTCCGCAGAGAGGAGATATAATTTAATGGCTAACCCTCCAAACGGGTTTGCCTAGGTACTCTTGTCCCGTTTTGTTTAAATGAATGGGCCTCTTCCCTACACTCCCCTCCGCAGAGAGGGAGATACAATTTTTATGACTAACCCTCCAACGGCTGTCTAGGTGCTGTCGGCACCAGTCCGACGCTCCTGGCTCCACTGCCAGCGATTCGAGAAGCGAATTTCGACCGCCGCCCACTTTTCGCACTTCCGCAATCTCCGTAGCATGTCCCGCGGTCCGTTTGCGGGTATCCCCGAGGTCATGACCGGGATTCCCTATGGTCCGTGACCGGGGTTCCCGCGGTCCATAGTGGTTTACCCGCGGCCCGTCCGGATTTCGCCCCCAATCCAGCAGGCAAACTCTGTAATGAGTTTCCTGCAATACAAAAACCAACCCCAGAGGTAAGTTTAAAACTTACCTTGTTGGTTTAAACTTACCGCTGGACAGCGCAAATGCTGCCGCCAGTCGGCTCGTTTGCGTGAAGCGAGTCAACGTAATGACGCGTCAAGTGGGATGACGGCCTTCTTCACGTAGTCACTCATGTGACTCCGAAGTAAAATTGAATTTGGTGGCCTGCACTCTGCTTGAAATGCTATGAAATTTAATTTGGTGGCCTGCACTGTTTGAAATGGAAGTTCAAGGAATCACCGTGAGTGAACTGCCAGCCCAGCAGCCCTGAGTGATTGAATTGCCAGCCCACCAGCCCTGAGTAACTGAGCTGCCAGCCCAAGAATTCATTCGGCCCACAATGTCCATACTAGCCCTCTGGAAACCAGTCTCTTTGGCCCACAACACCCATACTAGCGCTCCAGAGAGCCCCCCCCCCCCTCACTGGCCACCAATATTAGAATTGGTGGAGAGGTGCGCTATTGCATTGGGGGACCAGCCCTCCCGTGTGAACATGGGACCCAACAGGTCCCACTTAGGCTAGTCCCACTTAAATTAAGGAGCACAGTGAATCTTATGCAAGTCTGTGTTTTTACTGGATTAATTGCAGCCTGCAAAGATTCCTCACCCACATGTAGTCCAGGGTGGGTTGCTGCCTCCAGGATAAGCAGGACCCACAAACATCTGTATGCAATTCTGATTGTTAAACTATAGGAGGGGAGTGATTATGTAGGCAAGGGTGCCGAGGAAATTAACCAGGAAGTTGCCTGGGATGGAGTGTTTCAGTTATAAACGGGGTTATGTGTCTGGGATTATGGGGAGAAGGCAAGAGAATGGGGTTGTGAGGGAAAGATAGGTCAGCCAAGATTGAATGGTGGAGTAGACTTGATGGGCCGAATGGCCTAATTCTGCTCCTAGAACATGAACTATGAAGAGAGACTGAACAGGCTGCATTGTTTTCATTTAGCGGAGGAAGCTGAGAGAGGATACAAAATTCTGATGGGATTTGGAATCTTGTTCACCAGAGCAGAAGTGTTTAAATATAAGCGAGCTTGGTTTTAGGGTAAGGGGCAAGAGGTTTAGAGGGTATCTGAGAATGTTTTTCATCCAGAGGGTTATTACAATTTGGAACACTCTGCATGATGTGAAGGCAGAGGTTTTTGAAGGAACACTCAAACCAAGTGCTAGGATTTGGCTAAGGATCAAGCGCTAGTAAAAATGGATTAGTATGGATGGGCACTTGGTTTCAGGCACGGAAATCGCTATCAAAATATGGAGGGGACCGGGGGACAGGGGACAAACATTTTTTTTTTGCCTCTGCGCGCGCATGCTCACACTCACACATACACGCGCGAAGGTTCGGAGGCTCAATCCAGCGCTAAATGCAGCTCAACTGCCTGTCTAGCCAGGTTAACCTACAGCCCTGCCTGGACTGACGGGTCTCCAGCGCTGCTTCTCCGCTCTGGCCATATTTCCCGCAGGTCCAGGCAGGGCTGTAGGTTAACCTGGCGGGACAGGCAAAGTTGAGCTGGGTTTTGCGTTGCTTCTCGTCGCTGGCTGTGGGCCTGGAGGTTCAGCTCCCATCTGACTCCCGACCTCTGGCCACCCATGGGGGGGGGCACTCGGGTGAGGACGGGGCAGCGCCGCAGAGCCGGGATCGATCCATGGATCGATCCGGGATCAGCCATGATCATATTGAATGGCGGTGCAGACTCGAAGGGCCGAATGCCCTACTCCTGCACCTATTTTCTATGTTTCTATGATCCTGGCTGCGGATGAGGCGCAGGTCTGTGCCGAGAGTGTTTTGGCATGTCTCCCTCCTCCAATCACCACACTCTATCCACAGTCCCACCCACCCCCTACTCCTCCCTCCTCCAATGATCATGCTGAATCATCATGTCCCGCCCCCATTGCCTGCTGACCGACGTCTCTCTCGTCCAATCGGCACCGTCGATCAGCAGTGTCACCCCCACTGTCTCGCGCAAAGTGGAGATTTCACCGGGTTTTAAAATCCGGATTACAAAAACTTGGGGGGAGATGACCCCCACCTCTCAAAACAGAGGGGGAAGTGTCCCCCCTGATCCCCCGAGATATCCGCCCCCTGCTTGGTTGGCATGGATATGGTGGGAGGAAGGGCTTATTTCTGTGCTGTACGGCGTAGCATTATAAACTAACATATATACAGGTATGTAAAAACTGACATGTGTGGACTAGTTACCAGAGGCACAGCTTAATTGGAGAACCCGCAAGACCTTTAGAAAACCATTTAATTGCATTTACTCACAGATTGCTGGCATGTTAGAGAGTGCCACAAACTGGGGACGGTGCACTAGTCTGATGTCAAAGGTTGCCTTCATAGCAGGTTCATCAAAACATGGGAAAACTGATCGAGCATATACCGGTTCCATCTGTGATGCAATGACGGTTCTGAATGAAGAAAAAGCAACATGAATATTTATTTTCCTTTAAGACAAAAAAGACAAAAGTACACAAGTAGAAATGATTCATATTCTGGATTATATATCTTCCAGTAGACCATTCGCTGAAATTTACAGAGAGCAATCTTGGATATAAACCACGGTTAGAACCCATTAGATGGAGAACCAGAAGACATAGGTTTAAGGTGAGGGGGAAAAGATTTAATAGGAACCTGAGAGGCAACGTTTTTACACAAAGGGTGGTGGATGTATGAGCTGCCAGAGGAGGTAGATGAGGCAGGTACTATCACAATGTTTAAGAAACATTTAGACAGGTACATGGAAAGGATTGGTTTATAGGGATCTGGGCCAAATGTGGGCAGGTGGGACTAGTGTGGATGAGGCATGTTGGTCGGCGTGGGCAAATTGAGCCAAAGGGCCTGTTTCCACATTGTATGTCTATGATCATTGACACGGTCAGTTCTATAGAAGAATTCTCCATTTTCCTGGGATTCATTGATGTTGCTACCACTATAGCTTACAGTTTGGGCATCTTGTACTTGGCTGCAACAGGTGCCATCAAATGGAGGACACTCAAGCCTTTCTGTGCATCCTTGTACCCAATGAAAAATAACATAACAAAATTATCCAACAACAGAAACACATTCATTTTCCTTTTGCACTCCCCATGCAAGTCATCCCCATTAGTCGTAAAGCTGAAGTTCTGCACATTTCCCAGATCCAGGCCTCAGGACGAGTTTCCATAGAACGTGATATAATGAAATTTTCCTCTGCCCAAAACTGGTCATTTAATGTGATTGGAATCCGGTGCAGAAATCATCTCAATCCCAAGGTAGGATTCACCAAGTGGTCAATGTTCTAGGATGAACTGAACAAACTAGTTACTCACTGTCAACAACTCTTCCGTTTGAGGCTAGGATGCTGTCTTCTTCACAAACTAGCACTGGCTGAATATATTTTGGTTTAGTTTAGCGATGCAGTGTGGATACAGGCCCTTCGGCCAACTGAGTCCACATTGACCAGCGATCACCCATACACTAGTTCTATCCTTCACACTAGGGACAATTTACAGAAGCCAATTATCCTACACACCTGCACGTCTTTGGAATGTTGGAAGAAATCGGAGCACAGGAGAAAACCCACACGGTCACAGGAAGAAGGTGCAAGCTGCATACAGGCAGCATCCGTAGTCAGGATCAATCCCGGATCCCTAGCACTGTAAGGAAGCAACTCTACCGCTGCGCCATTGTGCCGCCCCACCAGGCTGCATTTTCCAACCAGGCTCACACTCTACAGAGAGTGAAGGAGTGAAGGTGTTATGATAAACCCCTATGGCAAAAGAGCACCTCACCAGCTGTGCAGATTCAGGAGTCAATAGACAATAGGTGCAGAGGTAGGCCATTCGGCCCTTCGAGCCAGCACCGCCATTCAATATGATCATGGCTGATCATCCCCAATCAGTACCCCATTCCTGCCTTCTACCCATATCCCCTGACTCCGCTATCTTTAAGAGCCCTATCTAGCTCTCTCTTGAAAGTATCCAGAGAACCGGCCTCCACCAACCTCTGAGGCAGAGAATTCCACTGACTCACAACTCTCTGGGAGAAAAAGGGTTTCCTCTTCTCCGTTCTAAATGACTTACCCCTTATTCTTAAACTGTGGCCCCTGGTTCTGGACTCCCCCAACATCGGGAACATGTTTCCTGCCTCTACCGTGTCCAAACGCTTAACAACCTTATATGTTTCAATAAGATACCCTCTCATCCTAAACTCCAGAATCCATGCCCCTCAGCACTGCATGCATCACATTTCACCTGACTGGCCCAGATGTTCTTGTGCACCAACTCCAATTGAAAAAATGCTATTGTGTAATTATAAGTGGTTTAATACGGAGCAGAGCACTGTGGTGCAAACCTCTGTCATGCGCCCCAACCAGGTAACCTGACTCCTGACTTTTTGGCAGAATTTCTGTTTGACCTCACACCCTTTCCATTGTAAAACTCTCCCAAATAATGTGAACAATATTTCCACACATAAATTTCATCAGCAATGAAAGATCAGTTCTTTCTTGTAGACCAGCCAGCTTTTACTCACCTTAATTCCCATGGCCTGAGCAAAACACAACATGCTAGACAAACTCAGCACTAAACATTCCCTCCACAGATGCTGCCTAACTTGCTGATTTCCTCCAGAACTTTGTGCTATGCTCAGAACTTCTGCAGTTCCTTGCGTCTCCCATGAACCTTTGCTCACCTAAAGGGTCCCAACCCGAAATGTCGCCTATCCATGTACTCTAGTGATGCTGCTTGACCTGGTGAGTTACTCAAGCACTTTATATCGTTTAACATAAACCAACATCAACAGTTCTTTGTTGCTATCTAAATTGCTTCCTTTGATCTTACCAACAGCTCAATACAACCTCACACGTACCTCAAATATGAAGGTCAAAGTCATGGTCAATGTTAGTTTTCTCGTCTCAGGCTGCTCCTGCAGATGCTGCCACCTCACATTTTTGCCTTTTGTTGCTGCATTAAGGAAGCCATAAAAATTCCACATACTGTTGGAGTCCAGTGGAACAGTCAGCAAGGGCACAGAGACTGCCATGCAATTGTCTACAAAATGTACCAATTCACAGACTCCACAGAGGGAGTTCTCTGGCAATACCAACCAGCCTGGGGTTGGCTATAGTCCCGTTGGGGCTGATGGTCATCTTCCACATAGAAGATGCCACCTTTAAGCACTGTTCTTCACAAGTAGATCCTAGTGCCTCTGATCCTTTGGGAGTACTATTCCACACCACCTATTACTACTGAGTTAGTTCACTCATTAGTGAAGCTGGGAGAAGGTTGCTTGCATTGTGGCATGTCCCTTTAAAATATGGTTCAGGCTTATGGATATAACATTATAAACATGTTTAAATGTTGGTTGGTACAAATACAGTTATGAAAGTTGAAGAATTCATTGCACAAATATATTAACTACATCATCAGTTCTATAGACTCAGGAACAGTTCCTATGGATTGGAGGGTAGCTAATGTTATCCCACTTTTTAAGAAAGGCGGGAGAGAGAAAACAGGGAATTATAGACCAGTTAGCCTGACATCGGTGGTGGGGAAGATGCTGGAGTCAATTATAAAAGATGAAATAGCCGAACATTTGGATAGCAGTAACAGGATCGGTCCGAGTCAGCATGGATTTACGAAGGGGAAATCATGCTTGACTAATCTCCTGGACTTTTTGGAAGATGTAACTAGGAAAATGGACAAGGAAGAGCCAGTGGATCTAGTGTACCTGGACTTTCAGAAAGCATTTGATAAGGTCCCACATAGGAGATTATTGGGCAAAATTATGGCACATGGTATTGGGGGTAGAGTGCTGACATGGATAGAGAAGTGGTTGGCAGACAGGAAACAAAGAGCTGGGATTAACTGGTCCCTTTCAGAATGGCAGGCAGTGACTAGTGGGGTACCGCAAGGCTCGATGCTGGGACCACAGCTATTTACAATATACATCAATGATTTGGATGAAGGGATTCAAAGTAACATTGGCAAATTTGCAGATGACATAAAGCTGGGTGGCAGTGTGCAATGTGAGGAGGATGCTATGAGAATGCAGGGTGACTTGGACAGGTTGGGGGAGTGGGCAGATGCATGGCATATGAAGTTTAATGCGGATAAATGTGAGGTTATCCACTTTGGTAGCAAAAACAGGAAGGCAGATTACTATCTAAATGGTGTCAAGTTGGGAAAAGGGGAAGTACAACGGGATCTGGGGGTCCTTGTACATCAGTCTATGAAAGTAAGCATGCAGGTGCAGCAGGCAGTGAAGAAAGCGAATGGCATGTTGCCATTTATAAGAAGATGAATCGAATTTAGGAGCAAAGAGGTGCTTCTGCAGTTGTACAGAGCCCTAGTGAGATCACACCTGGAGTATTGTGTGCAGTTTTGGTCCCCTAATTTGAGGAAGGACATTCTTGCTGTTGAGGGAGTGCAGCGTAGGTTTACAAGGTTAATTCCCAGGATGGCGGGACCGTCATATGCTGAGAGAATGGGGCAGCTGGGCTTGTACACTCTGGAGTTTAGAAGGATGAGAGGGCATCTCATTGAAACATGTAAGATTGTAAAGGGTTTGGACACGCTAGAGGCAAGAAACATGTTCCCAATGTTGGGGGAGTCCAGAACCAGGGGCCACAGTTTAAGAATAAGGAGTAAGCCATTTAAAACGGAGACGAGGAAACACTTTTTCTCACAGTGGTGAGTCTGTGGAATTCTCTGCCTCAGAGGGCGGTGGAGGCAGGTTCTCAGGATGCTTTCAAGAGTGAGTTAGATAGGGCTCTTAAAAATAGCGGAGTCAGGGGATATGGGGAGAAGGCAGGAATGGGGTACTGATTGGGGATGATCAGCCATGATCACATTGAATGGCGGTGCTGGCTCGAAGGGCCGAATGGCCTACTCCTGCACCTATTGTCTATTGTCTATTGAATTTGGTGGCCTTGCACCCAGCTTGAAATGGCATGAAACTGCACTTGAATTTGGTGGCCTTACACCCTGCTTGAAGTGGCATGAAACTGCACTTGAATTTGGTGGCCTTGCACCCTGCTTGAAGTGGAATGAAACTGCACTTGAATTTGGTGGCCTTGCACCCTGCTTGAAGTGGTATGAAACTGCACTTGAATTTGGTGGCCTTCTACCCTGCTTGAAGTGGAATGAAACTGCACTTGAATTTGGTGGCCTTGCACCCTGCTTGAAGTCGTATGAAACATAGAAACATAGAAACATAGAGAATAGGGGCAGAAGTAGGCCATTCGGCCCTTCGAGCCTGCACCGCCATTCAATATGATCATGGCTGATCATCCAACTTAAAATCCTGTACCTGCCTTCTCTCCATACCCCCTGATCCCTTTAGCCACAAGGGCCACATCTATCTCCCTCTTAAATATAGCCTATGAACTGGCCTCAACTACCTTCTGATGCAGAGAATTCCAGAGATTCACCACTCTCTGTGTAAAAAATGATTTTTTCATCACGGTCCTAAAAGACTTCCCTCTTATCCTTAAACTGTGACCCCTAGTTCTGGACTTCCCCAACATCGGGAATAATCTTCCTGCATCTAGCCTGTCCAACTTCTTAAGAATTTTGTAAGTTTCTATAAGATCCCCCCTCAATCTTCTAATTTCTAGCGAGTACAAGCCGAGTCTATCCAGTCTTTCTTCATATGAAAGTCGTGACATCCCAGGAATCAGTCTGGTGAACCTTCTCTGTACTCCCTCTATGGCAAGAATGTCTTTCCTCAGGTTAGGAGACCAAAACTGTACGCAATACTCCAGGTGTGGTCTGACCAAGACCCTGTACAACTGCAGTACAATACAATACAACAATACAATACAATACCATTTATTGTCATTTGAGCCTCAGTGAGGCTCAAACGAAATTCCGTTTCCACAGCCATACAAACAAAGACAATTTCCTACAGACATACACACAATTTAATTCACACAAACATCCATCACAGTGAACCCACTGTGATGGAAGGCAAAGTCTTTTCTCTCCCCTGTTCTCCATTTCTCTCCCGATGTCCAAGCCCCAAGCGGGCGATGCTAAGTCCCACGGCCATTTTAGGCCGTGCCGGGCGATTTACGGCCCCGCTCCCGGTCTAAAAGCCACAATGTTGGAGCCTCCGGTGGGCGCTGGAATGTCCCACAGCCATGTAGCCGTGCCGGGCGATGTAACATTAGTTATCACCTATCTGGATGATGTTAAACGCTGTTTTTACTAAAATTAACTGTTATAGGCCCAAACTATATTTGAGAGAATCAGGGTCTCTCACCCATCCAGTTAAATTTAAGTTGACACCAATCAGAACTACTGATTATTGGCGTTTACATTTAACAATCAACTTAACAACGACTCCGCCCTGGGGCAAGAGATGCAATTTACAGAAGCCTGTAACAACCTCATTGGTTATTAAGCAGCCTTCTATTCATCAAATGGAGTTGACAATATAGCAGCTGTGTATCAGCAGTACAAATTGGGCTGTTGCATAACCAGAACTTATAACATGCAAAGAATTAACCTCTCAAGTACCATATAGGTCATAATTAATAAACCTATGCTATTCTCAGCTGAAGCTACCAAAGTCACGATGGTGGCAGTACTCAGCATTGCTCCAGTATTTTGGTCAGTAATACTCAGTAATTACAAACTGATGCTAGTGCTCAAAGATGAGAAGTTACATAGAAACATAGAAAATAGGTGCAGGAGTAGGCCATTCAGCCCTTCGAGCCTGCACCGCCATTCGATATGATCATGGCTGATCATCCAATTCAGTATCCCATCCCTGCCTTATCTCCATACCCCCTGATCCCTTTAGCCACAATGGCCACATCTAACTCCCTCTTAAATATAGCCAATGAACTGGCCTCAACTACCTTCTATGGCAGAGAATTCCACAGATTCACCACTCTCTGTGTAAAAAATGATTTTTTCATCACGGTCCTAAAAGACTTCCCTCTTATCCTTAAACTGTGACCCCTAGTTCTGGACTTCCCCAACATCGGGAATAATCTTCCTGCATCTAGCCTGTCCAACCCCTTAAGAATTTTGTAAGTTTCTATAAGATCCCCCCTCAATCTTCTGAATTCTAGCGTATACAAGCCGAGTCTATCCAGTCTTTCTTCATATGAAAGTTCTGCCATCCCAGGAATCAGTCTGGTGAACCTTCTCTGTACTCCCTCTATGGCAAGAATGTCTTTCCTCAGATTAGGAGACCAAAACTGTATGCAATACTCCAGGTGTGGTCTGACCAAGACCCTGTACAACTGCAGTACAATACAATACAACAATACAATACAATACCATTTATTGTCATTTGAGCCTCAGTGAGGCTCAAACGAAATTCCGTTTCCACAGCCATACAAACAAAGACAATTTCCTACAGACATACACACAATTTAATTCACACAAACATCCATCACAGTGAACCCACTGTGATGGAAGGCAAAGTCTTTTCTCTCCCCTGTTCTCCATTTCTCTCCCGATGTCCAAGCCCCAGGCGGGCGATGCTAAGTCCCACGGCCATTTTAGGCCGTGCCGGGCGATTTACGGCCCTGCTCCCGGTCTAAAAGTCACAATGTTGGAGCCCCCGGTGAGCACTGGAATGTCCCACAGCCATGAAGCCGTGCCGGGCGATGTACATCCCCGCTCCGGGTCGTTCCAACCCCGCGACACAGGCTGGAGAAGTCGCGTTGCGGGAGCTCCGGAAAGCGGTCTCTCCCCCCCAGACCCGCGAGCTCCCGATGTCCCAGTCCACCGGACCTGCGGCTGCGTTGCTGGAGCCTCCGAGTCCCATGAGTCGAGTCGCAGCAGCGAGTCACCACCGCTCCCCACGCTCCGAGGCCGGCCAGCCCCACGATGGTGAGTAGTCCGCAGCTCCGCAGTCTCCCGAGCCCACCGGGTCGTTCAGGTTGGAGGCCGCTCCACGGTGCTAGGCCCCAACGACAACGGAGACCCGACAGGGAAAAGGTCGGGTCTCCCGGACAGGGAAGAGATTTTAAACAGTTTCCCCCTCCCCCCCATCCCGCCCCCTACATATACACATTTAAAACCAGTATTATAAAAACACCAACACTACATTTAACTAGACAAAAAATTAAAAAAAAGACAGACAGGCTGTAGGGGCCGCTGCAACGGGTGAGTCGCGCAGCCAAATGTAGAACCTCCCGGCTCCTATACTCAAATCCTTTTGCTATGAATGCTAACATACCATTCGTTTTCTTGCACTGCACTTGAAACTGCACTTGAATTCGGTGGCCTTGCACCCTGCTTGAAGTGGTACGAAACTGCACTTGAATTTGGAGTTTTACAATCTGCTTGAAGTGGTCGGAAACTGCACTTGAATTTGGTGGCCTTGCACCCTGCTTGAAATGGTATGAAAATGCACTTGAATTTGGTGGCCTTGCACCCTGCTTGAAGTGGTATGAAACTGCATGTGAAGTTGGTGGCCTTGCACCCTGCTTGAAATGGCATGAAACTGCACTTGCATTTGGTGGCCTTGCACCCTGCTAGAAGTGGCATGAAACTGCACTTGAATTTGGTGGCCTTGCACCTTGCTTGAAATGGAATTTCAAGGAATAGCCTCGAGTCAACTGCCAGCACACCAGCTGTGAGTGAGCTGCCAGCACATCAGGCTTGAGTGACTGTGCTGCCACCCCAAGCATCTATTTGGCCCTCAATGTCCATACTAGCCCTCTGGAAACTACTCCCTTCAGCCCACAACACCCATACTAGCGCTCCAGAAAGCATCCCCCCACCCCCACTGGCCACCAATATTTGAATTGGTGGAGAGGTGGAATATTGTGTTGGGGGACCAACCCTCCCGTGTGAACATGGGACCCAATGGGCCCTACTTAGTCTAGTATATATTTATATATATGTGTGTGCATATATATGCAAGGAATGGAAGGACATGGATGACATGCAGGCAGAAGGCATTAGTTTAATTTGGCATCATGTTCAACATGGATATCATGAGGCAAAGGGTCTGTTCCTGTGCTCTAGATGCAGCGATGCGTGTATCATCAGTGCCAGGATAAATGGCAAAGTCAGGTGCAACCCATTTCTCTAGAGCACTTTGACTGAACAATTCTGCAGTGGATAAGGTTGCAGGACAGCCCTAAGGCACCTCTTGCCATATAAAGTCCAGGATCCCAATCTACTGCCAGTGTTGGTGGAGCAGCTGGAGGTGATCTGGTTTTGCTGCAAGCAATGCAAGAACTTTGGATTGGATGGACTTCAAGCTCACCCGCTGCAGAAGACATGTTCCCTAGGCCCACCCACATGCATAATACCACCAAATTTAGTGCCTCATTCTCACTGACAGGTGGATATTATTCAGTACAGCTTATTCTGATAATAAATCTTTTTGTGGATTGAGAGAAAAAAAAGAGGAGAACATTGGTGGATTGAGAGAAAGATGATTATTTTACATTTACTTTTAGAGATACTGTGTGGACACAGGCCCTTTGACCCACCGAATCAGCACCAACCAGTGATCACCCCATACACTAGCACTATCCTGCACACTATGGTCAATTTACAACTTACAGAAGCCAATTACCTTGTAAACATGTACGTCTTTGGAGTGTGGGAGGAAACCGGAGCACCTGGAGAAAAGCCACATGGTCACAGGGAGAACATACTAACTCCGTACAGGCAGCACCCGTAATCAGGATGGAACCTGGGTCTCTGGCACTGTAAGGCAGCAACTCTACTTCTGCACCACTGTGCTGCCAAATTATGTTTATAGGTGCCTTGTAAGACTACATTATATTTCAGGCAATCATTTAAAAAGCACCCTGTAGCTGAGTCCTCTCCCATTTGTAAACCTTGGCCCACAACCGAGCAGATCTCATTGGCACCTTTCCCACAAAACCCATGTATTGCGGGTACTGCCAGGCCCAGAGAGATCAATTCAGATAATTGATTTGGGCTTCCCCTGTAAAATGATGCCAGCACTCGCTGCGAATGAGCTGTTGCTGTGACAGGAAATCTGCAAATGGGAAAAACCAACCAGGAGGTACGCTCTTTACCGGAGAAGACTCCCGACAGCATCAACTGCTCAGAGAAGTTAAGGGCCTGTCCCACTTAGGAGACCTAAACAGCAACCTCTGGTGACCTTGCCCGCCACCCAACAAAAAATCAAGGTCGAGGTGACCTGCAACCTCCTACTACCTCCCACGCATATGTTGAAAACCTTCCTTGACTATGAAGAAAACCTCCTTCGACCTCCATTGACCACCTTCGACTAGCGTCGCAACCGGCTTCGACCAGACCTGCGACTAAAAAATTGTCGATTTTTGAAACGGCAACCTATTTTTCATTGATCTATGTAAATTGGTAAACTTTGCAATTTGCAAAAGTTGCAACATTGATAAAGTTGCAAAACTTGACAAAATCTCAAACTAAAATCAGTTACGTTAACTTCTCTTTATTTCTGAAGGAAACACCCAGCTACCCAGCCATCACTCCTGTGTTTTGTAACCACATTTGCTCTTGCTCTCAAGACTTTTTAGGAGCTGTCCCACTTGGGCGCCCTAATTGGCGAATTTAGAAGAGTTTGAAAAAAATGACATGATGAAGACCTCCTTAGACTATGCAGAAGACCTCCTTCTACCTCCTTCGACTATGTTGAAGATTAGCTTCGACAAGCTACGACTAGCTATGACTAACTTCGGGAAAATTGGACACCGAATAGTGGAGAGTGAAGACGATCTCCTTTGATCTCCTTTGACCTCCCTTCGACCTCCTTTCGACTATGATGAAGACTATCTACGACTACCTTCGACTACCTTCGATTACCTACCATTAACATGCTGACCTACTACGACCTATTGCGTTTTTTAACATATTGAAATAAACGCCGTGGCCTAGCTGAGGCCTCGAGTCGCGGAGACCACTCTCAAGCATGAAGGAGAGTTATGAAGATCTCCTACGACCTGTCGACCATGCTGCGAATATGAGTCGAGGGCAAACTCGCCAGAAGTCGCGGATTAGGTCGCCCAAGTGGGACAAGCCCTTTACACTCTGAGAGTTTTACATTCTCATGAGTGCAACATAATTGCCCCATGTTTTCAAGGCTCTTCATGGCCTCAAATCTGCCTAATTAATAATCCCAGATCCATCACATGTGCTACCAATGAGTCCTAAACAGCACATTTTACATCAAAAGCAAACTCTTGTAATTTGCTAGAAAATAATTGCAAATCCCACTGGCTCTGCATCTTGCTTACTGGAGCCCAATTTTAATATATATTTGTCAAGCCTTTGATATCATTAGATATTTGATTTGGAAGTAATTCAACTTAGCAGTATGGAGTAACGGAAAAAAGACTGATAATGAAGTACTCCGACTGGCCTGAAATGTCTCAATTTCTTGCCATAACTATCAGCAAACAAAATGAAGAGAACCCATGCAGAATTTACTACAAAGGGAAATTGGAGGGGTATTTAAGACAGAACAAGATGATAGTTTTATAAGTATACTAGACAAAGTGGGACCCGTTGGGTCCCATGTTCACACGGGAGGGCTGGTCCCCCGACGCAATATTCCACCTCTCCACCAATTCCAATATTGGTGGCCAGTGGGGGGGCTTTCTGGAGTGCTGGTATGGGTTCTTGGGGTGGCAGCTCAGTCCCTCAAGCCTGATCTGCTGGCAGCTAACTCACAGCTGGTGGGCTGGCAGTTGACTCATGACTATTCCTTGAAATTCCATTTCAAGCAGGGTGCAAGGCCACCAAATTCAAATCCATGTTCCTACCATTTCAAGCAGGGTGCAAGGCCCACGAATTCAAGTGCAGTTTCCAACAACTTCAAGCAGGGTGCAAGGCCACCGAATTCAAGTGCAGTTTCATACCACTTCAAGCAGGATGCACGGCCGCCAAATTTAAGTGCAGTTTCATTCCACTTCAAGCAGGGTCGAAGGCCACCAAATTCAAATGCAGCTTCATACCATTTCATGCAGGGTGAAACCACCATAAAACCACACAAAACACCAAACTCACAGTTCAGTAGACATTCAGTGTGTTCAGTTGATTCACAGCTCAGAGTTATGACCTCTCCCTCCCCCATCATGCAGAGACTGAGTCACACCCACACTTCCGGGTTTTATAACCACTCCCCCTCCCACCGGAAAAGGAGTGGCTTTCAGGGCGTGATTGACAGGAGAGAGATTCTCAACATTATTTAAACACTAATAACACTTTTATTTTTCATTGATGGGAAGAATTCTCTGCACCTGCTCAGCGGAGGGGGGACTGAGTAAGATGGCCAAAAATCACAGCCGTAAGTAGTAGCATTTTATCTTAAATCAATATACAGTGCAAACAGGAAGTAAGTTCATTTGCAGTAGTGCCTTTTAATTTCAAGCCAAAGTACCCAAGCCGCCATTTGCAGTAAATAGTGACTTTCAACTTCAAACCAAAGCACCCGAACAACCATTGCAGGTAGTGCCTTTTACTTCAAACAAACCATATTTTCATTTTCAAACCACATTAAGGGTACTCACAGTTGTGTAGACATTTGTTCAGTGTTATTCATAGCTCAGAGAGACGTGACCCTTGGCTTCATCCATCTTGCAGAGAGTGAGTGAGGCACACCACTTCCTGGTTTTATAGTCCCTCCCCCTCCCTCCAGCAGGGGCAGCAGAGAGAATGGTGATTTTGTTAAACTTCAAGCCAAAGCTCCCAAGCCACCATTTGCAGTAAATAGCACAATTCAACTTCAATCCAAAGCTCCCAAGCCACCATTTTCTGTAAGAAGTGCCTTTCAACTGCAAGCCAAATCACCCAAGCCATCATTTGCAGTAAGTAGTGCCTTTCAACTTCAAGCCAAGGCATGAAACTGCACTTGAATTTGGTGGCCTTGCACACTGCTTGAAATGGCATGAAACTGCACTTGAATTTGGTGGCCTTGCACACTGCTTGAAATGGCATGAAACTGCACTTGAATTTGGTGGCTTTGCAACCTGCTTGGAATGGAATTTCAAGGAATAGCCTTGAGTCAACTGCCAGCCCACCAGCTGTGAGTGAGCTGCCAGCACATCAGGCTTGTGTGACTGTTATGCCACCCCAAGAATCCATTTGGCCCACAATGTCCATACTAGCCCTCTGGAAACTACTCCCTTCAGCCCACAACACCCATACTAGCGCTCCAGAAAGCATCCCCCCACCCCCACTGGCCACCAATATTTGAATTGGTGGAGAGGTGGAATATTGTGTTGGGGGACCATCCCTCCCGTGTGAACATGGGACCCAATGGGCCCCACTTAGTCTAGTCTATATTTATATGTATGTGTGCATATATATGCAAGGAATGGAAGGACATGGATCACATGCAGGCAGAAGGCATTAGTTTAATTTGGCATCATGTTCAACATGGATATCATGAGGCAAAGGGTCTGTTCCTGTGCTCTAGATGCAGCGATGCGTGTATCATCAGTGCCAGGATAAATGGCAAAGTCAGGTGCAACCCATTTCTCTAGAGCACTTTGACGGAACAATTCTGCAGTGGATAAGGTTGCAGGACAGCCCTAAGGCACCTCTTGCCATATAAAGTCCAGGATCCCAATCTACTGCCAGTGTTGGTGGAGCAGCTGGAGGTGATCTGGTTTTGCTGCAAGCAATGCAAGAACTTTGGATTGGATGGACATCTTCAAGCTCACCCGCTGCAGAAGACATGTTCCCTAGGCCCACCCACATGCATAATACCACCAAATTTAGTGCCTCATTCTCACTGACTGCTGGATATTATTCAGTACAGCTTATTCTGATAATAAATCTTTTTATGGATTGAGAGAAAGATAATTATTTTTCATTTACTTTTAGAGATACTGTGTGGACACAGGCCCTTTGACCCACCGAATCAGCACCAACCAGTGATCACCCCATACACTAGCACTATCCTGCACACTATGGACAATTTATAACTTACAGAAGCCAATTACCTTGTAAACCTGTACGTCTTTGGAGTGTGGGAGGAAATCGGAACACCTGGAGAAAAGCCACATGGTCACAGGGAGAACATACAAACTCCGTACAGGCAGCACCCGTAATCAGGATGGAACCTGGGTCTCTGGCACTGTAAGGCAGCAACTCTACCTCTGCATCACTGTGCTGCCAAATTATGTTTATAAGTGTCTTGTAAGACTACAGTATATTTCAGGCAATCATTTAAAAAGCACCCTGTAGCTGAGTCCTCTCCCATTTGTAAACCTTGGCCCACAACCGAGCAGATCTCATTGGCACCTTTCCCACAAAACCCATGTATTGCGGGTACTGCCAGGCCCAGAGAGATCAATTCAGATAATTGATTTGGGCTTCCCCTGTAAAATGATGCCAGCACTCGCTGTGAATGAGCTGTTGCTGTGACAGGAAATCTGCAAATGGGAAAAACCAACCAGGAGGTACGCTCTTTACCGGAGAAGACTCCCGACAGCATCAACTGCTCAGAGAAGTTAAGGGCCTGTCCCACTTAGGAGACCTAAACAGCAACCTCTGGTGACCTTGCCCGCCACCCAACAAAAAATCAAGGTCGAGGTGACCTGCAACCTCCTACTACCTCCCACGCATATGTTGAAAACCTTCCTTGACTATGAAGAAAACCTCCTTCGACCTCCATTGACTACCTTCGACTAGCGTCGCAACCGGCTTCGACCAGACCTGCGACTAAAAAATTGTCGATTTTTGAAACGGCAACCTATTTTTCATTGATCTATGTAAATTGGTAAACTTTGCAATTTGCAAAAGTTGCAACATTGATAAAGTTGCAAAACTTGACAAAATCTCAAACTAAAATCAGTTACGTTAACTTCTCTTTATTTCTGAAGGAAACACCCAGCTACCCAGCCATCACTCCTGTGTTTTGTAACCACATTTGCTCTTGCTCTCAAGACTTTTTAGGAGCTGTCCCACTTGGGCGCCCTAATTGGCGAATTTAGAAGAGTTTGAAAAAAATGACATGATGAAGACCTCCTTAGACTATGCAGAAGACCTCCTTCTACCTCCTTCGACTATGTTGAAGATTAGCTTCGACAAGCTACGACTAGCTATGACTAACTTCGGGAAAATTGGACACCGAATAGTGGAGAGTGAAGACGATCTCCTTCGATCTCCTTTGACCTCCCTTCGACCTCCTTTCGACTATGATGAAGACTATCTATGACTACCTTCGACTACCTTCGATTACCTACCATTAACATGCTGACCTACTACGACCTATTGCGTTTTTTAACATATTGAAATAAACGCCGTGGCCTAGCTGAGGCCTCGAGTCGCGGAGACCACTCTCAAGCATGAAGGAGAGTTATGAAGATCTCCTACGACCTGTCGACCATGCTGCGAATATGAGTCGAGGGCAAACTCGCCAGAAGTCGCGGATTAGGTCGCCCAAGTGGGACAAGCCCTTTACACTCTGAGAGTTTTACATTCTCATGAGTGCAACATTATTGCCCCATGTTTTCAAGGCTCTTCATGGCCTCAAATCTGCCTAATTAATAATCCCAGATCCATCACATGTGCTACCAATGAGTCCTAAACAGCACATTTTACATCAAAAGCAAACTCTTGTAATTTGCTAGAAAATAATTGCAAATCCCACTGGCTCTGCATCTTGCTTACTGGAGCCCAATTTTAATATATATTTGTCAAGCCTTTGATATCATTAGATATTTGATTTGGAAGTAATTCAACTTAGCAGTATGGAGTAACGGAAAAAAGACTGATAATGAAGTACTCCGACTGGCCTGAAATGTCTCAATTTCTTGCCATAACTATCAGCAAACAAAATGAAGAGAACCCATGCAGAATTTACTACAAAGGGAAATTGGAGGGGTATTTAAGACAGAACAAGATGATAGTTTTATAAGTATACTAGACAAAGTGGGACCCGTTGGGTCCCATGTTCACACGGGAGGGCTGGTCCCCCGACGCAATATTCCACCTCTCCACCAATTCCAATATTGGTGGCCAGTGGGGGGGCTTTCTGGAGTGCTGGTATGGGTTCTTGGGGTGGCAGCTCAGTCCCTCAAGCCTGATCTGCTGGCAGCTAACTCACAGCTGGTGGGCTGGCAGTTGACTCATGACTATTCCTTGAAATTCCATTTCAAGCAGGGTGCAAGGCCACCAAATTCAAATCCATGTTCCTACCATTTCAAGCAGGGTGCAAGGCCCACGAATTCAAGTGCAGTTTCCAACAACTTCAAGCAGGGTGCAAGGCCACCGAATTCAAGTGCAGTTTCATACCACTTCAAGCAGGATGCACGGCCGCCAAATTTAAGTGCAGTTTCATTCCACTTCAAGCAGGGTCGAAGGCCACCAAATTCAAATGCAGCTTCATACCATTTCATGCAGGGTGAAACCACCATAAAACCACACAAAACACCAAACTCACAGTTCAGTAGACATTCAGTGTGTTCAGTTGATTCACAGCTCAGAGTTATGACCTCTCCCTCCCCCATCATGCAGAGACTGAGTCACACCCACACTTCCGGGTTTTATAACCACTCCCCCTCCCACCGGAAAAGGAGTGGCTTTCAGGGCGTGATTGACAGGAGAGAGATTCTCAACATTATTTAAACACTAATAACACTTTTATTTTTCATTGATGGGAAGAATTCTCTGCACCTGCTCAGCGGAGGGGGGACTGAGTAAGATGGCCAAAAATCACAGCCGTAAGTAGTAGCATTTTATCTTAAATCAATATACAGTGCAAACAGGAAGTAAGTTCATTTGCAGTAGTGCCTTTTAATTTCAAGCCAAAGTACCCAAGCCGCCATTTGCAGTAAATAGTGACTTTCAACTTCAAACCAAAGCACCCGAACAACCATTGCAGGTAGTGCCTTTTACTTCAAACAAACCATATTTTCATTTTCAAACCACATTAAGGGTACTCACAGTTGTGTAGACATTTGTTCAGTGTTATTCATAGCTCAGAGAGACGTGACCCTTGGCTTCATCCATCTTGCAGAGAGTGAGTGAGGCACACCACTTCCTGGTTTTATAGTCCCTCCCCCTCCCTCCAGCAGGGGCAGCAGAGAGAATGGTGATTTTGTTAAACTTCAAGCCAAAGCTCCCAAGCCACCATTTGCAGTAAATAGCACAATTCAACTTCAATCCAAAGCTCCCAAGCCACCATTTTCTGTAAGAAGTGCCTTTCAACTGCAAGCCAAATCACCCAAGCCATCATTTGCAGTAAGTAGTGCCTTTCAACTTCAAGCCAAGGCATGAAACTGCACTTGAATTTGGTGGCCTTGCACACTGCTTGAAATGGCATGAAACTGCACTTGAATTTGGTGGCCTTGCACACTGCTTGAAATGGCATGAAACTGCACTTGAATTTGGTGGCTTTGCAACCTGCTTGGAATGGAATTTCAAGGAATAGCCTTGAGTCAACTGCCAGCCCACCAGCTGTGAGTGAGCTGCCAGCACATCAGGCTTGTGTGACTGTTATGCCACCCCAAGAATCCATTTGGCCCACAATGTCCATACTAGCCCTCTGGAAACTACTCCCTTCAGCCCACAACACCCATACTAGCGCTCCAGAAAGCATCCCCCCACCCCCACTGGCCACCAATATTTGAATTGGTGGAGAGGTGGAATATTGTGTTGGGGGACCATCCCTCCCGTGTGAACATGGGACCCAATGGGCCCCACTTAGTCTAGTCTATATTTATATGTATGTGTGCATATATATGCAAGGAATGGAAGGACATGGATCACATGCAGGCAGAAGGCATTAGTTTAATTTGGCATCATGTTCAACATGGATATCATGAGGCAAAGGGTCTGTTCCTGTGCTCTAGATTCAGCGATGCGTGTATCATCAGTGCCAGGATAAATGGCAAAGTCAGGTGCAACCCATTTCTCTAGAGCACTTTGACGGAACAATTCTGCAGTGGATAAGGTTGCAGGACAGCCCTAAGGCACCTCTTGCCATATAAAGTCCAGGATCCCAATCTACTGCCAGTGTTGGTGGAGCAGCTGGAGGTGATCTGGTTTTGCTGCAAGCAATGCAAGAACTTTGGATTGGATGGACATCTTCAAGCTCACCCGCTGCAGAAGACATGTTCCCTAGGCCCACCCACATGCATAATACCACCAAATTTAGTGCCTCATTCTCACTGACTGCTGGATATTATTCAGTACAGCTTATTCTGATAATAAATCTTTTTATGGATTGAGAGAAAGATAATTATTTTTCATTTACTTTTAGAGATACTGTGTGGACACAGGCCCTTTGACCCACCAAATCAGCACCAACCAGTGATCACCCCATACACTAGCACTATCCTGCACACTATGGACAATTTATAACTTACAGAAGCCAATTACCTTGTAAACCTGTACGTCTTTGGAGTGTGGGAGGAAATCGGAACACCTGGAGAAAAGCCACATGGTCACAGGGAGAACATACAAACTCCGTACAGGCAGCACCCGTAATCAGGATGGAACCTGGGTCTCTGGCACTGTAAGGCAGCAACTCTACCTCTGCATCACTGTGCTGCCAAATTATGTTTATAAGTGTCTTGTAAGACTACAGTATATTTCAGGCAATCATTTAAAAAGCACCCTGTAGCTGAGTCCTCTCCCATTTGTAAACCTTGGCCCACAACCGAGCAGATCTCATTGGCACCTTTCCCACAAAACCCATGTATTGCGGGTACTGCCAGGCCTAGAGAGATCAATTCAGATAATTGATTTGGGCTTCCCCTGTAAAATGATGCCAGCACTCGCTGTGAATGAGCTGTTGCTGTGACAGGAAATCTGCAAATGGGAAAAACCAACCAGGAGGTACGCTCTTTACCGGAGAAGACTCCCGACAGCATCAACTGCTCAGAGAAGTTAAGGGCCTGTCCCACTTAGGAGACCTAAACAGCAACCTCTGGTGACCTTGCCCGCCACCCAACAAAAAATCAAGGTCGAGGTGACCTGCAACCTCCTACTACCTCCCACGCATATGTTGAAAACCTTCCTTGACTATGAAGAAAACCTCCTTCGACCTCCATTGACTACCTTCGACTAGCGTCGCAACCGGCTTCGACCAGACCTGCGACTAAAAAATTGTCGATTTTTGAAACGGCAACCTATTTTTCATTGATCTATGTAAATTGGTAAACTTTGCAATTTGCAAAAGTTGCAACATTGATAAAGTTGCAAAACTTGACAAAATCTCAAACTAAAATCAGTTACGTTAACTTCTCTTTATTTCTGAAGGAAACACCCAGCTACCCAGCCATCACTCCTGTGTTTTGTAACCACATTTGCTCTTGCTCTCAAGACTTTTTAGGAGCTGTCCCACTTGGGCGCCCTAATTGGCGAATTTAGAAGAGTTTGAAAAAATGACATGATGAAGACCTCCTTAGACTATGCAGAAGACCTCCTTCTACCTCCTTCGACTATGTTGAAGATTCGCTTCGACAAGCTACGACTAGCTATGACTAACTTCGGGAAAATTGGACACCGAATAGTGGAGAGTGAAGACGATCTCCTTCGATCTCCTTTGACCTCCCTTCGACCTCCTTTCGACTATGATGAAGACTATCTACGACTACCTTCGACTACCTTCGATTACCTACCATTAACATGCTGACCTACTACGACCTATTGCGTTTTTTAACATATTGAAATAAACGCCGTGGCCTAGCTGAGGCCTCGAGTCGCGGAGACCACTCTCAAGCATGAAGGAGAGTTATGAAGATCTCCTACGACCTGTCGACCATGCTGCGAATATGAGTCGAGGGCAAACTCGCCAGAAGTCGCGGATTAGGTCGCCCAAGTGGGACAAGCCCTTTACACTCTGAGAGTTTTACATTCTCATGAGTGCAACATTATTGCCCCATGTTTTCAAGGCTCTTCATGGCCTCAAATCTGCCTAATTAATAATCCCAGATCCATCACATGTGCTACCTATGAGTCCTAAACAGCACATTTTACATCAAAAGCAAACTCTTGTAATTTGCTAGAAAATAATTGCAAATCCCACTGGCTCTGCATCTTGCTTACTGGAGCCCAATTTTAATATATATTTGTCAAGCCTTTGATATCATTAGATATTTGATTTGGAAGTAATTCAACTTAGCAGTATGGAGTAACGGAAAAAAGACTGATAATGAAGTACTCCGACTGGCCTGAAATGTCTCAATTTCTTGCCATAACTATCAGCAAACAAAATGAAGAGAACCCATGCAGAATTTACTACAAAGGGAAATTGGAGGGGTATTTAAGACAGAACAAGATGATAGTTTTATAAGTATACTAGACAAAGTGGGACCCGTTGGGTCCCATGTTCACACGGGAGGGCTGGTCCCCCGACGCAATATTCCACCTCTCCACCAATTCCAATATTGGTGGCCAGTGGGGGGGCTTTCTGGAGTGCTGGTATGGGTTCTTGGGGTGGCAGCTCAGTCCCTCAAGCCTGATCTGCTGGCAGCTAACTCACAGCTGGTGGGCTGGCAGTTGACTCATGACTATTCCTTGAAATTCCATTTCAAGCAGGGTGCAAGGCCACCAAATTCAAATCCATGTTCCTACCATTTCAAGCAGGGTGCAAGGCCCACGAATTCAAGTGCAGTTTCCAACAACTTCAAGCAGGGTGCAAGGCCACCGAATTCAAGTGCAGTTTCATACCACTTCAAGCAGGATGCACGGCCGCCAAATTTAAGTGCAGTTTCATTCCACTTCAAGCAGGGTCGAAGGCCACCAAATTCAAATGCAGCTTCATACCATTTCATGCAGGGTGAAACCACCATAAAACCACACAAAACACCAAACTCACAGTTCAGTAGACATTCAGTGTGTTCAGTTGATTCACAGCTCAGAGTTATGACCTCTCCCTCCCCCATCATGCAGAGACTGAGTCACACCCACACTTCCGGGTTTTATAACCACTCCCCCTCCCACCGGAAAAGGAGTGGCTTTCAGGGCGTGATTGACAGGAGAGAGATTCTCAACATTATTTAAACACTAATAACACTTTTATTTTTCATTGATGGGAAGAATTCTCTGCACCTGCTCAGCGGAGGGGGGACTGAGTAAGATGGCCAAAAATCACAGCCGTAAGTAGTAGCATTTTATCTTAAATCAATATACAGTGCAAACAGGAAGTAAGTTCATTTGCAGTAGTGCCTTTTAATTTCAAGCCAAAGTACCCAAGCCGCCATTTGCAGTAAATAGTGACTTTCAACTTCAAACCAAAGCACCCGAACAACCATTGCAGGTAGTGCCTTTTACTTCAAACAAACCATATTTTCATTTTCAAACCACATTAAGGGTACTCACAGTTGTGTAGACATTTGTTCAGTGTTATTCATAGCTCAGAGAGACGTGACCCTTGGCTTCATCCATCTTGCAGAGAGTGAGTGAGGCACACCACTTCCTGGTTTTATAGTCCCTCCCCCTCCCTCCAGCAGGGGCAGCAGAGAGAATGGTGATTTTGTTAAACTTCAAGCCAAAGCTCCCAAGCCACCATTTGCAGTAAATAGCACAATTCAACTTCAATCCAAAGCTCCCAAGCCACCATTTTCTGTAAGAAGTGCCTTTCAACTGCAAGCCAAATCACCCAAGCCATCATTTGCAGTAAGTAGTGCCTTTCAACTTCAAGCCAAAGCAGCCGCCATCATTTGCAGTAAGTAGTGCCTTTCAACTTCAAGCCAAAGCACCCGCAACCATTTGCAGTAAGTAGTGCCTTTCAACTTCAAGTCAAAGCACCCAAGCCACCATTTGCAGTAAGTAGTGCCTTTCAACTTCAAGCCAACGCACCCAAGCCACCATTTGCAGTAAGTCGTGCCTTTCAACTTCAAGCCAAAGCACCCAAGCCACTATTTGCAGTAAGTAGTGCCTTTCAACTTCATGCCACCATTTGCAGTAAGTAGTGCCTTTCAACTTCAAGCCAAATCACCGACCACCATTTGCAGTAATTAGTGCCTTTCAACTTCAAGCCAAAGCACCCAAGCTACCATGTGCAGTAAGTAGTGCCTTTCAACTTCAAGCAGATTACCCGCCACCATTTGCAGTAAGTAGTGCCTTTCAACTTCAAGCCAAAGCTCCCAGGCCACTATTTGCAGTAAGTAGTGGTATTCAACTTTAAACCAAAGCTCCCATACCACCATTTGCAGTAAGTAGTGCCTTTCAACTTCATGCCACCATTTGCAGTAAGTAGTGCCTTTCAACTTCAAGCCAAAGCACCCAAGCCACCATCTGCAGTAAGAAGTGCCTTTCAACGTCAAGCCAAATCACCCACCACCATTTGCAGTAATTAGTGCCTTTTCACTTCAAGCCAAATCACCTGTCACCATTTGCAGTAATTTGTGCCTTTCAACTTCAAGCCAAAACTCCCAAGCCATCGGTTGTAATAAGTAGTGGCTTTTGAACTTCAAGTCAAAGCACTCAAGCCACCATTTACAGTAAATAGTGCCTTTCAACTTCAAGCCAAAGCACCCGAACAACCATTTGCAGGTAGTGCACATTAAGGGCACTCACAGTTGTGTAGACATTTGTTCAGTGTTATTCAGAGCTCATAGAGACGTGACCTTTGGCTTCATCCATCTTGCAAAGAGTGAGTGAGGCACACCACTTCCTGGTTTATAGTTCCTCCCCCTCCCTCCAGCAGGTGCAGCAGAGAGAATGGTGATTTGTTTTAAACTTCAAGCCATAGCTCCCAAGCCAGCATTTGCAGTAAGAAGTGCCTTTCAACATCAAGTCAAAGCACCCAAGCCACCATTTACAGTAAATAGTGCCTTTCAACTTCAAGCCAAAGCACCCAAACAACCATTTGCAGGCAGTGCCTTTTTACTTCAAACAAACCATATTTTCATTTTCCGACCACATTAAGGGTACTCACAGTTGTGTAGACATTTGTTCAGTGTTATTCAGAGCTCAGAGAGACGTGACCCTTGGCTTCATCCATCTTTCAGAGACTAAGTGAGGCACACCACTTCTTGGTTTTATAGTCCCTCCCACTCCCTCCAGCAGGGGCAGCAGAGGGAATGGTGATTTTTTAAAAAACATTAATATCTCCCTGATTTTCATCGATGGGAAAAATCCTCTGCACCCGTAAGGCGGAGAGGGGCTCTGAGCGACGTGGCCAAAAATGACGGCCGTAGGTGGCGGCGTTCTGTCGGAAATCGCAGCACAGTGGGCCAAAAGCGGTCAAGATCAGAGATTTAGTCATATACTAGACTAAGTGGGACCCGTTGGGAAAGGTGTGGCTTTCATGGAGTGATTGACAGGAGAGAGATTCTCAACATTTTTTTTAAAAACTAATAACACTTTTATTTTTCATTGATGGGAAGAATCCTCTGCACCTGCTCAGCGGAGGGGGACTGAGTAAGATGGCCAAAAATCACAGCCGTAAGTGGTAGCGTTTTATCTAAAATCAATATACAGTGCAAACAGGAAGTAAGTGCATTTACAGTAGTGCCTTTCAACTTCAAGCCAAAGCACCCAAGCCACCATTTGCAGTAAGTAGTGCATTTCAACTTCAAGCCACCATTTGCAGTAAGTGATGCCTTTCAACTCCATGCCACCATTTGCAGTAAGTGGTGCCTTTCAACTTCAAGCCAATGCACCCAAGCCACCATTTGCAGTAAGTAATGCCTTTTAACTTCAAGCCATTGCATCCAAGCCACCATTTGCAGTAAGTAGTGCCTTTCAACTTCATGCCACCATTTGCAGTAATTAGTGCCTTTCAATTTCAAGACACACCCAAGCCAGGCCAACCTGGGGTGGGGGTGGGGGACGGTGGGGGCTTTCTGGAGCGTTAGTATGAACCATTTTAGAACCAATAGACATTTTTTTTGCAAGCTTTAGAACCAATAGAGACACTTTTTGCAAGCTTTAGAACCAATAGACATTTTTTTGCAAGCTGGAGTACCAATAGACTTTTTTTTGCAAGCTTTAGAACCAATAGTCATTTTTTTGCAAGCTTTAGAACCAATAGACATTTTTCTGCAAGCTTTAGAACCAATAGACATTTTTTGCAAGCTTTAGAACCAATAGACATTTTTTTGCAAGCTTTAGAAGCAATAGACATTTTTTTTGCAAGCTTTAGAAGCAATAGACATTGTTTTGCAAGCTTTAGAAGCAATAGACATTTTTCTGCAAGCTTTAGAACCAATAGACATTTTTTGCAAGCTTTAGAACCAATAGACATTTTTTGCAAGCTTTAGAACCAATAGACATTTTTTTGCAAGCTTTAGAACCAATAGACATTTTTTTGCAAGCTTTAGAACCAATAGACATTTTTGCAAGCTTTAGAAGCAATAGACATTTTTATGCAAGCTTTAGAACCAATAGACATTTTTGCAAGCTTTAGAACCAATAGACATTTTTGCAAGCTTTAGAACCAATAGACATTTTTTTGCAAGCTTTAGAACCAATAGACATTTTTTTGCAAGCTTTAGAACCAATAGACACTTTTTTGCAAGTTTAGTACCAATAGACACATTCTGCAAGCATTTTAGAACCACTAAGGGCACTTACATTTGAGTAGACATGTGTTCAGTGTTATTCACAGCTCAGAGAAACGTGACCCTCTGCCTTCCTCCATCTTGAAGAGACTGTGTGGCACACCACTTCCTGGTTTTATAGACCCTCCCCCCTGCCACCAGCGGGGGCAGCAGAGAGAATGGGGAATTTTGTAAAAACATTAATATCTCTGTCATTTTTAATGAACGGGAAAAATCCTCGGCACGCATGCGGCGTAGGGGGGCTCTGAGCAAGGTGGCCAAAAATGACGGCCGTAGGTGGCGGCGTTCTCTCGGAAATCGCAGCACAGGTGGCCAAAACCGGTCAAGAACAGACTTTTAGTAATATAAGATAAGATAGATATAGATAGATGATTTGCAGCACTGAAGAGAAAGAGTGGAGGAATGAGATTGGCAGGCTTGGCCTTCTGCATATGCTCGATACCTACTGTCTTAGTGTTACTGCAGAGTGAAAGGATGACATTGACATTCACCACTTATACAAAGGCATTCCAACCCATACCCAAATACCCCAAACCATCGTCTGAGACGTGTGCACCATTCACCAACAATCGTGCGGGGAAGCGTGCAAGATGCTCTTCAAAGGTTAGCTCGTCTCTCACTTGCAAGTCTGTCCACGAAGTCAGAGACATGTCCAGGAACAGAGGTCAGTCAGCCTGACCCAAGGCACTGGGTGGCTTTCAGATTCAACCTTGCTGTTGTTGATAACATAGCCCCAATTATCTGAGTGGAGTAATTGACCAAGATTGATAATGTAAGTGGTTATTTTTTTAACTTAAATTCTGAATGTTTTTAATTATCTGATATCACTTAACTGTGTTATATAACTTCATAATTTAATTTTTTATTTTTATTTTTATGTAGTGTCTTTTTAAAATGTTTAAAAACTTTTGAAATTGTTTTAATGTCCTTGACCAGCAACATGTTGTCAATAGGCCATTGGAATAGTCCATGGATGTTATCTCAGAATCCGTCTTCTGAGACTTAGTCAATGTTTGCCTGCATTTTATGACATGCTCATGGCAGCAATGTCTGGAGCTACTTTAGACAGGAAACTAGACAGCGGCACAGTGGAACAGCTGTAGAGTGGCCATCTTACAGCACCAGAGATTCGGGTTTGATGCCAACTGCAAATGCTGTCTGAATGGTATTTGTATGTTTTCCCTGATCGCGTGGATTTTTCCAAGTGCTCCAGATTCCGCCTACGATCTAAATACATATAGTTTTGTAGATAAATTGTATTTGGTAAAATTATAAAATGGTACTTGGTGTGTGGGATAGTGTTAGTCTATGGGTGTTCTCTGGTCAGGGTGGAAGGTGGGTCAAAAGGCCTGTTTTCGTGCTATATCTCTAAAGTCTAAAGTCTAAATGTGCATGGAGTAAATCAGGTTGGACACAGTCCATAAAAGGACAGAAGGTGCTGGGGTAACTCAGCGGGTCAGACAGCATCGCTGGAGAAACTACATAGGTGACGTGTAGTTTATCCAAGTTCTCCAGAGATGCTGCCTGACCTGCTGAGCTAGTCCAGCACTTTGTGTCCTTTTGGGTAAACCAGCACCTGCAGTTCCTGGTTTCTACATGTAAATCAATCCATGTTTATTTTACCCCTTTTGAAATAAAGGCTCTTTTTTTTACAGTGACATTCACATTTATTTTATACAGACAATTTAAAATCTGTATTCTTATTCCTACTAATAATATTAAACAAAATATTTAAAGTAAAGTTAATAACCGAGCACAACTTAAAAATTGTCTTGGACCTTCAGAAATTCCTCCAAATATAGTTTCCATGAAACTTACAAAGTGCCCCATAACTAGTTAACTATTGGAACTTATAATACACATTCTTACTTTACAATTTCTCGAACAGCACAAGATGTTGCCAGACATACATTATTTTTTTTTCCATCTGGAGCACATTATGTGGTTGAAGTGACCTTTGCCAGCAGTATTACTCAGTTAGCTGGGCTCGCAGCAGGTTGGGTTGAAATGACACATTCTGATGCACCAGACCACAGAATTTGCTCAGAGAAAATGTTGACATGGCTGGTGTGGGAAAGGTCCTTCATTCGTTCACTCAGCATCTTGTGCTTACTGGCCTAAATTGAATTCCAGTCCTGTTGAGATTTTAGAACACACAAACTCCCATATTCAAAGCTCCCCTTTCGCTTCCTTCCTCTGAAACATGTGGAGACCCCTGAATGTATCTGAACTCTGATTCCAGCTCACAGGCATTACTGATTGAAATTGCTATGTCATTGGCTCTCCAGTTGCTGGGGATTTAATCTTTGGAAATCTGTCCCTAAACCTTTCCACCTCTACCTCTCTTCTCTCCTTTACGAAGATGCTTAAAACCCACTTTAACAAAGCTTAGGATCATTTTCCCCAACTTGGCTTGAGGTATCTTGAAACATTTCACTGTACGAGGTGCTGTATACATGCAATTTATTTAACTATTACTGCTGAGAAGAATGCACCTTGCACACCATCTCCAATAATCCCTTTATAACATTGCATTGTGAAGATTAAGTAGCATTAAATATTCTACATGTTTCAGTTGTGCCTAAAATAAAGGTTTAGTGATTAAAACATGGATAGGACAAGTCTGAAGAGATATGGGCCAAACGCAAGCAGGTGGGACTAATGTGGCTGGGATATGTTGACCGGTGTGGGCAACTTGGGGTGAAGGGCCTGTTTCTACACTGTGTCACTCTATGACTATAAAGTTAATTCAATTTTGTGGCAGTAGGCACACAAATGAGACATCTGTTGGCTTATGATGCACAGGTTATTTATTGAAGCGGCCATTTTCTATATCGTAGATCTATAACTTCTGATCACCCTCATTGAATTCCTAATGTTGTGCTCCTGTTCTTGCAGGAGGTGTTGGGGCTCTTAAAGAGCATTAAGGTGCTCTTTCCTTTATCCCCGAGTTGTCCTACCTAGTCACCCTCTTGTTTTTAATGTAGGTATAAAAAGTCTTAAGGGCCTGTCCCACTTTCATAACCTAATTCATGCCCTTTCTTACTCGTGGACATTATTCATCATGCTAGAAAAAACGCCCCGACCTACTTGATGCCACGAGTACCTATGACTGGCATCACGGCCTGCTACGACTTACCTACGACCTCCTACGACCTCGTGATGACCATGCTGCGAGTGCGAGTCAAGGGCAAACTCGTGAATTAGGTCGTGAAAGTGGGACAGGCCATTTAGGATTTTCTTTCATTCGACTTGCTGAAGCCCATTTCATAGCCCCTTTTGGCCCTTTTCAGATTCAGATTCAGATTCAATTTTAATTGTCATTGTCAGTGTACAATACAGAGACAACGAAATGCATTTAGCATCTCCCTGGAAGAGCGACATAGCAAATGATTTGAATAAATAATAATAAGTGTCTGGGGGGGGGGGGGGGTGAATGGCAGTCACTGAGGTACGTTGTTGAGTAGAGTGACAGCCGCCGGGAACACCCACTTAGAGTTCTCCTTTCTTATATTCCTCTAAGGCACCTGCGAGATGTCATTGGAGCATGGAGATCCTTGCATGCTCATCACAGAGAAGGATCTACTTGCATCCGATACAATAGCACAATTTCTAAATGTTCTAATGAAATTATCTTTCATATTCCGACAGGTCAGATGATCCCAGGACTGAAGGCCTGATCTGACCTAATCTGACCAAACCACACCTTCCACAACAATTCCCGACACTAGCCCCCTTCCATATTCCCTTTACACTCACGACTGTGCAGGGCAAATTCAGCTCCAACTCCATCAACAAGTTTGTATAGGACACCACTGTGGTGGGCCTAATCATGAGCAATGACAAAACAGAGCACAGGAAGGAAATAGAGAACTTTGTAACATGGTGTCAAGACAATGATATCTCCGTCTGTTCCTCAGCACCCCTGCCAATTTGATTAACCCAATCTACATGTAGATTAAAGTCACCCATTATAAAAGTCCTGACATCCCAGTAATGAGAGGGAGTACAGAGAAGGTTCACCAGACTGATTCCTAGGATGGCAGGACTTTCATATGAAGAAAGACTGGATAGACTCAGCTTGTACTCGCTAGAATTTAGAAGATTGAGGGGGGATCTTATAGAAACTTACAAAATTCTTAAGGGGTTGGACAGGCTAGATGCAGGAAGATTGTAGGAAAATGTGGAAAATGAAGCGGTTAACATTTCAGATCCAGGATCCTTCATTATAAATTCTGAATGCTTCTGGCATTTATGCTTCTATTCCCCTGGTATATAGTCTACTCTCCCCTCTGAACTGGTCAAGCCAGCCATTCAGCTGTGCCAAACTGTTTTGAAACTGCTCGGAACAGTAAACAACTAGGCTCAAGATCACACTACAGCTTTACTCCAGATGTGAAGAGAAATAATCTGACACCAATAATGAGATGATAATGACTGCCTTTCACCTTATGACAGCATATTATCCATTATAGAATTCTATTTCTGGTCAAATTCAAGTAATAATTGGCAAGAAGCAAGTTGGTTTTGGGATGGTGTGGGCCGGGCGGGGGGGGGGGGGGGAGGGGGGGAGGGAGGGGGGGGGGGGGGGGGGGAGAAGGGGGGGGAGGGGGGGGGAGGGGGGGGGGGGATGGAGGAAGTGAGTTATTTCAGCTTTGTCCTTGATCACAGGGGATAAGGAATATATATGTTGAGAAATCGTATTGTTAATTGGTGAGATCACATCTGGAGCACCGTAAAGAGTTTTGATCTCCTTTTACAAGGAGGGATATACTTATTTTGTGGGCAGTTTAGATAAGGTCCACAAATGACAAATTGTTGTCATCAGAGAAAATACTACGCATGTTGATCCTATTTGTTGGAGTTTAGAAGAATGAGACATGACCTTGATGAAACTTTTAAAAATTCTGAGGTTACTTCTTATGGTGGGGTCTAGAACTTGGGCAATAGTTTTACAATAAGGATGTTTACATTTAAAACTGAAGTGAGGAGAAAATTCTGCTCTCACAAGCTGGTGAATCTTTGGCATCTCAGTTTTCTTAGTAATCTCTGGCCCAGAGAACATAGGAGGGCAAGCCACTGATTATAAACAAGTTTATATAAAAGACTAGACTAATTGGGACCCATTGGGTCCCAGCTTCACACGGGAGGGCTGGTCCCCCAACACAATATTCCACCTCTCCACCAATTCCAAGATTGCTGGCCAGTGGGGGGGGGGGGGCTTTCTAGAGGGCTAGCATGGGTGTAGTGGGCCGAAGGGACTGGTTTCCAGAGGGCAGGCACGTGACGTCAGAGTAGGCAAGGTAGGCACTGCCTACCCCGACTAAAATTATAACATAGCAATTAAGAGATCGATCTCTTAGGTAGGCATAATTCTCCATGCCTTTCATCCGCAGCGCTTGTAACATGGGAAACTCTGTGTAGCCCACGTGCCGTCAGCGCTGCTGGAAGCCGTCACTTTCAATTGGGGCTGAAGGCAGCAGAAATTCTGCCTTTGCAGCACTGCGCATGCACAGCGCTAGTTTCTTGGCGGGGTTTTCAAATATGGATTGGCATTATTTTAAGTGTATCTTAGTAAACAGAGAGAGAAGAATGGAGTTTGTGTACCAATGATGTGGTAAGTACATTTCTTGGCGATGTTTTTAATACCGTATTTCCCGGGGTGTGGGGGAGAGCTCCTTTCACAGCGTTTTGGGAGTCTGGCCCGGGGTAAAGTTGCGGGGAGGGCACGAATGTTGTGAAGGAGGGGATCGGGATAATGCCACTTGTGACGCTCCTTGCACGAAGGCGTGCAATGCCACCGCATTGAGGCTGGGGGGGGGGGGGGGGGGGAGAAGCAGCTCGGCTGGCAGTGAGCGGCCGCCACCTCAGCGCCTGCTGCCGGCCCCCGCTCACCTCTGGCAGCTCTCCGTCTAAAAACCTCTCTCCTGCCACTCGCTGGCCTCACTCAAGTCCTTAAATTCCGACAGTGCAATTGAGGTTACTCGGCTGTGGGAATTTAAGGATTTGCTGGAAGCGGCTGACATGAGCAAGCGGCAGGTGAGAGGTGTTCTGACAGAGAGCACTGACAGAGGTGAGCGGGCCGGCAGAAGGCGCTGACGTGGCGGCCAGTTCTGCTGTCGGGTCCCGGCGGCCGCTCGCAGCCACCCGAGCTGCTTCTATCCCCGGCTACAGTGCGTGGCTTCGCGCCCGGAGAGCTGCGGCAGCGGTGAGTGAGTTATGCTGGCATTATCCCCGACCCCCTCCTTCTCAACACTCCTGCTCTCCCCACATCTTTAACCCCTGGCACAGACTCTCCACACGCTGTGAAAGGAACTCTCCCCCCAATTGGACCCTTGAACAAGTGTTGTCTTTCAATAAGATGACAACTGATTCAACTTTTCCCCGTACCATTTTTCCCACCATCTCTCCACCTGCCATCAATCTTCCCCACCCACCCATTCAGTAATTCAGAATAAAGGAGACTAGGAAGCCTTGGGCAAATTGAATTGTTACTGTTTTTATTTTATTTTTTATTTTTACGGATTGAACAATCTGCACATGCGTGGTTTAAATTTTTTTTTAAGGCCGACTGAGTGCCTACCCTGAGTAATTACTCACGGCACGTGCCTGCCAGAGGGCTAGTATGGACATTGTGGGCCGAATGGATTCTTGGGCTGGCAGCTCAGTCACTCAGGCCTGGAAGCTCAGTAACTCAAGCCTGGCAGGCTGGCAGATCAGAAACTGACAGAAATTTGTGATATATTTGTATTGTGAGCACATTAGTTGCCAATGGGTGTTTAGGGAGGGTGGGTAAGGGTTATTTTGTTATTATATATAAAAAACAAAATGGAAGGAAATGTAATGCAATACGTCAGATGTACTGTATTTTTTTCCTCCAATAAAAATTAAAAACAAAAAGAAATTCTGCCGAAATCAGGTGGGAGACTATGAGAGAAAAGGGGGAGAGGGTGGACAATCAATTTTAGATATTTTCATCCTTTTTTACAGTTGCAAAAGGCGCACAGTTGTAAAAGGCACACAGTTGCAATAGGCACACATTTCAATAGCAACACAGTTGCAAAAGGCACAGTTTAAAAACACATAAAGGGCACTCACAGGTCAGTATTTTCATTGTTCTGTAGATTTCCAGCTCAGACTAAGTCGTGACCCTCTCCCTCCCCCATCGAGCAGAGACTGAGCCACGCACACACGTCCGGGTTTTATAGCCCTCTGGCCCTGACAGCTGGAGGGGGACTGAGTAAGATGGCCAAAAATCACAGCCGTAAGTGATCGCGTTTTTTTCTAATATCAATATATAGTGCAAACAGGAAGTGGTCAAGTTTAGACTTTTAATTATATAGATTAAGGAAGAACTTGAGATGCTGGAAAAATCAAAGGTAGACAAAAATGCTGGAGAAACTCAGCGGGTGAGGCAGCATCTGAAGAAGGGTCTCGACCCCTCAGTCTGAAGAAGGGCCTCAACCCAAAACGTTGCCTATTCCTTCTCTCCATAGATGTTGCCTCACCCGTGGAGTTTCTCCAGCATTTTTGTCTATCTTAAATAAAAGATTATGTTTATTTGTGATGGACAAGTTTTCACCATTGTAGAGTCTAGAGTAATGAGACATGGGAAGGAAAGTAGAATTGAACTCAAGATTCGATCAGCCATAATTTAATTCAACGACGGAACAAACTCAAGTGACTGTATGTATAAGAAAGAACTGCAGTTGCTGGTTTAATGTTCTAATTGTGTTCTAATGAACTTGAATCTCTTCAGATTCTGGCAAGAGACAGAATTGAGAAGTGACATGCACAAAGCAACATGCACCCAGTTAATGGCATGCAACAGCATAGGGAAGCCTGCAGTCCGAGAGAATACAGGCAAGCTATTTAAAATGCCGGTCTCTAACAATTAGCTGTAAAATCAAGTCAGCACTGTGAATATAGTATCTCAGAGATAAATAGATACGCTACATCGACGACTGCTTTGGCGCCACCTGCACGCGCACACAACTGACTGACTTCATCTACTTCACCACTAACTTCCATCCAGCACTCAAATACACCTGGACCATTTCCGACACTTCCCTACCATTCCTTGACCTCACTATCTCCATTGCAGGTGATGGACTTCTGACAGACATCCACTATAAACCCACTGACTCCCAAGGCTATCTGGACTACACTTCTTCCCACCCTGCTTCCTGTAAGGACTCCATCCCCTACTCCCAATACCTCCGTCTACGCTGCATCTGCTCCACGGATGAGACGTTCCACACCAAGACATCTGAAATGTCCTCATTATTCAGGGAACGGGGGTTCCCCTCTTCCACCATAGATGAGGCTCGCACCAGGGTCTCTTCCATACCCCGCAACACTGCTCTCTCTCCCCATCCCCCCACTCGCAACAAGGGCAGAGTCCCCCTAGTCCTCACCTTTCACCCCACCAGCCGTCACATACAACAAGTAAACCTCCGTCAGTTTCGCCACCTCCAACGTGACCCCACCACTCGCCACATCTTCCCATCTCCCCCTATATCTGCCTTCCGCAAAGACCGCTCCCTCCATAACTCCCTTGTCAATTCTTCCCTTCCCTCTCGTACCACCCCCTCCCCGGGCAATTTCCCTTGCAACCGCAAGAGATGCAACACTTGTCCCTTTACCTCCCCCCTCGACTCCGTTCAAGGACCCAAGCAGTCGTTCCAGGTGCGACAGAGGTTTACCTGCATCTCCTCCAACCTCATCTATTGCATCCGCTGCTCTAGATGTCAGCAGATCTATATCGATGAGACCAAGTGGAGGTTGGGCGATCGTTTCGCCGAACACCTCCGCTCGGTCCGCAATAACCAAGCTGACCTCCCGGTGGCTCAGCACTTCAACTCCCCCTCTCACTCCGTCTCCGACCTCTCTGTCCTGGGTCTCCTCCATGGCCACAGCGAGCAACACCGGAAATTAGAGGAACAGCACCTCATATTCCGCTTGGGGAGTCTGCATCCTGGGGGCATGAACATCGAATTCTCCCAATTTTGTTAGTCCTTGCTGTCTCCTCCCCTTCCTCAGCCCTCCTGCTGTCTCCTCCCATCCCCCAGCCTTCGGGCTCCTCCTCCTTTTTCCTTTCTTGGCCCCGCCCCCCCCCCCCCCCCCCCCCCCCCCCCCACCCCCGATCAGTCTGAAGAAGTGTTTCGGCCCGAAACGTTGCCTATTTCCTTCGCTCCATAGATGCTGCTGCACCCGCTGAATTTCTCCAGCTTTTTTGTGTACCTTAAATAGATATGAATGTTGAGAAGTTGCACATATCAGGAATACTATATCAGGAATACTAATATCATGCAGGCAGAAATTAAAACCACACGTACTGGAGAAATCTATCCAACTCTTAGTGAAAAAAAAGCAAAACAGTGGTATGAAAGGGTAGTACACTCAAGCTATCGTTATGATTGCAACTTCAAGGGTCTCGACCCGAAATGTCACCCATTCCTTCTCTCCAGAGATGCTGCCTGCCTCACTGAGTTTCTCCGGGTTTTTGTGTCTATCTTCGGTTTAAACCAGCATCTGCAGTTCCTTCCCACACACTTCACAAGGACCTATCCGTATGTCCTTCAACAACCTAGTTGCCCCCGAGGCAACGCTGTTTATGTTCAGATCAGTCAGAGATCGAACCAAACATAAGCTACGCGAACCTGTTATCCAGGTACAAAGCCGGGGGTCAAATACTGTTGTGTTTAGTTTGTTCAAATAAATCCTACATATCTTCTCCGCAAAATAATGCTCCCTTGTTCAAAATGTATTTTAGGTTCCAGGCTGTTCTTTAGGAATCCGAAACCGTACTTTTAAAATTTCAAGCTTAAAAAAAATAATGCTAACAAAAACTTGCTAAATTGCCTTAGTAGACTTTTTTTTAAATGTGTATGTTCGTTCACAACCGAGTGGAAAGCAACGGTGGGCGAGGTCGGATGTCCTGCGCGGATTTAGACTTGTCATTTTAAAATTATGAGCAAGTCTCAGTGCAGCACAGCCGGACAACTGCACCACATTATCCACAACACCATAACTTCGTGGCAGCAAAATAAACGCTGTGGAGCGCTATAATCCCTCATTCTCTTGCCCCTAATCAGTCTGAAGAGGGTCTCGACCCGAAACGTCACCCACCCCTTCTCTCCAGAGATGCTGCCTGTCCCACTGAATTACTCCAGCTTTTTGTGTCTATTAACGCTGTGGAGATTCGCTTAGTAAATAAACGATGTAGAAGAGTTCGGCGAAGACTCGCTTGGCCGAAGGACCTGTTTCCGCGCTGTATCTCTAAAGTATTAAAGTCTAAAGCTGTCCCGTCGCATGCAACGTCCAATTCACGGCTGCGGCAAATACTGGGGAAAGACACCTGCAACGGGACGTATAGAAAAAAGGTGCAGGAATAGGCCATTCGGCCCTTCGAGCTTGCACCGCCATTCAATATGACCATGGCTGATCATCCAACTCAGTATCCTGTACCTGCCTTCTCTCCATACCCCCTGATCCCTTTAGCCACAAGGGCCACATCTAACTCCCTCTTAAATATAGCCAATCAACTACCTTCTGTTTGTATTCGTTCTCTCCAAAAATGCTGCCTATCCGTTGAGCTACTCCAGCTTTTTGTGTCTATCTTCGGTTTAAACCAGCAGTTCCTTCCTACACATCTCTGGAGAACATGAATAGCAGATGTTTCGCGTCTGAAGAAGGGCTCCGATCCGTAACGTCGCCTATCCGTGTTCTCCAGAGATGCTACCTGATCCGCTGAGTTATTCCAGCAGTTTGTCTCTTTTTATTTGTATACCAACATCTGCAGTTGCGTGTGTCTACAAAATAGAAAGTGTATCTTAAACCGAGGAGGGTTGCACTGGTCAGGACGCTCCCGAACCCCTCCGACTTTTCTAGTTTGCAAACTTGCTTACTTGTTGACACCCCACTCCGTGTAGTTGGTGATGAAAAGTCCCGTTAACAACTCATCCAGCTTCCCGCTGTAGTTGGCCTGAATGATGTAGTCCATCCCTGTTATCAGCTTCTCGTTCAGTTCAATCACCAGATAATCGTTCTCAACTGCAAACCAAGTGCAGCGGATGGCCGGAGAGAGCAGGGCGGCGATGGCCACCCCAGTGTAGCGGAGCTCATGGCTGTGCAACAGGATGACCTCGGTCTCCTTGATGCAAGTCACCGTCACGTTAACTTGGCCGAAGAAGTGGCTGGGTCGCTCCAGCCCGGAGAGCGAGCGCGGCCACAGCTCCAGCTGGTAGTTCCTGGCGATAAGACTGTTTGGTAAGCGGGAGTTGTTCCAGGGACCCTGGCGACCCGGGGCCGCCGTCTCCCAGTCGGTGCTGGGAGGCTCCCAGGTCGGCGAGAAGATGCCCGTATTCTCAGCAATTAGCTTGCCATAGAAAATGGCCAAAACCGTGCAAACCACCAGTAAAACTAGGACGAGGAAGCTACATAGCACCACTGTCTTCCTGCTGAGGTAGAACCCAGAGGTGGATGTTGGTCTCATTTTTGGTGCCGGTTCCTTTAGATGGGAATTTTGTTGAGTTGTCACATTTCCGTGATGAGGCTGAGGAATGAAATCTGAAACCACTCGGGGCAATATTCATCTGACTACGAATCCGAAGTTTTGGTGGGTTACGCCTAGTAAGTTCTCACTTTACCAATGGCAGCACAAAGCGTAGCGTTTCCCGGGACCTGGGAGTGCCTCTGGTCACTTTGAATTGGAGCCTGACGTCCGTGTCAGAAGAGATTCACATACGGTGTGGAGAGAACGGGCGAAAGAGCAGATGTGTTTTGTTTGGATTAACTTTGCCATGTAATGCATAAAACATGAAATAGCGCGCACTGATTCTGGAATAAAATAATAATAAAGAATTGGGGAACTTACGGAAAGTTACTTGGCATGCATTCTTCCCCTGGGCTGCTACCAACAAACCCCGCGGCGTGGTTTATTAGGAACTGGGACAATCTGCAATATTTAATTAATTTGTTAAAGGCAACTATGCGATTGAAGAACAATGTAATATGACATGGATTGTTGAAATCTGTGCAGATGTAATTGTGAGGGTAGGATTCGATGCGTTTGTGCCGCCAGAAGGAGTTGAGGGCGGCACAAACTATATTTTCCATGCTATCTTTCCCTTTGCTCTGCCTTTGTACTAGATTCTGGCGTGATTGTATTTGTGTGTGGTATTATCTGATCTGATTTGTTTAAGAAGGAACTGCAGATGCTGGAAAAATCGAAAGTAGACAAAAATGCTGGAGAAACTCAGCGGGTGAGGCAGCATCTATGGAGAAAAGGAGTAGGTGACGTTTCGGGTCGAGACCCTTCTTCAGACTGTTGTGGGGGGGAGAAAGGAAGAGGCGGAGACAGTAGGGAGAGCTGGGAAGGGGGAGGGGAGGGAGAAAGCAAGGACTACCTGAAATTAGAGGTCGTTCATACCGCTGGGGTCTAAACTACCCAAGCGACAAATGAGTTGTTGTTCCTCCAATTTACGCTCAACGTAGAAGGAGGAATTGGGAGTAGGGGATAGAGTCCTTACAGGGAGCAGGGTGGGAAGAAGTGTAGACAAGTTTGTAGTAGATGTTTGACCGACAGCTACTACAAACCCACTGATTCCCACAGCTATCTTGACTACACTTCTTACCACCCTGCTCTCTATAAGGACTCTATCCCCTCCCAATTCCTCCATCTACGCTGCATCTGCATCCATGATGAGGTTCCAGAACAGGGCATTGGAGATGTCCTAATTCTTCAGGAAACGTGTATTCCCCTCTTCGACTATAGATGAGGCGCTCACCTCTATATCCCGCAGATGCGCTCTCACTCTCCATCCCCTCTACTCCTAATGAGGACAGAGTCCCCCTTGTCCTCACCTTTCACCCCATCAGCCGACACATACAAAATATAATCCTCCGACACTTTTGCCACCTCCAGGGAGAACCTACCACTGGCCACATCTTTCTATCTCCTCCCCTTTCTGCTTTCTGTAGAGACCGTTCCCTTCGTAACTTCCTGGTCAATTTGTCCCTTCCCACCCAAACCACCTCCTCTCCGGGTGACCACCGGGTGATCACAGAGGAAAGGACTGAACTTTCTAGTGCCTTTCCCCACAGTGGAAAATGTTGATTCTGCTGTGGGGGGACGTTCATGTTAAATTCTATAATGTGTTGTGTCATTTTTCTTTTTTAAATTTTTCTATGGATGTACGGAAACCTAATTATTTCTTCTATGTAAAGCACTTTGGTTTCAACGCGAGTTGATATAAACGTGCTATATAAATAACATTTACTTACTTACTTACTCTCCTGGTACTTTCCCTGCAACTGCAGGAAATGCTACACCTGACGCTTTACCTCACCCCTCATCTCCATCCAAGGACCCAATCAGTCTTTCCAGGTGAGGCAGAGGTTGTACCTCCTCCAACCTCATCTACTGCATTGCTGTCGTAGGTGTCACCTTCTCTACATCGGCGAGACCAAGCGTAGGCTCGGCGACCGCTTCGACGATCACCTCCGCGTGGTCTGTACTAACCAGCCCGATCTCCTGGTTGCCCAGTACTTCAACTCCCCCTCCCATTCTGAATCTGACCTTTCTGTCCTGGGCCTCCTCCATTGCCAAAGTGAGGCCCAATGTAAATTGGAGGAACAACACCTCATATTTTATTTGGGTAGTTTACACCCCAGCGATATGAACATCACCTTCTCGAATTTCAGGTTTTCTCCCTCCTTCCCCTCACCCTTCCCAGCTCTCCCACATAGCCTACAGTCTCTGCATCTTCCTTTCTCCCCCAACCGCCCCCCCCCCCATCAGTCTGAAGAAGGGTCTCGACCCAAAACGTCGCCTACTGCTTTTCTCCATAGATGCTACCTCACCCACTGAATTTCTCTAGCATTTTTTGTCTACATCTGAATTGAGTTGATTTGATAGCACTCAAAACAAAACTTTTCACAGTGCCTCACTGCACATGACAATAATAAACCTAGAAATAAGGAACAAAGGATACGAGCTCATACACACAAGGAAACCAACTACTGGAGTAACTCAGCAGGTCAGGCAGCATCCCTGGAGATCATGGTTCGGTGACGGTTCGGGTCGAGAGTGTGAATCAAGGTCTTGTCTCGAAACGTCACCTTGCCCTATTCTCCAGATATGCTGCCTGTCCTGCTGAGTTAGTCCTTTTGAATAGTAAACCTAAACTGCGCTTCGGGGAATTGGGGATCAATTGGTGTAGGACTTACATTCCACATTATTCCTTCATTACCACCAGGACACTCTCGGTCCGTCAGTGAACATTGCACACAAGGAACGGAATCTCTTAGAAACTTCAACCTCCAACCTCACATCTGTTGCACGTTACTGAAATAAAACGCTGTATGAGTGTAAGAATTCCACCAACACAAGACTGGCAGAAGGGAACGTGGGAAACAACCCGTTTGGGTAATTCGGGTGCCAAATCTGCTCTAAATGTTTACATGCATAATTATGGCACAAGACTGTCCAAATGCCCGCAATGTTGCACACATAACTCTGCGTGGGCCTCTCCCACCCCAATCACTGTAACCCACGGATCTCCCAGTTCGCTGGTGATATGTCCACAAGTCTTCTTTACCAACGTCCTTGCCGAATTACAACTCGTTCTCATGAAACAACATCTCGATTTTAACATTCTTATCCCTCCCTTAAATTCCACCATGGTTCGACTACTCACCTGGCTCTATATTCAACTCCAGCTCAACAATCTTTTTTAGACAAAACGAGCGATTGAAAATGTTTAGTAGTTATAGTTTTTAGTTTTAAAGATACAGGCCCTTCTGTCCATCAACAACGTCCCCCGCGCTGACCCCATTCTATCCTACACTCTAGGGACAATTTACAGAAGCCATTTCACCTACATTCCCGCACGTCCTTGGAAGGTGGGGGAAAACTGGTGCACCCTGAGAAAACCCGCGAGGTCACAGAGAGAATGGCAAAGTTCATACAGACATCCGAAGGTAGACACAAAAAGCTGGAGTAACTCAGCAGGACAGGCAGCATCTCTAGAGAGAAGCAAAGGATGACGTTACGGGTCGAGACCCTTCTCTCCAGAAATGCTGCCTGTCCCGCTGAGTTACTCCAGCTTTTTGTGTCTATCTTCGGTTTAAACCAGCATCTGCAGTTCCTTCTTACACATTCATACAGACAACACCCGCAGTCAGGATCGAACCCAGGTCTCTGGCGCTGTAAAGCAGCAACCTTTTTACCCTGTGCCGCTGCAGTAGGTCAGGCCAACACCATGCAATGAGAAAGATGCTAATGTTTCATTCTGAACATCTCTTACCAGAAGCCATCTGATGAAACATGAACTCCGTCTTTCTCTCTCTCTGCAGGTGCTGCCTGGCCTGCTCAGCATTCTCAGCCCTTGGCCATTATCTTAGATTACCAGCACCTGTAATCTTTTACAGTTTAAGCTTTCAGTTGGCTTGTTCCAACTCTGACTTTTTGTGTTGCTCCAAATTTAATAATGAAATGTTAGCAGGTGATAGTGAGGGCATGCACGTTGAAGGATATTTTCCACAGATTAATAATGGATATCACACTATCACTATACATTTTATTCATTGAGTACTTTCCAACTGGAACTTGTGTTAGAACATGCTCGTTTTACATCCACCACGACCTTTAAATTAGTTTCATATCAGAAATTGTTATTGACTGTCTGAACCTGCAGAGAGGGGTGAACATAGTTCAGTCTATGCTGAGCTTGTCACTTTCTTCCATCCAGTCGACCTTCACGGTGCGTTGCATTAGGAAGGCTGGAAGTATCGTCCAGGATACCGGCCCGCCATGGCCATTCCTCTTTCTCTATTATTTTCTGAGAGAAGATACAGGATGTCCAGTCTTAGTCATAGAACCGAGGCCCTTCAGAGCAGCCCGTCCATGCCGATCCAGTTGCCCTATCTAAACTAGTCCCATTTACCCATGTATAGCACATATTCCTCTAAGCCTTTCCTATCCATGTACCTGATCAAGTGTCTTTTAAATTATGTTACAGCATCTGCCTCAACTACCTCCTCTGACAGCTTGTAGTAAAATCTACCACCCTCAGGTTCATATTTAATCTTGCCCCTCTCACCTTAAACATGTTTTTGATTCCCCTAAACTGAGATAAGACTGGGCATTTACACCATCCGTCACCAACTCAGCCTCTTGCACCCCAACGAATAAAGTCCTAGCCTGCCCAGTCTCTCCCTGTAGCTCAGCCCCTCAAGTCCCAGCAACATCCTCATATATCATCTCTGCGCTCTATCCAGTTTAATGAAATCTTTCCTATAGCAGAGTGACTAAAGCTGAACGCAGTGCTCCAAGTGTGTTCAGCTGCTTCCCCATTGCTAACAGATTCATGAACCATTCCCAGAGTTGCTGTTCACACTCTTGTTTTTAACTCCATTCAGTTATTCCATTCTTGGTTCTTGGTTACTTGGTCCTCCAAAATATTCCAACTGGAATTTAAACTGGAGGTGGTGAAGGGAGGGATTAAGCCAGAAAGGGTTATTGGGAAGAAAGTGCTACTTTAAATTTAGTTGCATCTGGTTGGGTAACTATAGTTTGGTGGAGATTATTCCATGCTTTAATTGTGCATGGAAAGAACGAATTGCTGTACACATCTGTCTTTGTAGCTGGGATCACAAATTGGATCGAATGCCCTCGTCTGCTCCTAATTGGTTTGGGGTTGGTGTAGGTCTTGTGATCTATGTCTAGCTGACCATTTAACATTTTGTAAAAACAGGTCAAACGGTGAGCTTCACGTCTGTCTTGGAGAGGGTTCCACCCCAGAGAATTCAGAAGTTTGGTGACACTCGCTTCTCTCTCACAGGTGTTAGTAACAAATCGAGTGGCCTGTCTTTGGACACGTTCGATGGATGAAATGTTTTTATCTGTGTATGGGTCCCAAGCTGCAACTGCGTAGTCCAAATGAGGTCTAACGAGGGTGAAATACAGCTTCTCCTTGACAGAAGCTGAACAATGTTGAAAGTTGCGCCTCAGGAAGTTTAGGACACCTGTTGCTTTCACTGTTGCATGATGAGTCTGACCATTCCAACGCAGATCATTTTGCAATTTGATGCCAAGATACTTGGTTTGTTTGGATTCTTCAAGGGTGACACCAAGTATGTTGTAGGATGTGACGCCTGGATTCTTCTTTCTGGTGACACACATGGTTTCACATTTGGAAGGGTTGAACTGCATGCCCCATTGTTGTGACCACTCGACCATAGTATCGAGATCCTTTTGGAGAGCATCTTCATCATCAGTTGACTTAATTGGACAGTACAGCAAACAATCATCAGCGAATAGTCTGGTCGTACTTGCGACTTTTTCATGGATGTCATTTATGTAAAGCAAAAATAGGTGTGGGCCAAGTACTGTGCCCTGTGGTGTACCACTCAACACTGGATGCCAATTGGAGCTCTTTCCGTTCACACACACACACGCTGAAGACGTTTTGTCAGGAAACTGGAAATCCATCGTTTCGTGTTGGAACGAATACCATAGAAGTCAAGCTACCGAAGCAGTCTCTGGTGTGGGATGACATCAAATGCTTTAGAAAAGTCCAGCACAACTAAATCCATGATGACGTTACTGTCAAGGTGCTTGGCCAGGTCATTTTTCGTCAGGATAAGCCGAGACTCACATGATCTAAGCCTCCTAAATGCATGTTGGTTGTCGGCCAGAATATTATGTTTGCTCACGTGACGCATCAGATTACTATCAATGATATGCTCCAGCAATTTGCAGCAAGTACTTGTTAGTGAAACAGGACGATAATTCGCTGGGTTGGTGGTTGAACCCTTCTTAAAGAGAGGAGTGATGTTGGCCTTCCTCCAATCTAGCGGAACATCGCCCGAGTCAAGCGATTGTTAAAAAATGAACTGCAAAACTGGAGCCAGTTCTTCGGCTGCGATCTTGAGGGCTTGATTCTGTATCTGATCTGGTCCAATTGCTTTTGTGGTATTAATGTTGAGCAATAACTTCTTGACACCTTCAACCTCAATTTTAATAGCAGGCATATCAGCATATGGGCTGGGCGGAAGGACTGGAAATGATGAAGGCTCCACATCTTCCCGGGTGAAAACGTGTTGAAATTGGTTTGTCTGTCCGTCTGGATTTCACATATCTCCAAAAAGCCTTGGGTTGCTCTCCCCCAAGAATAGAGGAAACATGTTGTCTATGAGCACTCCTAATTGCACGATCGACTTGCTTTCGCACACTAGTAAAATTGTCCCAGTCCAATTTTGTACCCCCTTTTTTGGCACGGATATAAAACTTCTCTTTCTTACTGCAGAGACGTTTCAGTTTTGCCGAAAACCAAGGAGGACGCATACGGCCCTTGATTAGTTTTTGAGGAACATGATTTGTGACAATATTATTTAAAGAATTTTTCAGCCACACCCAGTAGTCTTCTACGGATCTTTTATCTGGTTGCAGGTTGAAGAAATCTTTTGCCAGTTTTTTTGCTAGGCCTTTAAATTCCTCGCTGTTCACTTTTTTCCAGAGGGAAATTTTTCGCGGTGGTTTTGAAGGAACTTTAAGCTTTAAGTGCAGTTTTGCTTTGATAATATAATGATCGCTAATTCCTGCACACGATGAAACTTACGAGGTTAAATCTGGGTGTGAAGTGAACAGTAAATCTAAAGTATTTTCGGTGGCACTTGTCTCATCACGCCTGGTACGGAAAGAGACTTTTTGGGACAGGTGATTTTCCAGAGTAAGGTCAGCTAGGGCTTCCTGGAGAGCCCCTTTTGGTTCGCTTTGTATGCCATCAGACCAATCTACACCCGGGACATTGAAATCGCCCCACAGGATGATAAGTGGAGAGCGTGATGAGGCGTTAATTTTGGAGATGTTTGATCCAAGATCTAAAAGAGGCTCTGTTTTCATGTCAGGTGGTCGGTAAAAGCTTCCGATCTGTAACGACTGACCCTCAAGTGTAGCTTGACACCAGATTTGCTCAGAGTCGCTGACTAAGTCTGTTCTTTCAAAACAGGGAATGGTATTGTTAACTCCGATGAAGACACCGCCTCCATGCGTGTTTCTGTCCTTTCTAAAAATTTGGAGGTGAGGAGGGAAAATCTCAGCAGATTTGATTGATGGGTCCAGCCAAGATTCAGACCCGATAAGAATATCAGAGTTTTCAGTTTCAATAAATGAATTGATCACAGCACATTTTCCTCTTATACGGCGGCAATTTATAACAGCGATTTTTATTCCGTGTTCATTGCTGACCTCATTTCGATCAATATCGTCTCTAGCCCCGCAGATCCGCTGGCTTTCTCCAGCCCCGCGGATCCGCTGGCCATCTCCAGCCCCGCTGCTCCGCTGGCGGTCTTTAGCCCCGCGGCTCACCTGGTGTTCTCCAGCCCTGCTGCTCCGCTGGCGGTCCTCAGCCCCGCGGCTCACCTGGCGTTCTCCAGCCCCGCTGCTCCGCTGGCGGTCTTCAGCCCCGCGGCTCACCTGGCGTTCTCTAGCCCCGCTGCTCCGGTGCTCCGTTGCTCTGACGAGTTCAGGAGCAAGACGGAGATCGCCCAGAAAGTTGTTGCAGCTGCAGGAACCGAAGTCCAGAAGTTCCTGTTGGCTGTACGAAATGGATACAAGACTGCTCCGTGTGAGCAGCCTTGAAACAGGTAGGGGAATTGACGCAATTTTTCCCATTCTTGGGAGACCCGGGGAGACCCGGGGCTGGGTTTTTGAAACAAGCCCCGCGCTGGGTTTTTGAAACTCACCGTACGGAGGTCGCTCCTCCCTCACCAATGGCTCCTGGGCCTCTCCTCTTGTATTTTAACATTATTTTGCACTACTCGGATTTTGTTAATGTTCAAGGGCACTGAGCCTGTACTCACTGGAGTTTAGAAGGATGATGGGGTCCTCATTTAAACTTACTGAATAGTGAAATACTTGGATAGAGTGGATGTGGAGAGATGTTTTGCACTAGTGGGAGAGTCTAGGACCAGAGGGCACAGCCTCAGAATAAATGGACGTACCTTTAGAAAGAAGATGAACAGATTCTTTAGTCAAAGGGTGGTGAATCTGTGGAATTCATTGCCACAGATGGCTGTGGAGGCCAAGTCATTGGGCATTTTTAAAGCAGGAATTGACGGATTCTTGATTAGTAAGGGTTATGGAGAGAAAGCAGGAGAATGGGGTTGAGAGGGAAAGATAGATCAGCCATGATTGAATGGCAGAGTAAACTCAATGGGCCGAATGGACTAATTCTGCTCCTATGATTTATGAATTTAGGAACTTTTGCACAATAATCTTGCACCATTGTGCTGCTTTGCATTTGAATTTATTGTGGTATATATCATAACTAGATACACTGTTTACTTTGTGAGCATGTGAGCAAGGAATTTCTTTGCACCCTGGTGTTTTGACAATTAACTAATCTAATGTAATTTAATTCAAGGTTGCATTTAATTGCAGGTTTCATTAATTGGTATTTCATTATAATTTTCTTACACTTTCCGATGCCAATTCAAATATAAAAATTGAATGTTATATGTTTCAATTAACTTGTTGGATTGCTGATACAGCTGGCATTTATTTTTCCTTCACATGATAAAGATAATACAACAGGGAGATTTTTACTTTTTAAAATCAGTGCATTAAAAACAGATTTAAAGACATTTGATTCCCGTTGTAAATGTTTAAAAATGAACAGAACCCCAACAGAAAAGAAAATATTTCTCATTGAGTCTCAGATATTGCAAAATACTCTGGTGTGAAATTATTACATGCATTGTCCATATCTATTGAGAACCTTTTATTGGATTTCTCTTTTCCAGTTTAATGTTGATAATATTTTGTTTTATCCTATATCTGTGCACTATGGGGGTTTGATTTTATTCATGTATTCTGCAGCCTACCATCGCTGGAGCTGGATGCCGCGGGGCGCGGGCTTAACATCGGAGCGGATCCCTTGCCTGGGATCGCTCCCACCACGACCACCGTAGACTTACCATCAAGGGCTCGCAGTCTCAGGAGAGGCTAGTTGGGAGCTCCAAGGCTAGACCAGCCCTGACGCGAGGTTCGATCGCCCGGCTTGGGGGAGCTGACAATCCCCCTAATAGCAGGAGCTGAACGCCTCGATGCGGAGGGCCTGAATTGCCAGCCGGCTACGGGAGTCAAGATCATCCCGTCAACGGAGGGTTCGAGGCCCCCGACCGAGGTAGAACATAAGGAAGGGCTTGACTTTATTTCGCCTTCGATCACAGTGAGGAATGTGTAGGAGTCACTGTGGTGGATGTTCATGTTAAAATGTGTTTTTGACGGATCTGTTACTTTTAATTGTATGACTGACCTGGCCAATGAAAAGTATGTTGCGAAACATACTTGGCAAATAAAGTGTGATTCTGATTCTGATTCTGATATTTTTCGTGTCTGGATAGCACGTAAACAAAAGCTTTTCATTGTAGCTCAGTACATGTGGCAATAATAAACTAAACATTAATGAAATATTGTGCCAAACTGAGAGCTTAGAAAGGGTCTGTAGTGAGCAGGGCCGGATTTACGTATAAGTTAGACAAGCTCAAGCTTAGGGCCTCGAGATCTAGGGGGGCCTCTGCTCGCTGCACCAAGGTGTGTTAAACTTTTGAGATAGTGGCGTTGTTACAAACTCTACCATCAGTGGCGCCGTGGGATAGTGGCGTTGTTACAAAACCTACCATCAGTGGCGCTGTGCTTGCGATTCCGGAGGCTTTGGTGGTGTGGGGGTGAGGGGGGATTAAAATGCAGGTAAGGTATATATTCGTTGTGGAGATGAATTTGCTCCACAGATCCTTGGATCATTGGAAGTGCAGGACAACGGAATAGGTATGTAGTTTATTTAACCCTTTTCCCTGTTTCCGCCGCATGGGGGGGCCTACACACCTCCACGCCGCACGGGGGGCCTACAAACCTCGCCGCCGCACGGGGGGCCTACAAACCTCGCCGCCGCACGGGGGGCCTACCAAATTTGCCGCCGCACGGGGGGCCTACCAAATTCGCCGCCGAACGGGAGGCCTTCCCAATTCACCGCCCCACCAGGACCTCCCACGCTTTGCTCGCCACTCCACCGCCCTCCAGCAGCCCGCAGCCGTCGCCTCACCTGCTGCCTGGACTCATCACCAGGCCTGAATTTTCCACCAAAGATACGAGAGGAGCTCCTCTAGTATCCTTGGTTTCTACGCTGCAGATTCCCACTACCCTGGGTTTGACTGTGCTGGGCCCGAATGCTAGTCCCCCCCAATGGTAACCTCAGTGGCTGTTCCACTGGGTCTTCCCCATTCCCCTCAAACCATGTGACCCCCCCCCACAGCTCTTCCCCACCCACACTACAGTCCTCATACATCCCCTACCCCCTGACCACCCACCACCCCCCCCCACCAGACATCACCTCGGCCTCAGCCCACTCACCTGCCTTCCTCCAGCTCCAACCCCCATCCCTGCCATGTGTTCACCATCCCCCCTGACCTCCCCCTCTCAGATACTGAATGGTTTGTCCGCAGCAGAAGCCTCACCTTTGTCCCTTCCACCGGCCGATAATTAGTAAAGTTTTGAATTGGTCTACCAAACTGCTTTGTGAGTTGTCTGTTTATTAAAAAGTGAACCTGATTGTTTAGTTATAAGTTAGCCTTTTTCAAGCAGATTTGATTCAGGTTTTGCAATATAATTTTCAATAAGTAACAATTCTTTAAGAAATATTTCCCAACTATTATACTGATTTTTTTTTCTTCACTCAAGTGCACTGCATTTTGTGAGAAAGCCCCTTCATGTTTCCTTTCTAATAACCGTTGAATATAAATTTTTCTTTGTATATTCAGATTCTAATCTGAGCATGAGTAAAAAATTTGAAAGTGGTGCTAGCAAGCGCAAGAGAAAGAGACTTGAAAATGATACGGTGAAAAAGTTAAGACCAATCACTGCTTTCTTGGGTCAGCCACAGGCAGATACATTGATACTAACATAAGGAAATCAGTCTGGTGGAGCTATCCAGCCATCTACTAGCATTCAACCAGAAGAAAACCTCCCTGAAACAGAAACAGCAAAGCAGGACGTGGAACAGCAAGCTGAATATGAGGAAGCAGCCATGATGCCGGCTCAAAATGAAAATATAGAACTGATTGATAATGCCAAATATAGATGTACTGCAACAGACGTTGGTTTGTGGACAGAATTATCACATGAGGATGTATCGTATTGGGCAGAAAGCGTCCCCTCTCAAGTTCAGCATCGTTGTGGACCATTTTCAAATTCCAAGCGAGTGTATAAAAATCAGTCTAGGTCTTGCACCAAGGCTCTTTTTTTATTCAACAAAAGTCAATGGAGAAACATATAGCCGAGAGTGGCTTTTGTATTCTCCCTCAAAAGCGACGAGGTGAGTAGGGCGCGGTGCGGCGGTCATGTTTGGAGAGCCCCGGTCCAGCGGCGATGTTCGGTAGGTCCGGTCCGGCGGCGATGTTAGATGGGTCGGGTGCGGCTACAATGTTGGGTGGGCCCAGTGCAAGGTGGGTAGGCCCCAGTACGGATGTGAGGTGCGGCGGCGAGGTTCGGCGGGGGAAAAGGGTTAAATAAACTACATAGATACATAGAAAATAGGTGCAGGAGCAGGCCATTCGGCCCTTCGAGCCTGCACCGCTATTCTATATGATCATGGCTGATCATCCAACTTAGTATCCCGTACCTGCCTTCTCTCCATACCCCCTGATCCCTTTAGCCACAAGGGCCACACCTAACTCCCTCTTAAATATAGCCAATGAACTGGCCTCAACTACCTTCTGTGGCAGAGAATTTCACAGATTCACCACTCTCTGTGTGAAAAATGTTTTTCTCATCTCGGTCCTAATGATTTCCCCCTTATCCTTAAACTGGAGTTCCCCAACATCGGGAACAATCTTCCTGCATCTAGCCTGTCCAACCCCTTAAGAATTTTGTAAATTTCTATAAGATCCCCCCTCAATCTTTTATATTTTAGCGAGTACTAGCCGAGTCTATCCAGTCTTTCTTCATATGAAAGTCCTGACATCCCAGGAATCAGTCTGGTGAATCTTCTCTGAACTCCCTCTACGGCAAGAATGTCTTTCCTCAGATTAGGAGACCAAAACTGTACGCAATACTCCAGGTGTGGTCTCACCAAGACCCTGTACAACTGCAGTAGAACCTCCCTGCTCCTATACTCAAATCCTTTTGCTATGAATGCTAACATACCATTCACATTCTTCACTGCCTGCTGCACCTGCATGCCTACTTTCAATGACTGGTGTACCATGACACCCAGGTCTCGTTGCATCTCCCCTTTTCCTAATCAGCCACCATTCAGATGTCTACTTTCCTGTTTTTGCCACCAAAGTGGATAACCTCACATTTATCCACATTTTACTGCATCTGCCATGCATTTGCCCACTCACCCAGCCTATCCAAGTCACCTTGCAACCTCCTAGTATCCTCCTCACAGCTAACGCTGCCCCCCAGCTTCGTGTCATCCGCAAACTTGGAGATGTTACATTCAATTCCCTCGTCCAAATCATTAATATATATTGTAAATAGCTGGGTTCCCAGCACTGAGCCTTGCGGTACCCCATTAGCCACTGCCTGCCATTCTGAAAAGGACCCGTTTACTCCTACTCTTTGCTTCCTGTCTGCCAGCCAGTTCTCTATCCACATCAATACTGAACCCCCAATACCGTGTGCTTTAAGTTTGTATACTAATCTCTTTATGTGGGACCTTGTCGAAAGCCTTCTGAAAGTCCAGATATAACACATCCACTGGTTCTCCCTTATCCACTCTACTAGTTACATCCTCGAAAAATTCTATAAGGTTCGTCAGACATGATTTACCTTTCATAAATCCATGCTGACTTTGTCCAATGATATCACCACTTTCCAAATGTGCTGCTATCCCATATTTAATAACTGACTCTAGCAGTTTCCCCACTTCCGATGTTAGACTAACTGGTCTGTAATTCCCTGTTTTTTCTCTCCCTCCCTTTTTAAAAAGTGGGGTTACATTAGATACCCTCCAATCCTCAGGAACTACTCCAGAATCTAAAGAGTTTTGAAAAATTATCATTAATGCATCCACTATTTCTGGGGCTACTTCCTTAAGTACTCTGGGATGGAGCACATCTGGCCCTGGGGATTTATCCGCCTTTAATCCATTCAATTTACCCAACACCACTTCCCGGCTAACCTGGATTTTACTCAGTTCCTCCATCTCATTTGACCCCCGGTCCCCTGCTATTTCCGGCAGATTATTTATGTCTTCCTTAGTGAAGACAGAACCAAAGTAGATATTCAATTGGTCTGCCATGCCCTTGTTCCCCCTGATCAATTCACCCGTTTCTGACTGCAAGGGACCTACATTTGTTTTAACTAATCTTTTTGTCTTCACATATCTATAAAAACTTTTGCAGTCAGTTTTTATGTTCCCTGCCAGTTTTCTTTCATAATCTATGTTCCCTTTCCTAATTAAGCCCTTCGTCCTCCTCTGCTGGACTCTGAATTCCTCCCGGTCCTCTGGTAGGCTGCTTTATCTGGCTAATTTGTATGCTTCATCTTTTGTTTTGATACCATCCTTGATTTCCCTTGTTATCCACGGATGCACTACCTTCCCTAATTTATTCTTTTGCCAAACTGGGATGAACAATTGTTGTAGTTCATCCATGCAGCCTTTAAATGCCTTCCCTTGCATATCCACCGTCAACCCTTTAAGAATCAATTGTCAGTCTATCTTGGCCAATTCACGTCTCATACCCTCAAAGTTACCTTTCTTTAAGTTCAGGACCCTTGTTTCTGAATTAATTATGTCACTCTCCATCCTAATGAAGAACTCAACCATATTATGGTCACTCTTGCCCAAGGGGGCACGCACAACAAGACTGCTAACTAACCCTTCCTCATTACTCAATACCCAGTCTAGAATAGCCTGCTCTCTCGTTGGTTCCTCTACATGTTGGTTTAGAAAACTATCCCGCATACATTCCAAGAAATCCTCTTCCTCAGCACCCTTGCCAATTTGATTCACCCAATCTATATGTAGATTGAACTCACCCATTATAAGTGTTTTACCTTTGTTGCACGCATTTCTAATTTCCTGTTTGATGCCATCCCCAACTCCACTACTACTGTTAGGTGGCCTGTACACAACTCCCACTAGCGTTTTCTGCCCCTTAGTGTTTCGCAGCTCTACCCATATCGATTCCACATCCTCCAAGCTAATGTCCTTCCTTTCTATTGCGATAATCTCCTCTCTAACCAGCAACGCTACCCCACCTCCTTTTCCTATCCCTCCTGAATATTGAATATCCCTGGATGTTCAGCTCCCAGCCTTGGTCACCCTGGAGCCATGTTTTCGTGATCCCAACTATATCATAGTCATTAATAGCTATCTGCACATTCAACTCATCCACCTTAGTACGAATGCTCCTTGCATTGAGACACAAAGCCTTCAGGCTTGTTTTTACAACACCCTTACCCCTTATACAATTATCTTGAAAAGTGGCCCTTTTTGATTTTTGCCCTGGATTTGTCTGCCTGCCACATTTCACCTTGCTACCTATTGCTTCTACCCTCATTTTACACCCCTCTGTCTCTACGCTCACACATTTAAGAAACCCTTTTCCTTTAACTCCATCCTCGACTATCCCATTTGACACCCCACCCCCCTTATTCAGTTCAAAACCACCCGTGTAGCAGTGGCAAACCTGCCTGCAAGAATGCTTGTCCCCCACCTGCTAAGATGCCATCCGTCCCTTTTGTACAGTTCCCTCTTACTCCAAAACAGATACCAGTGATCTAAGAATATAAATCCCAGCCCCATGCACCAGTTCCTCAGCCACACATTCAGGTCCCTTATCTCCCTGTTCCTGCTCTAGCCAGCACGAGGAACTGGAAGCAAACCGGAGATAACAACCCTGGAGGTCCAGCTTTTCAGCATTTTTCCGAGCTCTTTAAAGTCACGCTGCAGAATATTCATCCCCTTCTTCCGACATCATTTGTGCCGACATGCACTACCACTTCCGGCTGTTCACCTTCACCCTTGAGGATTTTCTGCAATCTGTCCATGACATCCTGGATCCTGGCACCAGGAAGGCAGCACACCATCCTCGAATCCCGTCTGTTGCCGCAGAAACCCCTGTCCATACCTCTCACAATGGAATCTCCCACTACAATGGCGTTGCCTGACTTTGGCCTTTTTGGTTTTGGCTCAACAGCCCTTTATGCTTCGCAAGCCAGTCCGCCGCCCAGTGTAAAAACGTCTTCTGTCCCGACCGCTTCTAAGTGGGTGAACCTGTTCACAAGAGGTACAACACCCGGGGACATTTGCATTCCATGCTTCCCTTCCTTTCTCACCGTCACCCACCTTCTCTCTTCCAGTACCTTAGGTGTAACAATCTTACTGTAGGACTTGTTGAGGAACAACTCAGTTTCTCGGACGAACCCGAGGTCATCCACTTGCATCTCCAGTTCCCCAACACGGTCCTTCAGGAGCTGTACCTGGATGCACTTCTCACATTTGTAGCAGCCGGAGGCACCAGCAGTGTCCTTGACCTCCCACATACTGCAAGCATCACACTGAATCAGCTTGCCTGACTTCTCCTTCTTTCGTCTCTCCCTCTCCAGCGTTTTGTGTAGCCTCCTCTCCTCAGCCTCCTCGCCGAAGACTCTTGAGCCAAAGACTCACACTTTTCTCACAGGGCCGCTCCCTGAGAGCCGTCTTGCTTATATTGACTGATAAATACCTAATTTACCAATTTACAAACCAAATTCCTCAGCTTTCAATTGTTTTCCCCCTCGGACTCACTTCTAACTCTCCTCTTACTTGGGCTAGAGCCAATCAGTGTTTTCTCCTGCTGCTCTTTGTTGCTGTTGCTTCCAAATCCACAGGAGCTCTTACATACCTTTTCCTTTGTCCTGCACTTCCAATGATCCAAGGATCTGTGGAGAAAATTCCTCTCCACAACAAATATAAACCTCACCTGCATTTTAATCCCTCCCCCTTCTCCCTCCCCCCCCCCTCTCTCCTTCTCCTCCTCCCCCTCTCCCCCCCCTCTCTCCGTCTCCCCCTCCCCCTCCCCCCCCTCTCTCCTTCTCCCCCCACCCCTCTCCCCCACCCCACCAAAGCCTCCGGAATCGCAAGCACAGTGCCACCGATGGTAGGATTTGTAACGCCACTATCGCACAGCGCCACTGATGGTAGGGTTTGTAACAACACCACTATTTCAAATGTTTAACACACCTTGGTGCAGCGAGCAGATGCCCCCCCTAGATCTCGAGACCCTAAGCTTAAGCTTGTCTAGCATATACATAAATCCGGACCTGCCGTTGCATAATAGGCTCTCCATAATCCTACTTTGCTACCTCACGATTTCCATATTGCCAAATGATGTGTTCTATATATCTTATTCCTTTTAATGTCTTTATGCCTCCCTTCAGCCATAATTCATCCCCTAACTCCTTATTTATTGCTTCTGAATAATTTCTCAACTTCTCAGCTTTCTGTGGGAATTCATTGCATATTAATTGCAATGGGCTTCCAAAATCCTCCGTCATATCTCGCTCCTGGCTATTTCCCATATTTCTAAACAATTGAAACAGACTCCTATGCCACTCACACCTCTTCCACAATTCACACCTCCCTCTCAATCTCCGAGGCTATCAAGCTCGCTCCCGAACAATGGCCAAAGGCTCCAGAGTGCCCTTGCAGTTTCACGCTTCTTGCACACAATCGCACAATCAATCCATCCAATCGGGTACCCAAATTCCTTATCAGTTTCGTCTCATTCACAACCACCCATACAACTTCCAACATGTAAACAGTTCTGGAAGAATCCTCAGTCTCCCAGATTAATGCCCCTGTCCCACTTAGGAAACCTGAACGGAAACCTCTGTTGACTTTGCCCGCGACCCAAGGTTTCCATGAGGTCACCGGAGGTGGATCGACCGAAGCGTGAGCTGCATCTACCGACCAAAGATCCTCATAAGTTCATAAGTTCATTTATTGTCACATACGCCAATTGGTGTAGTGAAATTCACTGGCCAGGTCAGTCATACAATTTAAAAAGCAACAGACTAAAAAAAAATCACATTTTAACATAAACATCCATCACAGTGACTCCTACACATTCCGCACTGTGATGGAAGGCGAAAATAAAGTTCCGTCCTTCCCTTGTTGTTCTTCCTTGGTCGGGAGTCTCGAGTTGATGGGACAGTGTTGAGTCCCATATCCAGTGGCGTTCGGGCCCTCCGCGTCGAGGCGTTCAGCTCTCGCATCGGGAGGTGGTCAGCTCCCCCGCGTCGGGCGATCAAACCTCGCGTCGGGGCTGGACGAACCTTCTGTGGCATTTGAGCTCCCGACTAGCCTCTCCCGAGACTGTGAGCCCTTGATGGTAAGTCCGCAGGTGGGAGCGATCCCAGGCAAGGGATCCCCTCCGATGGTAAGTCTGCCCCCGCGGTGGGTCTCAGGACAGTCCGAGGCGGCTCCCAGCGCCAGCGATGGTAGGCCGCAGAGCCCGGAGAATGTGATCCACAAATTGATCACATCTCTAGGAAGGCAAGGACCTGAAAAAAAAGTCCCCCCCCCCCCTCTCCCCACATAAAACAAACAGAAGAACATTAAAACAAACTTTAAACAAACGCTAAAAATAACAAAAAGGATGAAAAAACGGACTGCCGGCAGGGTTGCCTTCTCCCTCCTCCAGCGCCCCCTATAGGATCTTTGCTACTGACCACACACACACACACACACACACACACACACACACACACACACACACACACACACACACACACACACACACACACACACACACACACACACACACACACACACACACACACACACACACACACACACACACACACACACACACACACACACACACACACACACACACACACACACACACACACACACACACACACACACACACACACACACACACACATCGTGAAGGTGGGGGCCATAGAGAGCGGAGGAGCGCTGTCTGCGCTATGAAGAGGTAGGTAAACGGCTGCCACAGAGCACGGTAAGTCCTTTAGAGAGCGCGGGAGTGGGGGGGGGGGGGGGGGAAGAGAAGGAGGAGAAGGGGTGATGAGAGAAGAATAGAGAAGGGGAGAGAAGGGGAGTGAGAGGAGGGGAGAGCGAAGGGGAGAGAGAAAGGGGGAGAAAGGGGAGAGAAGTGGGGAGAAGGGGAGAGAAAGGGGGGGGGGGGAGAAGGAGTGGGGAGTTTAGCGGGCATTTTACCTTCCGGTGGGTCGTCTAGGTTGTGAAACTACAATGAGCCAATCAAAATGGCCTGTCAGCGAAGGAGATTGCCTTGGACTGCCTGTAAGTGAATAGCAACCCCACTCCACTGGCTTCGACCAAACGGCAACCTATTTTTAGTCAAGGCTGGTTTTGATTATGTTGAAATAATCTAAGCAACCTAGAAGAAGCCTCGACCACGTGGAAACCACTTTCGACCATTAGGGAGAGTGACCAAAACCTCCGGCGACCTCATGGAAATCTTGGGTCGTGGGCAAGGTCACCAGAGGTTTCCGTTCAGGTTTCCTAAGTGGGACAGGTGCATTAGGTGCTTCAGGGAGCATTCAAATGCACTTTCCAGCAGCAATCTCTCACACGCAGAATACTTCAATCTAACACAGACAAATAAACCCAAATCAAGTAAGCAAAATTGTACTTAAACTAGAAACTATACCACTTATTATTATTAAACAAAAACACACTCCAATGTAAATTACGAGCATTCGCTTACGATCACATTCAGTAATTGCACTATTTCAAAAGGAACAATCCCTCCCCCGAAACAACAATCAGAAGGATACGAACCCCTGATTGAACAACCATGAATCGGACTCCAATTATAACAGCTGTGCCAGTCAAACGAGGTTCTTGTATAGTCGATTTAAACCACTATTACAACAGTGTATCTAACATTCAAAACCATAAGTTTTACTTCGGAGTCACGTGAGTGACTACGTGAAGAACCCGTCCAGCACGCATGCGCGACATGAGCATTCACGCAGTGCAACAGCGACGAACGGGAGTACGGGCGCTCCCGCTACAAGCCTGAAGGAAAGGACCGTTAGGTAAGTACTTACCCACAGGTTCGAATTTACTACTTTGCTCCTCTTTGTTGCTCCAGGGGAAACTGGAGAGAGCAAAGCAGAACAGAGGGTAGCGGCCCCCGTTCGACTCCAGGGAAGGAGCGTTCTGTCAGTGGAGGGGGGAGAGGTGGCACCGGGACCGCACACGCTGCGGTCCACAGTCAGGGTACTGAGCCGATGCCCAGTCCGCTAACAGCTGTCTGACCAACAGCAGCGGACTGGAGGGAAACTCAAAAACCAGCCGGTAACCCCTGTATACTCCCGACAAGGAGACTCGCCACTCGAGACCGCAGAAATGCCACCCAAAAACAGCAGGCAGCCTCTAGCAGCAAAGTCAGAACCAAACCTCTGGCTGGAGACAGACACGGAAGATGAAATCGGCACATCAAACTACCGCCCGAGAGCAAGTAAGTGTCTGTTCTCCAAGCCTAGAGTAAGGTCATGGAGCCAAAAACTCCAGCGAGACTTGCCTCGGGAGCAGGGGCAAGTTCGCCAAGGGAGCATAACGCTCCCATTCCAGTGCACTACAGCATTGGCCATCTCCCTTATCGAGGGATCGATGGCGACCAGGGCTGGGCTGGTCATGAAGAGGGGTCACTGGCTGAACAACATCGGGAGTATGCTTGAGGTACAGTATCAGGAAGAGCTGCTGGGTGTGGCAGCTATGTGGCTCCACCACTAGCGAGATGGCTTTTCAGTCTCAACTGACGGCCAGCTTACTACCTGTTCTTTTCAAAAAACTTCTCCAAGACAGGTAGTCATGAGGCGTTGGATTTCATCACGCCTCCCCAAAATTGCATTTACTCAAAGTGCCCACCATTATTGGGGGGCACATTAAGCATAGCATTTTAAAAAAACCAAATATCTTAAATTGCATTTGATACCCCTGATGTCGGCTATCATTTTCGCATGCTCATTCCAGAGGGGCAGGGTAGTATGGCAAAACACCTGAACCTACTGTTCACAGTATGCTCCGCAACTTCTCGAAGGAAGTTATAAAACCTGCCCTCAACCTAAAAAATTCACAGGACTGTGAGAACGCCGACCTCACAACCACAGATCCTGCTATCTGGCTAAGTTACCAAACCAAGCCTAAGAAACTGGACGAAGTATCCAAAATATTCGGCATCAAGAGGGCAGGACCTGGAATGAGCACCACACAAAACCAGACAGCAGTACCTCCACGCGTCCACCAGTAAGCGTCTACTTAATGGTACTGGTGAAAGCTCGGGGCCCGCATGCCAACCCCCGTAAGCCCTTTCAGGCCAGGGTCCAGAGCGGGCCCCATGGAAAATGCGCCACCCCCCATCAACACCATCCCTACAGACAAGGAACCAGAAACCCGAAGAAATTAACACACCACTAATCAACAGTGAAGACAGATAAGTATGGTTCCTACCATCACATAAAAGGTGAAGGGTTTGTACTAACAGGGGGGGGGGGGGGGATCACACCTGGGTTGGGAACATGAAGAACTATCACACTTGGTAGTTATATACAAAAAGTATTCAAGGATAAAAATTGAATTAAGAAACCCACCACCAGTTCAGCATGCACCCCAAAGGGGTCTACCGTCCCACTAAAAAAGAACATGAGGGACTAGCTAACTGGAGAAGATATACTAGGGGTCATAAAGAAGCCTAATATGAACCTTTGGTACCAACAAACCCAAGATGGTGAATGTTGCACCATCATTGATATACAAGGGGTCATAAAGAAGCCTAATATGAACCTTTAGTACCAAAAAACCCAAAGATGGTGAATGTCGCACCATCATTGACTTAACCACTTGAGTATTTTCATCAGGTTACACACTTATGGAAATTTGTAACTGCTAACCATGGATTTTACTTCGGAGTCACGTGAGTGACTACGTGAAGAAGGCCGTCCAGGCGCATGCGCGTCATCTCGTCAGACGCATTGCGCTGCGACCGCGGTAGGAGGTGTGGAACCTCCAAGCCGTGAGTGAATGAAAACCTGAATGTAAGTATTTTCTACTTTTACTTTCAGGCTGCTTTTCTTCGGAGACTGCGTGCAGAGACACAGGCAAGTCTTATGTAGGGAGAAAGGTGGGAGGAAGAATAGTAAGCGCACCGCAGTAAGCACTCAATAAGACAAAGTGTCTGAGAGTAGCGGGCGCCCAACTAAAAGATTGTAAAGAAATAACTATTTTACACGGGGGGGGGGGGGGAAGTCCCGTTAAAACTCCTGTTGAAACTCCCATAGGCCATAAAGAAATAACAGGCCTGGAGGACTCGGAGGAGTCTGAACTATAGAATTTATAAACTGAAATTCCACATGGGTAAAACTAACTCCAGAAGGAGTATAAAAGACGTGGGCTTAAAGAACAACCGCATGGAACACCCAGAAGAGGTTCTGGGAAACGTTGGCCCAGATTTGAGCCAGCGACCGAAATGTCTGATGATAAAGATGAATAGATGGGCTGACCTGACAGGGAGGCCGCACCAGAAATGTCTGAAAGACAATACAGGCGTTGGTCTACAGGAGACCCAGAATATGGAGCAGCACCCAAAAGTGGGCTGCCAATATACAGCTCAATGTAAGAGCTTGATGTACCTCAAAGAGGAAAAATGGGCTGGCCTGACACAGAGGCAGCACCAGAAATGTCTGAAAGATACTACAGACGTTGGTCTACAGGAGACCCAGAACATGGAGCAGCACCCAAAAGTGGGCTGCCAATATACAGCTCAATGGAAGAGCTTGATGTACCCCAAAGAGGGACAATAAAGCGTAGGCTTATCATAGAGCCAACGCATGTAATACCTGATATGGAAAATCCAGGTGAAACCCATTATGAGGAGGAATATCCAGAATACTCTGATAACGAATCAGTTGAGGACCAGAGACAATGCAAAAAACAAAAAAAAAGTGCCAGGGCTGGCCCAAAAGTTCTCTAGTCCCAGAAACAACGGACAACCTCGATCAGAGGAGATAGCAGAGAGTATAAATTACCTGCTTTCCCATCAGTTGGAAGACCAACAATGGATGAAATTGTGAACAAATATAAAATCCCGCAGAACTGTGTTCGGTTAGGAGTTCCAGCTGTTAACAAAGAAGTGTGGAATTATATGGGCACTGCAGTAAGAGATCAAGAAATGAGATTACAGCGGGTATTAAAATTAATGGGGTCAAGCATTACGGCATTTGCCAGAGATCTGGAAGAAGGAAATGTGACAATGTCACAACAGGATGTGATGGGAATGATGTGTAATGCACATTTTTGGAGTAAGTCTGTGATAAGACCTAACATACATCCTAAGTTTGCAGGGCTTTGTAAACCATCTAATATATAATTGCCACACTTACTCTTTGGAGTGGTGCTTGCCAAAAAACTGAAGGTTCTCAATGAAGAATCAATAACCATCGGGATGATGAAGCCACCGATGTTTGGCAGCACAGCTAGAAGGCAAAATCCATACCGAAGGGGAACTGAATAAAACTCCAGGACGTGGAGGACATGATATTCCCACAAGGGGCAAGGTACAAAAAGTGATACCGGTAAACCCTGAGGTAGGTGGTTCTGGTTCTGGTTCTGAAAGAATATCAGATGAAAGAATATCAGATGTGTCCTACTTACAAATTGAGAGTTGGTTACAATTCTTTTTAAAAGAATGGAAACTAATAACATCTGATGCATATATACTGTGCAGTATAATGAGGTTTAGAATTGAATTTTAACAGAATAAAATTCCCCTACTCAACATATTCCAAAAAGTATTCAATTTTCTCTAAAGAAGAGATTAGAAAATTCAAATAGAAATTGATATTTTGAGTAAAAAAGGGATAATAGAAAAAACAACATAAAAAAACCTCACAAATCTCAAATCTTTTTTGTACAGTATAAACATTTCAAAATGGAGATTTTACTAATGCTTTGCAATTAATTTCAACAGAATGATATATGGCAAGCATACATCTCCAAGATAAAGATCGTAGAGATTTCAAATTTGTCTGGATGACTCAATTGTGGTAATTCAAAGCATTGCCTAATGTGTTAACTTCAGTTACTAGATTTTTACGGAACTGCTGAAACCAATCTTAGCATTGTTAAGAGCTCAAGGCCATTTGATAATGGTTTATTTGGATGACATGTTATTGTGGGAGACACTGCAGACATGGCAACAAGCCTCAGTTTTAAAAGTTAAACTTACATTTCAATAACTGGGCTTTGTGATTCACCGAGAAAAATCCAGACTGACACACAACAAAATAATTGATTAATTGGGGTTCACTATTAATTCAAAACACAAGACAGTGAGCTTACCCAAGGACAAAAAGTTGCGAGTGATTAGGGTTGTAAGAGCTAATTGCAGGCAAACAACCATCAATCAGGCAAGTAGCAAGTCTAATTGGCAAGTTAATTGCCTCATTTCCAGCTGTTCAGTTTGGACCACTGCATTATCAGACAGCTGCATTGAGCAAAGATATCAGTATTGGGAAGACATGCTGGACATTTCGATAGGCCCATGCAACTAACTAACACAGCAATTGAGGATATAAAATGGTGGATTAAAAATGTGGATTACTCTTACAGGAAAATTCTGATTGAATCACCAGCTACCATTTTACAAACAGATGCAAGTGCACTGGGATGGGGAGCTGCAGATGCCATCTCAAGCTGTGGAGATAGATGGAATGCAGAGGAAGAACCTTTGCTCGAGACACATGGCATAAATTATCTTGAATTACTAAGTGGATTGCATAGGTTGAAAGCCCTTTGCCGAAAGGTACACAATTTGCACGTACAGGTTCAGATTGACAACACTACGGCAGTGGCACATGTCAACACATGGGTGGAATCAAGTCAGAAGCATGTGACAGATTGGCAAACATCATTTGGCACTAGATAATTGAGAAAGATATTTGGCTTTCTGCAATTTACCTACCAGGTAACTTCAACATAATTGCAGATATTAGGTCAAGAAATTTCAATGACAACACAGAATGGATGTTAAATCGTGACATTTTCCACAAAATTGTCAAAACATTTGGAAAACACCAGGGGGTAGATGAGTTTATGTTAAATTGGGGTGGAATGTTTTGTATGCATTTCCTCCCTTTTGTCTCATCAATAGGTGTCTACAGAAGATCAAACAAGATTATGCTTCGGGATTGTTGGTGGTTCCAGATTGGCCCACACAAACATGGTATCCATTAGGGTTAAAAATGGTGACTGAACCCATTATGGATGTCTTTAGACAAGAAAACCTACTTGTGCGCCCTGTAACTGGTGAATTTCATCCTTTACATGATCGTATTGATTTATTGATTTGCAGATTCTAAAAAGTACCTAGAAGCAGTACATTTCTTGCATTAAGAAATGGGAACCGTGTCTTCAACACAAAATATTTCTTACCACACTGCAGACGCTTCAGATGTTGTAGAAATTTGTCAAAATTACATTTGGATGATAATTTAAGCTATAGTGTGATCAACACAGCAAGGAATGCTTTGTCGGCATACTTATCGAGACCATCGGAACATCAAGTTCTAGGATCACACCCTTTGACTTGTAGATACATGAAGGGCATCTTTAATGCTACTTAGGGATTGGGATCCCATCTCAAATTTGTCGTTAGACAAAATTACGATAAAAGTAGTCATGTTAATGGCTTTAGTATCAGCTCAAAGTGTACTAACATTACACAAGTTAAGGATAGACAGAATGGGAATGAAAACAGAGGAAATTACATTCTATGTCTATGACCTGCTAAAACAGAGCAGACCAGGAGTCTCGGGGTGTAAATTGATTTTCAGCATATCCTGCAGATCAAAGACTTTGTGTAGTTACATATTTAAAATACTACATTGAGACTACCAAACATCTTAGAGGTGTAGAATCTGGATTATTCATCAGCCATAAAAGCCACACAAAAAAGTGACAACACAAACAATTTCAAGATGGCTGAAGAAGGTGCTATTGGATGCAGGAATTGATACTGACAAATTTAAACCTCATCCACCAGGGCGGCGGCAACATTGGTGGCCAAGGATTTGGACGTTCCAATAGACCAATAGAGCAGGTTGGGGAAAATGAAAGGATGTTGCACAAGTATTATCACAAAGAAATTGCAGACCTTGGTGTATTTGGTGGTACTATTTTGAATTCAGTATTAAATGTCTCTAGAGATTAAAATGGGACACATAATGTTTTACCATAAAATAAACCATTAATTAATTAAACAAGTATGATGGTTTGCATGTTATTGACTGTTTTTCACTCGTAGAGTCAAGCAAAATGCAGTGATACGCCGGAACCCAATCTACGGCCTGAAATCACAGAAGCTTTAAAATCTTCACGTAGTCACTCACGTGACTCCGAAGTAAAATAGTAAGATTAAACGAGAACTTACCAGTTTGAAGTTTGATCTTTATTTTATGAGGAGTTACGTCGAGGGACTACGTGCCGTCCGCTCCCACCCTAATAAGATCAAAGGTAAGTTAAGTTTGTATCACGTAGCTTACTATTATGCTTCGGAGTATATCATCTGTGATTTCACACCGCTGCTTTGAAGTTTGACGCGCATGCGCCTGGACGGCCTTCTTCACGTAGTCCCTCGACGTAACTCCTCATAAAATAAAGATCAAACTTCAAACTGGTAAGTTCTCGTTTAATCTTACTATTTCATAGAAACATAGAAACATAGAAAATAGGTGCAGGAGTAGGCCATTCGGCCCTTCGAGCCTGCACCGCCATTCAATATGATCATGGCTGATCATCCAACCTAGTATCCCGTACCTGCCTTCTCTCCATGATCCCTTTAGCCACAAGAGGCACATCTAACTCCCTCTTAAATATAGCCAATGAACTGGCCTCAACTACCTTCTGCGGCAGAGAATTCCAGAGATTCACCACTCTTTGTGTGAAAAAAGTTTTCCTCATCTCGGACCTAAAAGATTTCCCCCTTATCCTTAAACTGTGACCCCTTGTTCTGGACTTCCCCAACATCGGGAACAATCTTCCTGCATCTAGCCTGTCCAACCCCTTAAGAATTTTGTAAGTTTCTATAAGATCCCCCCTCAATCTTCTAAATTCTAGCGAGTACAAACCGAGTCTATCCAGTCTTTCTTCATATAAAGTATCCTAGGATACTTTATGGTAGACATCAACTTAAAAGATGCATACTATTCAGTACCCATTCATAAAAATTTTCGGAGATACCAATTTACCTTGATGGGGTAACTATGGCAGTATAAATTATTGACAATGGCTAATATGAGCCAAAACTGTTTCCAGATATTCAAACCAGCCCTGACACTATTAAGGAACATATCATCATGACATGTCTCTATGATATTAACGACAGACAAATCCATGGGAATAGCTAATCAGCAACATTATCTACTAAAACTTATTTAGCCTGGGCTCTGTCATACAATCCAGATAGATCTACGTTGACACCATCCACAACTATTGACTATCTGGTATTCAATTAACTCTACCCACTCATCTATAACATTGCCATAAGGAGAGTCAGCATATGACACAACCTGTAACAATTAATGGTAACAATCAACCAACCATTCAACAAGTGGCTAGAGTAATTGGGAGTTAGTAGCAGCATTACCAGCTACTTAACTTGAACCTTTCCATTAGAGCTAAGGTGCTAATGTTTAAACTAAATACCCATACCCAGAACATGGTGGCAAATGGACTCATCTGGAGTCGTCATCACTATAGACACTGGGCACAAAACCTAGTTGGAAATATTGAGTACGTTCTATTGATAAAAGCATATTATTCAGTAGTGCACCATTTTGCATGTTCGTTTATAAATTAACAACATCACAGTGGTGGCATATACCAACCACTTGGGCAGAATAAAATCGATATCATGTGACAATTTATTTAACAATTGGTAACCGTATGTCGTCAAACATATTCGACCATCAGCAAACTTACCTACCAGGTGAGCTAAATACTGTAAACAAACATTTTAAACCAAAGTATTTGCTGAAATTACAAAGCAATATGGAACACCAGATATCGATTTCCCTGTATTTCAATTGAATCACCACGTACCGATGTATGTCGCATGAAACCAAACTTTGAGGCAGCGGCAACGAATACATTCCCGCTGAACTAGGGGGGGGGGGAATCTAATCTCTATGTTCTCCCCTTTTTTTCTACCTCATCAGTCAGGTACTACGGCCTCATCAGTCGGGTACTACGCAAACCCCCAATCATGGTTCCCAGTGGTCCTCAACATGGTCATCAAAACCCTAATGATTTCCCAATAGCCCAGACTTATCAACTCATCCAGTTTCAGGCATAAGCCACCCATGCCACGATAAATTAAACTACTGGGTTGCAGATTTGAAAAGACCATTACTGGGCCTGGGTTGCAGAATTGGGAAGACCACTGCTGGGCCTGGATTGTCAAACAGCACTATCGACACGATGATAGCATCCCATCGCATATCCATTAGGGAACATACTTGGCGAACATCAAGAAGTGGGAAGATACTATTCAAATACAGGAACTACATATTCAACTGCAACAAAACCTGTACTGGAGTTCCTGGCAGGTCTTCACCACAATGAAGGACTCAGCTACTGCGCCATTAACACAGCCAGAAGTGCTCTGTCAGCCTACTTAACTCGGGCACCAGGACAACAGGCCATAGGGTGCCACCCGCTGGTGATCAAATTCAGGTGAGGCATATTCAACTCTAATCCCCCAGACCTAGGTACACCCAAATCTGGGATGTCAGTGTGGACCTGACGTACCTTAGGGGATGGTCACCAGCCAGGTCCCTCACCCTAGAACAGCCCACCCCGAAGACGGTCATGCTGATGGCCTTGTCTCACAACAAAGAGTCCAGTTCCTCCAACTACTACGATTGGACAATATGGTTATTTAGGGGCTGGTCAGAGCAGACCAGGAACATCGGGTCTAGTCATGGAATTCCGGGCATACCCACCTGAACCACAGTTATGTGTCATGACCCACTTATTGAACTACATCGACACAATAAGAAATCCTCGAGGGAGAGAAAAAGCCTTATGGGTCAGCCACAAGAAACCTCATGGTCGGGTGACAAGCCAAACTATCTCAAGTGGCTCAAGCAGGTACTGGGAGTTGCTGGAGTAAATACTAATGTGTATAAATCTTACTCCACCAGGGCAGCATCCACATCGGTGACTAAGAGAATGGACGTGCCTATGGACCACATCCTGGCTACAGCGGGGTGGTCTAGGGAGTATACGTTCCAAACTTTTATAACAAGCCGCTGGCAGAACCTGTATCGTTTGCAGAAAAAGTATTAGAATCTGCAAAAAATATATAATTTAAGCCCGGGGAGCATTTTGGTCTTGTTATTGTAACACCATTAATAATAACACCATTATTGTTTTACAAACAGATTCATGGTTGATTACGATAACATACTTCCTCCCTCGAATGACTTTGGCAGCGAGTGAAGTATGAACTGTTACACGGTTTGAAATCACAGAGCTTTAAAATCTTCACGTAGTCACTCACGTGACTCCGAAGTAAAATAGTAAGATTAAATGAGAACTTACCAGTTTGAAGTTTGATCTGTATTTTATGAGGAGTTATGATGAGGGATTACGTGCCCTCCGCTCCCGCCCTCAATTATAGAGATCAACTGGTAACTTAGTTCTCCTTGTCTTTACTATGTTTATTCAATTATTGTGTTGTTTCTGTGATTCCACACCGCTGCTTTGAAGTATGTCGCGCATGCGTGCTGGACGGGTTCTTCACGTAATCCCTCATCGTAACTCCTCATAAAATACAGATCAAACTTCAAACTGGTAAGTTCTCGTTTAATCTTACTATTATAAGCAATGCACAATTAATACAATGAAACAATCCGCAAATCCCAACACACTTTAAAATGTAGCTCCACAAATAACAAAGTATTTATACACAAGTTAACTTGGAAAAATACAATACAATACAATACAATACAATTTATTTGTCATTTGAACCCCATTGAGGTTCAATCAAAATGTTGTTTCTGCAGTCATACACACAAGAAAGAACCAAGACACAACACAATTTACACAAACACCCATCACAGCGCATCTCCTCCTCGCTGTGATGGAAGGCAAAAACTTATCTCTCCCCTGCACTCCCCATTCCCCTCCCGATGTCAGGGTCAAAGCCCCCGGCGGGCGATGGTAATTGTCCGCGGCCAATATGTTGTTGGAGATATGTACACTTGGAATTAACCAAAATCAAATCAAAGGCAATACACAGTGGACACAATGGAACAACGGCAATCTTAAATACACTTTAAACTACTACTTCAAAGTTTTATTATATTCAGATTACTCTGGAGGAAAATATGTACACTGTATATTGACCAGCAGCTCAATGTGAGGTTCTGAATATTGGCAAATTTGAATCGGAACATTTTCTGCTCATTCTTCTCTATTTAATTATTTTTTGGTACGTAAATTCGACATACGCAAATTCGAATTAAAAATTTATAAGGAAATGTCTTTGGGGATATGTAATTCTCAGATTGATTTAAGTATTTTCGACCAAATTATACGCTAATCACTGAGTTCCCAATACCTTTACAAACCTCCTCCCCCATCTTTACAGAGATCCAGATACTCTCACACAGGCGGGGACTCTAACCCACATAGGCTCACCCTATCAAAAAGGGCTCTTCCTTTCCACCTGCTTGTTATTGGGTGTCAGCGCATAATCTCTTCATGCTGGCAGTCGATGCTGATTTTTAGAGAGCCTTTCCAATCTGCGCTCCTAACAACAACGCAGTACTTTGCTTCTTAGCACTGTTTAAACCCAGTTTTGTTTTTCAATATCCAGTCAATCGGATATCCAATTGTGGGCAGGGCCTCTAACCCTGGTTATTATCGATGGTTGGTCTTAGCAGCAGCTGCAGCTATTGACTAAGTTTGAGTTTTATGGGCCTTTAACCTAAAGGACAGGGACTTTAACCCAACCCTAAGAAAGGGGGCCCCAAACCAAAGGCACGAATGCCCCCAGTGCTTGCTAGACTACCTGTTCTATGATCTCGTTGGGACCCTTGCCCAAGTTCGCGAATGATTGATCTGCTACGACTAGTGGTGGGGAAAACCGATGCGAAAATCGCACCATGGAGCCGATTTCTCCCCTCGCGATCTGGAACAGCTCAACACCCTCCATTGCAAACTTGTGTTTGGGGGTCCGTTGAGATCCCGGACGAGCCCCCAATATAAATATGCTCCTAAAGCTTACCCCCCCTTAGTCTAGTTCAGTAAAAGCACTGAGTCAAGCACTGGGCCAACTAAACTTTATTTTTGAATGAACAACAAATCCCCCTATACGATACCTAAACCTCCGCGGGTTCGATCCTTGTCTCTGCCTGACCAAGCCCTTTAGCCTCGTGCAAGCAGACACTACCAAAACGTGATGCAGTCCCAAGCGCCCTTCCAGAAGATGGAAACCGATCCAAATGGGGGCTACCTTTTATAGGTCAATGAACCCTGAGGGGCCAAACCACATAGGGGTGGCTCCCCTTACAAGCCAATCACACATATCAATTACATTAAAGTATTATTGACAGTCCCCCAACCCAATTACAAAGAATCCCAATACAATGTTTCTCCAGAAGCTTCTGGAAGGAAGTCAGCTAACTGCATAATGCAACATTTACCCTGGCAGTACAAACAATTCAGCCAGGGCTTCACACTTTGGCCAATCACCAAACAGCAGGGAATCTGTCTTACAACATTATTAACATTATTTACAATCCCTTTGCAGTAATCCAATCAAACCCATGCATCTGCAACACCTTAGAGCTCCTCTGCAAAGTCCTCATACATATTATCAATTGTGAGGACCTGGGCCTCTCCTTATCTGATGTATTGATCTGGGACCTAGAATTCCTAGCACCAGCTTGCAGCTTGGGGCTTCTTACAGAAAAAGGCTAACAGGCCCTGTAGATGCATAAATCCTTTGCTTTATTTTAGCTCTGTTTTAGCCAGGATTTACACTTATAGGACTTTATCTTGCACTAAACGTCATTCACATTATTCCCTTAATCGTGTATCTGTACACTGTGGATGGCTCGATTATAATTATGTGTTGTCTTTCCACTGACTGGTTAGCATGCAACAAAAGCTTTTCACTCTACTTAGGTACCTGTGACAATAAACTAAATCCATCTTTCAAAAGACACAGAATTACAGTGGCAAAAGAATTAGAAGCAATACAGAGGAAAAGTGAATTCCCACTTCTTGCAATCTACTTTGGAGTATCTGAAAGAGTGTTCTTTTTATTCGCTCAAGGGGTGGGGCAGTGCAAGCTGAGCCAGTATTTAAATGCCATCCTTAGTTGCCCTTGAGAAGATGGTGGTGAACTGCCTTCTTGAATCATTTAATTCCTTGAGGTGTGGGTATACCTGTACTCACAATGTTGTTAGGGAGAGAATTCCAGGGTTTTGACCCAGCAACAGTGAAGGAATGGTGGTATATTTCTAAATCCACATGATGTGTGTGATTTGGTAGGTAACTCTAGATGGCGATGTTCCTGTGCTTTTTCTGCCCTTGTCATTTTAGTGGTAGGTTCAGAAGATGATAAAGGGTCCTGAGAGTCCTGATGAGATGCTACAGTGCATCTTGGAGATAGTAAAAATACTGCTATTGTGCATCAGAGGTGGAGTGAGTGAATTGTTGTTGATGGGATACCTATCAAGCGAACCGCTATTTCTTGGCAAATTTCTTGAATGTTATTGAAGCTGCACTAATCAAGAGGTGATTTACTCGGTGCAGGATTCCTAGCCTATGACTTGATGAGCAGAATTGAATAAGCACTGCAGGATTGTGGGGAAAGAACAGAAATATTGTACTATTTGTAATGTACTTTCAAAGAGTTGTCACAATCTTGATAAACCATATAGTTGTCCACTGTTCTGCATTATTCTGGCATTCGCATCAGAAAATTAATGGGGAAGAGAGTTGACAATGAGGTAACAGGTTGAGAAATAATTAGCAATCGCATTTATAAATCTTCAATTCTTATTTCCAATGACTAGAGAGGGATGTAAAATGGACTGGTGTCTTCTGCCATCAAGCACAAAGTTGAAATCTGTCTCTTTTGGTGATCACTCAGGTTATTTCATAGCTGGTTCTTTTTAAACTTAAAATGTTGACTTGAGGCAAGGGGATTGAAATCAAAATGAAGTCATTTGAAAACAAAGATTAGATTATGGCTGTGTGGCTATATGGTTATATTATGGCTGTGTGGCTATATGGTTATATTATGGCTGTGTGGCTATATGGCTATATTATGGCTGTGTGGCGATATTATGGCCGTGTGGCTATATGGCTATATTATGGCTGTGTGGCTATATGGCTATATTATGGCTGTGTGGCTATATGGCGATATTATGGCTATATGGCTTATCAAGATTCCTAGACTGATGCCGAAACGATTGGGAAATGTTAATTACAGTAATTACAAGAATCTGCGATCGAAGTTAAATCTAGTAATGGTAACTAATATTTGTGAAAACCTTTCCAATTCACTAATGTCCTTCAGAGAAGAAAAGCTGCTGTCCTTATTTGGCTTGGCCTGTGCTTACAGACCCATGGATGTTGTAACATGTAGAAACAAACAACAGCAAGTGCAGGTTTATGCCAAAGATAGACACAAAGTGCTGGAGCAACTCAGCGGGTCAGGCGACATCTCTGAAGGAAAAGGACACAGTGCCCTCCATAATGTTTGGCACAAAGACCCATCATTTATTTATTTGGCTCTGTACTCCACAATTTGAAAATTGTAATAGAAAAAAAATCTCATGTGGTTAAAGTGCACATTGTCAGATTTTAATAAAGGCCATTTTTATATATTTTGGTTTCATCATGTAGAAATTATAGCAGTTTATACATAGTCCCCCCATTTCAGGGCACCATAATGTTTGGGACACAGCAATGTCATGTAAATGAAAGTAGTCATGTTTAGTATTTTGTTGCATATCCTTTGCATCCAATAACTTCTTGAAGTCTGCGATCCATGGACATCACCAGTTGCTGGGTGTCTTCTCTAGTGATGCTCTGCCAGGCCTGTATTGCAGCCATCTTTAGTTTATTGCTTGTTTTGGGAGCTAGCCCCTTCAGTTTTCTCTTCAGCATATAAAAGGCATGCTCAATTGGTGATTGACTTGGGCACACAAATTGACAATTTTTTAGCTTTGAAAAACTCCTTTGTTGCTTTAGCAGTATGTTTGGGATCATTGCCTTGCTGTAGAATGAACCGCCGACCAATGAGTTTTGAGGCATTTGTTTGAACTTGAGCGGATAGGATGTGTCTATACACTTCATAATTCATTATGCTACTACCATCAGCAGTTGTATCATCGATGAATATAAGTGAGCCAGTACCTTCAGCAGCCATACATGCACAGGCCACAACACCCCCACCACCATGTTTCACAGATCAGGTGGTATCCTTTGGATCTTTGGATCTTGGGCAGTTCCTTCTCTCCTCCATATTTTACTCTTGCCATCACTCTGACTCATCTTTGACTCATCTGTCCACAAGACCTTTTTCCAGAACTGTGGTTGCTCTTTTAAGTACTTCTTGGCAAACTGTAACCTGTCCATCCTAATTTTGCAGCTAACCAGTGGTTTGCATCTTGCAGTGTGCCTCTGTATTTCTGTTCATGAAGTCTTCTGTGGACAGTGGTCATTGACAAGTCCACACCTGTCCCCTGCCCCAGTCTGCAAAGACTGGACCTTTTTACTTCCACTCCTCCCCAATCACCCACTTCACACCTACTTAAAGCTAGACTCCAGTCTGAAAAGACTGGACCCTTTCAAACCCACCCCTCCCCAATCACCATCGACTCCACAGTCAAAAAGGCACAACAGAGGATGTACTTCCTGCGGCAGCTGAGGAAGCACGATCTGCCACATGCAATGATGGCCCAATTCTATACGGCCATCAAAGAGTCTGTCCTCACCTTCTCCATCATGGTCTGGTTTGGCTCAGCCACTAAGCACGACACCTGGAGGCTGCAGTGAATCGTCCGATCAGTCTTTCTTCTTTCTATTTATTTATTTAATTCTTTATTTCGAAAAGAATAAAAAGCAAGTGTGAAACGGCATACAAAAAACAAAACAAGAATATTTATAAAGTGTCATAAACAATATCTATAAATAAATGAAATCGTATGTGTCCGAAAAGGAGCAGGAAGAAGCCAAAGCTTATTAATTCCCACCCCTTATTCAACTGCTTATAATTAGCTTATACAAATTTAGCAGCTATATGTACACCATATGTACACCAGCAGCTATATGTACACCAAATTATTTACATTTTTACACTAATCAAATATTTACAAAGCCATACAAAAAAGAAAAAAAGAAAAAAGAAAAGAAAAAACTCTCATATACTATACAGTATCTTAGTCATATATACAACCCATCACCCTATAATCACCCTTCCCAATACAATCAGTATAACAAATATCCCACTCGCAATCACCCATCCTCATCCCAATATCCTTTAAAAAAACAAAGTGTTTTGTACATCTTTTTAAACTGAATTATGTTTGTGCTAAGTTTTATCCCCTGTTCCAGACCATTCCACAGATTCACACCACAGATTGCTATGCACATACTTTTAAGAGTTGTTCTGACATTGAGTTTTTTTAAAATTTGTTCCCGTCTCAAATTATACCCACCCTGTCGTTTCCTTAAATTCTCCGCTCTGCGCAGCTTCGAGAGCCTCTGTTTTAGGTCCTTTTGAAGGAGATTGATGCCCTCTCATTCTTCGGCTTTTGCTTTTTTTCCACACCTTCCTCAGGCCTCTTCTTTCTTTAACAAGTCATTGGATTTCTTATAGATGACGGGACTTGGGGGGAGATGGCCTATCTTTTCTGCTGAGTTGTTCCTTCTCACCAAATTTCTCCTTTCCATAGCTGTAGACTAGATCATCCATCTTCTCCGTCTTCTTTTCTGCTGATCCCTTGATTCCACTTAAGATAAAGCTCACATCTGCATTGATGATTTCCCACTCCTTGCTGTTAGACGTTGGCCATTTCACCAATGGCTTACGTCCTTGCATGTTCTCCACTTTACGATGTGCCTGGTTGCGTCTTGGACTGTTGCATGAAACTTCTGCCACATCCCGTAGGGTGCTGATGCTCTGCGGACTGTGGATTTCTTCCTGCCACTGAGTTTCATCCGACTGATTTGACCTTCCTCTTGACAGAATCTGGTCAATGCGGGGCCTTGGGTTGGGGACTTTCAAGCATTTCTTCCGTCCCGGATGAATTTTGAGACCACAGTTGATGTTACTTTAGTCCAGCCACACCTACAGGTCTGAAGAACATATCCAGCTGCTCGTTATTCAAGAGTTTTGCCACTTACCTGATTCAATGTCATGTCCGTTCCAAGGTTTGTTACCGGATGGTCAGTCGATGAGTCATCTTGCGCCTCTGCTCTCGCAGACTCTGGGGGTATTCTTCTCTTTGAACTTTTTGTAGCCACGTGAGGGTGGCTCTTGTGCCCTAACAAGGTGACGGAGCCAGCTGTTATGGGCCTTTGATTCGACCAGCGCAGTAGATGTAAACAATGCCCAGATGAATGTTGCATGGGAATTTACATAATCTTAGCTCTCGTCAATAATGCAATACATGCACAGAAATCCCAGCAAGAATGCTTCACTAGGCAGGTTACACTGTGTAACATTGTTAATATTTAATTAATTCATCCACCCAACACCAACCCATATCTAGTTTCCAGCTGTGTACCATGCAATTCCTGGTGGCCTCTGCCAGATTTCCAATGGTCACACAGTTTGTCAACCCTGAGATGTACCAGATCACGAAAAAAAAATGAAATTCTTTATTTGGATTCCATCCACCCAGTTGATTTGTGAAATTTGAATGGAGTCTGAGATTTAGTAGATTTATCTCTCCACCTGCCACATACAGGTCAGTATGATTTTCCTGTCATATGAGCAGATCTATGCATCAACAATATCTTCTGCTGTTATCCATTTACATCCTTTTTTAAGACTATTTTAAATTATATTTTACCAAACAGCTGGAAATCATCTTCAGACATTTTGGCATTTACAACAGCATTTGCAAATTCCAGTATCACAAAAGTCACCGGCTCTAGCCTCACATGTAAAATTAAAAAATGGGCCAAAAACTACATTGCTAGTGGTAACTAATGTGATGGTGGATGCAGACTTTCATTTATTGGGGTCCTTCCAAGATACCTTGGCATCAACTTGCAATATCAAACATGTTTCTATTTTTTGTTACATAATGATGATCTATGATGGCCTCTCAACAAAAAATGATGATTTATTTTCATAAACTCTTGCAAGAAGACAGTAGGGTGAAGAATGTTTCCACCAGGTTTCCAATGATGGTGGAGCTCTTTTTAGCAGAGTGGCATTGATGTTATCCTGTTCTCACGCTTTGTCCACTCTGAGATGTACCAGATAGCTTAGATTAGAGATACAGTGTGGAAACAAGCCCTTCAGCCCACAAAGTACAAGCATGTCAGTAATTACTCATAGACTACATCTATCGAAAAACACTAGGGACAATTTACAGAGATCAAATCGCCTACAAGCATGTAGGGGAAAACGGGAGCACCTTGAGATAACCCACATGATCACAGGAGGAGCGGAAAAACTCTGTTCAGTCAGCACCCATAGTCAGTATTCGAACCGGGGTCTCTGGCGCCGTGAGGTAGCAACTCTACCACCGTATCAATGTTAAAAAAAATCGAATTTGCTTTAATTGTGTCATGTGTGCGTCCAGTATCCTGGCCATATGTGTTTTGGGGCGAGTGGTAGAATCTGGTGAGTTGATGAGAATGTGGAGAGAATAAAAAGGGATTCATGTAAATAGACTAGACTACGTGGGACTCGTTGGGTCCCAGTCACATGGACTCCCAACGCAACTCGTTCCCCAACTCAACATTCCAACGCTCATCCGTTCCCCCAACACAATAATCCACCACTCAGGCCTATCCCCCTCCCATCAAATCCACCCCTCGCTGTTCCCCTCTCCTCCCCACCTTGCCCATCAGCCCGGACCCCTTCTATCCCCCTCCCTACCCCCCTGCACTCCACCACCCCTTTACCCCACTCCCTCACTCTTTCTCCCTCTCCCTCATCCCTCTCTTTCCCCTCCCTCCCTCATCCCTCTCTTCTCCTCCTCCCTCCCTCATCCCTCTCTCCCTCATCCCTCTCTCCCCCTCCATCCCACATCCCCCTCTCCCACCTCCTCCTCCCTCCCTCATCCCTCTTTCCCCCCTTCCTCCCACATCCCTCTCTCCCCCCCCCCCCCCTCTGTCTTCTCACTCTCCCCTACCCCCCCCCCCCCCCCGTGCTGTGGGCCGGACTGCGGTGCTCCCTTTCTCTGTGCGCTCCCACTCCCCTCTCTCTCTCCCGGGACCTGTGGTGTCCCTCACCAGCGGGTAGACAGCGGGGCTCAGCGCTGCTCCCCCCCATCTCCCCCCCATCTCCCCCCCATCTTCCCCCCCCCATCTCCCCCCCCCATCTCCCCCCCCCATCTCCCCCCCCCCATCTCCCCCCCCCATCTCCCCCCCCCATCTCCCCCCCCCATCTCCCCCCCCCATCTCCCCCCCCATCTCCCCCCCCCATCTCCCCCCCCCATCTCCCCCCCCCATCTCCCCCCCCCATCTCCCCCCCCCATCTCCCCCCCCATCTCCCCCCCCATCTCCCCCCCCATCTCCCCCCCCATCTCCCCCCCCATCTCCCCCCCCATCTCCCCCCCCATCTCCCCCCCCATCTTCCCCCCCATCTCCCCCCCATCTCCCCCCCCATCTCCCCCCCCATCTCCCCCCCATCTCCCCCCCCATCTCCCCCCCATCTCCCCCCCCATCTCCCCCCCCATCTCCCCCCCCCCATCTCCCCCCCCCCATCTCCCCCCCCCATCTCCCCCCCCCCCATCTCCCCCCCCCCCATCTCCCCCCCCCCCATCTCCCCCCCCCCCCCATCTCCCCCCCCCCTCCCCCCCCCATCTCCCCCCCCCATCCCCCCCCCCCATCTCCCCCCCCCATCTCCCCCCCCCCATCTCCCCCCCCCCATCTCCCCCCCCCCATCTCCCCCCCCCATCTCCTCCCCCCCATCTCCCCCCCCCCATCTCCCCCCCCCCATCTCCCCCCCCCCATCCCCCCCCCCCCATCTCCCCCCCCCCCATCTCCCCCCCCCCCCATCTCCCCCCCCCCCATCTCCCCCCCCCCCCATCTCCCCCCCCCCCATCTCCCCCCCCCCATCTCCCCCCCCCCATCTCCCCCCCCATCTCCCCCCCATCTCCCCCCCATCTCCCTCCTCCCCATTTCCCTCCTCCCCATTTCCCTCATCCTCCACGCCGCACTCCCATTTCCTGCCCCAGCACCTACCCAAGTCGTAGAGCAAGGCCTGCAACTGGGCCTGGTTCTCGTACTTGGCCCGGCCCTGGCTGTCGACAGCCGAAGCACTCTCGGGCCTGGGCCTTGAAGGAGCCGGGCTCGCTGTGCCAGGGGCGGTGTGAGGGTGGCGGGCGGCCAACCTAGAGCTGCTCGCAGAGCAGGACGTGGAGGCTGTGCAACTGGATGGCGGCGGCCGGCCGGCTGCTGAGGTGCTCTTACACCTTGGCCAGGCCCCGAGCTTGGGCATGACCCAGCCATCAGCTCGGCCGCTGCCTGGGCTCCAGTCCAGGCCCCGACTTCACCTCCAGGTTCGCCCCTGACCCCGGACCCAGGCTTGTCCTTGGTTTCAGCCCAGTCCACGGGCTCGACCCGCAGCTCCAGTCTAGGCCCAGTCCCCGGGCTCGGCCCATGGCACCAACCCCCTCCAGGTACTGCGCGGCCGCAGCTCCTCGGGCGGTGGCAGTACTCTTTCACCATGGCAACCTCCAGCCGATTGACTGTGGATGCGGCTACTCGGTGCAGTGATGGCACCAGGAAGTTATGGCGCCGCCCCGGCGATGCCCCTTCCTGACAGACTAATCTGCATGGCGGCGACTGACAGCAATCTGCGTGTGCACGTTTTTTACGGATTTTAAACCTTAATAAATTTTAAAATATGCCATCGATTGGAATGAAACATTTTGCACTCACAGCATAGGAGAACTGTGTGTAAGCTGGCGAAAAATCATAGCGCTATCGTGTACTGTTTTTGCACAAATAGAAAAATCATGCAAAACGGAAGAGCACAAGATCAGAGTTTTAGTTATGTACTCGACTAAGTGGGACCCATTGGGTCCCAGCTTCACACGGGAGGGCTGGTCCCCCAACGCAATATTCCACCTCTCCACCAATTCCAATATACACACACACACAGACTCACACACACTTATACACACACCCTCCACCTCACACACACACACACATACACTCACTCACACACAAACAAGTACCCGGATGCGGCTATGGTGGTGGCTGTAGATGTTAACAAATCAAATCTCAAGAAGGTCATGCCGAACTTCTACCAACACATCACGTGTGCTACCAAGGGGGAAAGAACATTGGGCCACTGCTATACGCCATTCCGAAAGGGCTACAAGGCCATTTCACTCCCTCCCCTAGGAAAATCTGACCACGCTGCCATTTTCCTGCTGCTGGAGTATAAACAGAGGATAGTTCGGGAAGCGGCAGTGACGAGGGACATAAAGCGGTGGTCCGACCAATCAGAGGCCATGCTGCAGGATGCACTAAGTGATGTCGACTGGAATATGTTCCAAGCAAGTTCCAGTGACGTCAGTGAGTTCGCAGAAGCAGTCACGGACTTCATCGCAATAATAACCGACAACATCGTCCCCACGGTAAGGGTAAGCACCTTTCCGAATTAAAAACCTTGGGTGGACAGGTCAGTTCGTGTTGCCTTAAATGCTCGCACCGCTGCCCACAACTCTGGCCTGGCATCCGGAAACATGGACGTCTACAAGGTAGAGTCCTACCGACTGCGAAGGGCGGTGAAGGACGCAAAAGGGAGGTACAGGGACAAGATGGAGTCACAGTTGGAGCAGCAGGACACCAGACGCCTGTGGCAGGGGCTACGGACTGTAACGAACTACCGGAGCACCCCCCCTCATCCACAAGTGCCGGCACCTCCCTAGCTGATGACGAACTCCTTTTACGCTTATTTCAAGACGAGCAACATCACCCCAGGTCTGCTGACTAACGATAATACCGTCAGCAGGCTGACTATTGAAGTTGAAGGGAGAAATGTGCACACATTCTCGCTGTCCGAGCACGACGTAGTAGTAAGTAAGTAAGTAAGTACGTTTTATTTATATAGCACGTTTTAAGTCAACTCGCATTGACACCAAAGTGCTTTACATAAAATAGATAATAAGTTTCCATACAAACCATAGAAAAAGGTTAAAAAATTAAGAAAATGGACACAACACATTATAGAGTTAAACACAAACGTTCCCCCACAGCAGAATCAAAAATTTCCACTGTGGGGAAAGGCACCATAAAGTTAAGTCCTCAGAAAGTTAAGTCTGAAACAGTCGAGGTCGGGGCCCATTTGTGGCCTTGCAGCCAGTCCGATGATTTTCAGGGCCCTCTTGCCGTGAAGATGGAACATCCGGCGTTGGGTGAAACATTCCTCAAGCGGCTTGGAAAGTCTGGAGCGGCTGCCTCCTCCCCGGAGACCGGGGCACTCGTAGCCCTCAGACCGCGCCGGTTGGAGCTCCGACCCTGGCAACTCGATCCCAGGCTCTGCGGCGCTCCAAATCCAGCATCGCCCGCAGCCGGACGCCCGCAGCCACAGCTCCACGATGTTGGGAGTCGGCGGCCACAGCGCTCCGGAGCTTACCGCACAGCGACCCAATAAGACTATTCCAAATTACAAAACAGGAACATTTTGAGTTTGGTGACAAACCACATAAGCTTTTAGCTCGCCAATTGAAAAAACAAGAAAAGGAAAATACTATAACCAAAATTAAATCAGAGAAAGGTGAATTACTAATACTACCTAAAGATATTGATAATAGATTTGCCCAATTTTACCAAAACTTATATACATCTAAAATTAAAATAGAAGATAGTAAAATAAAAAAAATTCTAGATAATTGTAATCTTCCAATACTGGACCTTTTGGAACAAGAGGAATTAGGAGCTCAAATTACAATCAAAGAAATAGGTGAAACAATAAAATCGCTGAAAAATGGTAAGACACCGGGACCAGATGGTTTTAATAATGAATTTTATAAAAAATTTCAGGAGATAACAACCCCTTATTTATTTAATTTATACTCCCATGCTTTTAAAGAAAACAAACTACCTGAAACACTAACAGAATCAACTATTACGCTTATTCCAAAAAAAGATAAAGATTTAGAAGAATCCGGGCTCGTACAGAGCTATATCACTTTTAAATACAGATCAGAAAATTTTAGCAAAGATTTTAGCAAGAAGATTAAGCAAATATATTAGTAAATTGATAAACCCTGATCAAACGGGGTTTATACCTAAAAGATACTCATTTAATAATCTGAGACGCCTGTTTAATATAATGTACTCGCATAAAGTAGAGGAAGAAGATATATCAATTATTTCTTTGGATGCAGAGAAAGCATTTGATCAGGTAGAGTGGCAATACTTATATAAAGTACTACAAAAATTTAATATGGGAGAGAATTTTATAACATGGGTAAAATTATTATATGATAAACCGATGGCAAGAATTTTAACTAATAACATGTTATCTCAAAAATTTCAACTATCAAGGGGTAATAGGCAGGGATGTGCACTATCACCCCTGCTATTTGCCCTTATGATAGAACCCCTGGCTGAAAGTATAAGAATTCATCCGAATATTCAGGGCTATAATACCAGGGACTCAAAGAATAAAATCTCATTATATGCAGACAATATACTTTTATATATTACAAAGTCACAAACGAGCATACCAAATTTATTAAACTTAATAGAGGAATTTGGGTCTTTTTCTGGATATAGAATAAACTGGAATAAAAGTGAAATCATGACATTAAAACCTCAAGAACCTACACACTTACTGAAGTTCCCCTTTAAAATCGCAACAGAAAAATTTAAATATTTGGGTATTCAGATTACTAGAAAATATAAAGCATTATTCAATGCTAATTTCATGCCTTTATTAAATAAACTTAATACGTTGATTAAATTTTGGAAAACACTTCCCTTATCATTATTAGGTAGAATAAATGCAATAAAAATGATCTTCCTACCACAATTACTATACCTATTTCAATCTATACCGGTATATATACCAAAATATATATTTTTTAAATTACTCTAATATTACTAATTATATTTGGGACTATAGATCACATAGAATCACAAATAAACACTTATGTAAACCAAAAGAGGTCGAGGGACTTTCACTTCCGAATTTTATGTATTATTACTGGGCAGTGCATATTAAGAATATGATTTATTGGTTGGATAGTTCTACCCAACAGACAGAATGGATAAAAATGGAGAAGGAGGATTGCCATCCTTGTAATATAGGAACGATCCTCTTCTCCCCAAAAAAACTGAATAACACAATATATAAGAAGAACCCAATTATATATGGTACAATAAGAATTTGGAAACAAATAAAATTATCTTTAAAATTAAGAAATCTATCACTGTTAATGCCAATAGCGAATAACCCTTTATTTAAACCATCTCTTATTGATAAGACATATAACCAATGGGAAAGTCTCGGAATTAGAAGGATCGGGGATATGTACGAAATGCGAAACCTACTATCATTCCAACAACTACAATTAAAATTTAAATTGAAAAACAACCAATATTTTAAATATCTTCAGATTTGCGATTTCGTGAAAAAATATATACAAGGATATCAAAAAGTAACTCCTGACTTATTGGAAGAAGCAATGAATATTGAAGCTGACTCACAAAAATTAATATCATATTTATATAATAGTATTCTAAATATAGACCTACCATCGACAGAGGTACTTAGAGAAGAGTGGGAACGGGAACTAATGATAAAAATTACGAAGGTTAAATGGGAAAAATACCTGATATATATTCACAAATGTTCAATTAATGTAAGACATAATCTAATTCAATTTAAAATTGTACATAGATTATATTATTCAAAAACAAGATTGAACAAATTTTATCCAAATATATCCGCCACTTGTGATAAATGTCTAGCCCAAAAGGCAACTATAACACACTCCTTAGTTTCCTGCATAAAACTTTATAGATTCTGGAATGATATTTTTGAAATATTTACAAAATTATTCAAGACAAGAATGGAACCTAATACTGAAATGATTATATTTGGCGTAATGGAAGATGGGAATAAATTGAACACATCTCAAAATCTATTCCTTAATTATGGTTTAATAATAGCAAAAAAATTAATTCTTAAATTTTGGAAGGGTACACCAATACCAACGATTAAAATGTGGATTGCAAGTATGTTGGACACCGCTCATCTTGAGGAAATGCGATTCCTCCTAATGGATAAATCAGACCAATTCATAACTAGTTGGTCTCCATTCATCGTTTTTTTGGAATCATATGGTGCAACACAATTGTAAAAAATAACTGTTTCAGGACTGGACGAGGGTTGGTCAAGATTATAAATAATGATCTCCTTTTCTTTTTTATTTTATTTTATTTTCTCTATTCTCTCTCTCAACGTTCTTCATTTACTCGTTTTCTTTTTTCACACACTATATATTTCACATCTTTCTATCCTTTACTATCTAACTTCTTTTTCTTATTCTAATCTTTTTTCAGTGTAACAAAAAAAAAAAAGAAGTTGTACATAAAATGTATTATGAAAATATATATTAGGCACTTTGGTGCCATATGACTGTACTTACTTCTAATAAAATAAAATATTTAAAAAAAAACAAAAAAAAAACATCGTCCCCACGGTAAGGGTAAGCACCTTTCCGAATTAAAAACCTTGGGTGGACAGGTCAGTTCGTGTTGCCTTGAATGCTCGCACCGCTGCCCACAACTCTGGCCTGGCATCCGGAAACATGGACGCCTACAAGGTAGAGTCCTACCGACTGCGAAGGGCGGTGAAGGACGCAAAAGGGAGGTACAGGGACAAGATGGAGTCACAGTTGGAGCAGCAGGACACCAGACGCCTGTGGCAGGGGCTACGGACTGTAACCAACTACCGGAGCACCCCCCCTCATCCACAAGTGCCGGCACCTCCCTAGCTGATGACGAACTCCTTTTACGCTTATTTCAAGACGAGCAACATCACCCCAGGTCTGCTGACTATCGATAATACCGTCAGCGGGCTGACTATTGAAGTTGAAGGGAGAAATGTGCACACATTCTCGCTGTCCGAGCACGACGTAGTAGTAAGTAAGTAAGTAAGTACGTTTTATTTATATAGCACGTTTTAAGTCAACTCGCATTGACACCAAAGTGCTTTACATAAAATAGATAATAATAGATAATATCGCCCGCTCCCTGTTGGTATCCCAACTCTGCACCGCCACCGAAGCTGTAGTCCCGGCCGGTCCCGACAGGAAACGCCGCTCCATTCTCGATGGTAGGCCACGAGGACGGGGCGAAGAAGCAGCTTGGAGGGATGCTGGATCTCCGGCCAGGTAGGGGACTAAGAATTAAAGTTTCCCCCCTCACCCCCCACATAAAAGACCTCCAACTAACTAACTAACATTTTTTAACAGGACTTAAAATAAAAAAAGGTGAAGAGACGGACTGCGGGCAGGCTGCCATACACAGACGGCGCCCACTCCTGCACATCCGCCATCTTGAATTGGCGTGAGGAGGCCTCTGACACGGGTGAACACGAGGAAAGCTGCAGGCCCCGATGGCATCTCGGGGTGAGTACTTAAGTCCTGTGCTACGCAGCTAGCTCCGGTGCTCACGAAAATATTCAATCTCTCCCTGGACAAGTCCGTGGTCCCTGCCTGCTTCAAAAGATCCATCATTGTACCGGTACCTAAAAATGCCTCCCCAGCCTGTCTGAAATACTACCGTCCGGTGGCCCTCACCTCGGTAATCATGAAATGCTTTGAGAGGCTGGTGAAGAAACACATCTGTGCCTTCCTCCCTCGCAACATGGACCCGTTACAATTCGCATACCGTCCGAACAGATCCACGGACGATGCGGTCTCCCAGGTTTTGCACACCGCTCTCTCTCATCTTGACAGCCAGAAGGGGGGCTATGTGAGGATGCTGTTCATAGACTTCAGTTCAGCCTTCAACATGGCAGTCCCCACCAGACTGGCCGAGAAGCTACTGGAATTAGGGCTCAACACCCCCCTGTGTGCCTGGGTCCTGGACATTCTCACCGCCAGGCCCTAGGTAGGCAAGATGGGGGGAAATACATCGAAGTCCCTCACCCTGAGCACAGGATCCCCCCAGGGTTGCGTCCTCAGCCCCCTACTGTACTCCCTGTACACACATGACTGTTTGGCTAGGTTCAGCTCCAACTCGATAATCAAGTTTGCTGATGACACTGTGGTGGTGGGCCTGATCTCAGATGAATGATGAGAAGGCCTACTGGGAGGAGGTGGCTGATCTGGCACTCTGGTGTCAGGACAACAGCCTCCTCTTGAACATCAAAAAAACTAAGGAGCTGATCGTGGACTTTAGGAGGGCACAAATGCATACAGATCATCTTCTCTCATATAAAAATGCCCTGACTGCTGCTAAATCCTCCTACTACTCCAACATCATCAACAACAGTGAAAATAACACTCGGACTTTATTCTCCACTGTCAACAAACTACTTAAGCCTCCTGAAACCTCGAATCACCTCACCTCCACTGCTCAGTGTAATACGTTTTTGGACTTCTTCAGTACCAAAATCACCAGCATTCATCACCAATTGAACTCTTTCTCAGCTTCTGCTCACAACAGCCCACCCTGGACTTCCACACTGGACTCCCCACTCTCCACCCTATCTACTTTCCAGCTTCCAACAGTCGAAGAAATAACTAAACTCATCACCAAGTCCAAGAACTCCTCCTGCTTGCTTGATCCCATCCCTACTGTCCTGGTTAAATCCTGTCTGCCCTCTATCTCACCCATCATAACGTCCATAATTAACTCCTCCCTATCAACTGCTACTGTCCCTACATCTCTCAAAACAGCTTCTGTCACCCTGATTCTAAAAAAAACCAGGTTCTGATCCAAACAATCCAAATAACTACTGCCCCATCTCCAACCTCCCATTCATCACTAAACTTCTGGAAAGGACAGTAGCGACACAACTTCAAGTCCACCTTCAAAACAATAACCTCTATGAACCATTTCAGTCCGGTTTTCACCACAATCACAGCACTGAAACAGCCTTGGTAAAAATTACAAATGATCTCCTTCTCGCAGCTGACACCGGCCACTTATCCATCCTGATCCTCCTCGACTTCACAGCAGCCTTTGACACCATCTCCCACCCAATTCTTCTGGAACGTCTATCTGCCACCGGCATCAACAACAATGCACTACTTTGGTTCAGGTCCTATCTACACGACAGAAAACAGTTCATCCAGGGAAATAAAGTCACATCCATAACTGCCACAGTCACCCATGGTGTTCCTCAGGGATCGGTGCTGGGGCCACTGCTTTTTATCATCTATATTCAACCTCTTGGCAATATTCTCCGTCATTTTGGAATCAATTTTCACTGCTACGCTGATGATACACAACTTTACCTCTCCACAAAACCAAACACCTCCCTTCCCCCAACTGCCCTCACCACCTGTCTTCAAGCTATCAGCAACTGGATGTCACTCAACCTTCTAAAACTCAATGGAAATAAAACAGAAATCATGCTAATTGGCTCAAAGTCCACACTCTCCAAAACCCACCCGTTCACCATTTCAGTTGATGGCTCACCCATACCCACCTCCTCCCATGTCAAAAGTCTCGGCGTCATTCTGGACAGTACACTTTCCTTTGGCCCCCACATCGGCAATATCACACGCTCTGCATACTTTCATCTCCGCAACATCTCCAGATTCCGCCCCTCCCTCTCCAAAGACAATACAAAAGTCCTCATCCACGCTCTGGTCACATCCCGCATCGATTACTGCAACGCCCTCCTCACTTGCACCTCCAATAAACTTCTTCATCGCCTCCAATGCATTCAGAACTCTGCAGCCCGGATCATCACCCGCACCAGATCATCGGACCACATCACACCCATCCTCACTCAGCTCCACTGGCTCCCTGTGCACCACCGGATTAACTACAAGATTTTACTGCTGACCTTCAAAGCCCTACACCACCTTGCTCCCCAATACCTCTCTGACCTGCTGCTACCATACACTCCTTCCCGGTCACTTCGTTCCTCCTCAGCTGCAATTTTAACTGTCCCCACATTTAGACTCAGCACCATGGGTGCCAGAGCCTTCAGCTGTTCTGCCCCACGTCTCTGGAACACTCTCCCACCTCCCATCTGTCACCTGGACACTATCGATCAATTCAAATCACAACTCAAAACACACCTGTTTAGATTAGCATACCCGACATAACTTCCACCATGTTCACCCTGATTTTAATGACTTAAAATGTTTTGTGTATTTTTTGTTTTTTTTATTTTTTGTTTTTAATCAACTTGATTTTAATATTGATAAATGTATTGTGATTTTATGTCCTGTAAGGTGTCTTTGGGTGTCCAGAAAGGCGCCAGCAAATAAAATGCATCATTATTATTATTATTATTATTATTATTATCCGAGGACATACACACCATTGAGGATAAATGGGCATACTGTGGATAGGGTGAGCTGTTTTAAATACCTGGGAGTCCACATCTCTGAGGATATGACATGGACATCACACGATGCAGCACGTGAGTAAGGCAAGACAGCGCCTTTACCACCTCAGGCAATTGAGGAAATTCAGCGTGTCTCCGAGGATCCTCCAGTGCTTCTACTCAGCGGCTGTGGAAATCATCTTGTCTGGAAATATCACGATTTGGTTTGGAAACTGCTCTGCCCAGGACAAGAAGGCTCTGCAGAGAGTAGTGCGTTCGGCCAAACGCACTATGGGAACTTCACTCGCCCCTCTGCAGGATCTATACATCAGAAGGTGTAACTCCAGAGCCAATAAGATCATGGGAGACCCCTTCCACCCCTGCAACGGACTGTTCCAGCTGCTACGGTCAGGCAAATGCCTCCGTTGCCATGCTGTGAGAACGGAGAGGTTGAGAAGGAGTTTCTTCCCAGAGGCCATTAGGACTGTAAACTCCTACCTCACCAGGGACTAACTTTACTGTACCATTCTACTGTTTTTTTATAAATTGCTATTTTTTTTCCTTTTTCCTTCCTCCCACAATAAGTAATATGTAAAAGAATATGTGATTCTGTTCCATTCTGTTTGTAGTTTTTTGTTTGTTTGTTTGTTTTTTGCACAAAGTCCGCGGACATTGCCACTTTTCATTTCACTTCACATCTCATATGTATATGTGACGAATAAACTTGACTTGACTCACACTCACACGTACACACACTCACTCACACACACACACAGACTCACACACACACACACCCTCCACCTCACACACACACATACACTCACACACATACACTCACTCACACACACTCACACTCACATGTACACACACTCACTCACTCACACACTCACACATACACACACACTCACACACACACACACACTCACACTCACACACACACAATCATACACTCACACACACACAGACTCACACAGGCACACACATACACTCACACACACAGGCTCACACACTCACATACACACACATACACATACACACACATACACTCGTGCACGCACACATACACTCACACACTCACACACAGACTCTCACACATACACTCACACACACACATACACTCACACACACATACACTCACACACACACCGACTCACACATACTCACACACACACCCACTCACACACACTCATACACACACACACTCACACTCAAATACATACTCACACACTCACACTCACACACACTGACTCACACACCATATATATGACAATAAACTTTCTTGAATCTACTCACATGCCTCTCCATTGTGGGGCTTCCGCAGTCAGCGGCACTTGCGCAATCAGCGTGACCTCTGCACTTACCGGAAATTATACAATCAGCGTGACCTCTACACTTACCGGAAACTACGCAATCAGCACGACCTTCGCACTCACCTGAAATTACGCAATCAGTGCGGCTTGTCCACTAAGCGGAAGTCACAAAATGAGTGGGACTTTTGGATTAAACAGTCGGAGCTAATAAAGCATGTATTCCTTCCAAACACAGGTGGACCTGATAAAGCATTTATTCCTTCCAAACACAGTTGGACCTAATAAAGCATTTATTCCTTCCAAACACAGTTGGACCTAATAAAGCATTGCAGTTTCAAGCACAGGCAGGGCAGCATGCCAAACAACTCATGACATTGTCATTTCATTTCATTTCATTTCCAATTAAGCATTGCACTTTCAAGCACAGGCAGCGCAGCAGGCCAAACAACTCATGGCATTGTCATTAAGTGCTAATAAATAATTTATTGCAAGAACATTGCAGACTCACAGTTCAGTTGATTGACAGCTTAGAGTGACAGATGTGGCCTTTCCCTCGCGATCTTGCAGAGTGACTGACTCACATCCAGGCATTTGGGATTTTATAGTCCTGCCCCCCCCCCCCCAGAAGAGGTGTTGCCTTCATTGTGGTGATTGACAGTTGAGAGGGCCAATTAGCTGATCGTAAGTTTTTTTAAACACTCATAACTTTTTTATTTTTTATTGATAGGAAAAATCCTCGGGGCTGGCTCAGCGGAGGAGGACTGTGAGTAAGATGGCCAACAATCACAGCCATGCAGGGTCGCATTTTTTCTAAAATCAATATATAGGGCAGACAGGAAGTGGTCAAGATCAGACAGACAGACAGACAGACAGACAGACAGACAGACAGACAGACAGACAGACAGACAGATAGTGGATGGTCAGCATGTGCTTAGTGGGATGAGGGGCCAATTACTGTGCTGTATCACTCCGAATTTGAAAAAAAATTGCCGTTACTCTGGTAGTACAATTCTGCTTTTCAGCAAAATAAATAGTATCATTGAGTCCCAAAAAACAAACTTCAGCTGTTCAAATGACTGAAATAAATGGGTTTTGAAAATTATGTTGATTTAAGCTAATCACTTATAATGATATGCAAACAAATACACTTCCCTTACCTGTTTAGAGTTCGGTGAGCTTGATGTGTGTTAATTATCCAAACGGTGCAAAGGGAAAAATTGAGAGGATTTAAAAAAATTCCAGATGAAATATTTTCACTTTTGCTAATTTACCATGCTTTTGTCTGTCCATCCATCCATGTAGATTCCCTGAATGAGGTTGGTGATTTTCATAGCTTTTGATTTTGGAAATGTGAATTATCTGCTCCACAGAGCCACCATTAGCTTTTAGCAAATGGCGACCATCTGTTTATATATTGATTTGTACTTGAACTGCATTCTTTGCATTTTAAACACTTTGAATAATATTACAAGCGTACACAGCTGCATTTGTCCATGTTAATTTTAAGATTAAGCTGAGAAACATTATCAACCTTAAACATTTGTTTTTCTCTCTATTGTGACAGTCTGACCTGCTGAGTGTTTCCAGCATTTTCTTTAATCATAGCACAATGAATAGTACAAAATGCAAGGATAACATAGTTGAGTGAAGCAGTTGTATAATAAATCGAACACTGCAATCATGGGTTATCCACATGCATACCTGCAGAGTTAACATCATATTCCTGCTGTTCTATTTTTGAAAGAATAACAGATCCTCATAATGATGAACAGTTACGCATGAGTTCTCTCCTGGAATGTTTGATTCCTGCAGGAATCAAACCGTCGATTTGCCACAAGTTTCAGTGTCTCTCCTTCCTTTTGAGGAATGCAAAGCATCATCTCAGTGAAGGAAATTTTCTAACATCTGAAACAATTCCATCATGGAAACATGCCCTTGAGTAGAGCATTTCTCTCTTTGGGAATTGGGATCAATTATATCCCACAGTACTATAATCAGGATTTGGGACAAAGCACTTAATATCCATCAGGAAATCTGGTCATCCCCCCTCGCCCTAGTTTAATCATATGATTTACCCTTTTAGGTTCAGCTTTGTGCACAGAGATTTGTGGCCCAGTGGGCTGCATGAAGGTGCATCGGTACAGTTGCTGCCTTACAGTGCCAGAGACTCAGGATCGATCCTGACTATGGATGCTGTTTGTACGAAGATTGTACCTTCTTCCCGTGACTACATCCATTTTCTCCGTGTGCTCCCACACACCAAAGTTGTACACATTTGTAAGTTATTTGGCTTCTGTAAAACATTTTAATTGACCCTGGTGTGTAGGGTAGTGCTAGTGTATGGGGATTGCAGGTCGGGGCAGACACAATGGGCCGAAGGGCCTGTTTCCGCACTGCATCTCTAAGCTGAACTAAACAGCGACTGTGTCACCACGAGTGGGTAGGATATCTGTTGCCTCGTGATGTTGATTGAACTTGGCATGTGGCTTAATTCTGGTGTCATCTAAAAATGACGTTGCATTATTCGTGATGCTGCATACCTACTAAGAATGCTTTGGAGTGGGGAAGCTGGAGAGAGGTTAGATCGTCAGTGCATCAGCTAGTAGTTTAGTGATTCAAGGTGAACATTTGGTGGAACTAAGATCTCTTGTACAAAAGGCTGAATAAATGTGAGCTTCAACAATGAGTATAAAGTTTAGGAAGTCAACTTGAAGTCCCATTAGTTTAGAACTTGGCCAGTGTGAGAGCCTCCTTGCTTTACAACATGGAAGCAGGCTCAGATTTTGTGGAAAGATACCTCATTGTGAAGTTCTCAATAGAAATAGTGACAGGGATTCTGCTGTGTGAGCCTGCAGTTAGTATCGGAGAAATTTATTGTATTTGTGCACTACTTTGTGGACCATGTTTGGTGAACCGTTATAGCAGTTGAGCACACAGCGGTAGAGTTGCTGCCTTAGCGCCACAGGCCTGGGTTCGATCCTGACTCGGGATGCTGTGCTTATGGAGCTGAATGTCGTTACTGTGAGCGGATCTCATCCTTCTGCAGTTGTACAGAGCCCCAGTGAGACCACACCTGGAGTATTGTGTGCAGTTTTGGTCCCCTAATTTGAGGAATGACATTCTTGCTATTGAGGGAGTGCAGTGTAGATTTACAAGGTTAATTCCCAGGATGGCGGGACTGTCATATGCTGAGAGAATGGAGAAGCTGGGCTTGTACACTCTGGAGTTTAGAAGGATGAGAGGTGATCTCATTGAAACATATAAGATTGTTAAGGGCTTGGACACGCTAGAGGCAGGAAACATGTTCCTGATGTTGGGGGAGTCCAGAACCAGGGGCCACAGTTTAAGAATAATGCAAGGTTATCCACTTTGGCGGCATAAACAAAGGGGGCAGATTATTATCTCAATGGGATTAGGTTAGGTAAGGGGGAGGTACAGTGAGACCTGGGTGTCCTTGTACACCAGTCACTGAAAGTTGGCGTGCAGGTACAGCAGGCAGTGAAGAAAGCTAATGGAATGTTGGCCTTCATAACAAGAGGATTTCAGTATAAGAGTAAAGAGGTTCTTCTGCAGTTGTATAGGGCTCTGGTGAGACCACATCTGGAGTATTGTGTACAGTTTTGGTCTCCTAATTTGAGGAAGGACATCCTTGTGATTGAAGCAGTGCAGCGTAGGTTCACGAGATTGATCCCTGGGCGGGACTGTCATATAAGGAAAGATTGAAAATACTATGCTTGTATTCACTGGAGTTTAGAAGGATACGGGGGGATCTTATAGAAACATATAAAATTATAAAAGGACTGGACAAGCTAGATGCAGGAAAAATTTTCCCAATGTTGGGCGAGTCCAGAACTAGGGGCCACAGTCTTAGAATAAAGGGGAGGTCATTTAAGACTAAGGTGAGAAAAAACATTTTCACCCAGAGAGTTGTGAATTTATGGAATTCCCTGCCACAGAGGGCAGTGTTGCCTTCCGGTCGTGAGGGGGACCCCTCACAAACCATCCTCATCTTTGGACACCCTGTCCATAGGGGAGAGGGTTGAGTCGAAGATGGCCTGGTTGGGTTGCTCCTGGGCCTGGCCAAGCTGGCCATCCGTGAGTCACAGCGCCAGGTGTAAGAGGGCTCTGCCCGAGCCAGCTGCCTGCCCCTTTTCCAGGGTTATGTCCGTGCCCGGATGGTGTTAGAGTGGGATTATGCCCTGTCCACGGGCACCCAGGGGGATTTCCGGGACTGCTGGTCTGATCTTTCCTGATCTGGTACTTCTCAGAGTTAGCAAACTGTGACAACAGAATGGCATAATTGCTCGATAGGAGCTCCACTCTGCTCCATAGTTGGAAAGTTGTGATCTCAGCCTGAAGTCTCAATGCAAGTCAGCAGAAATAAATAATTAGCGAAACGTCCCAAGCTACTTTCACTGTGGCCTACTTAAGAGAAGTTTGATATTTCCGTTCATGAACCCCTCCTCCCATTTTAAATAGTGTGCGATGGGCTTAAGCAATCAAATTGCTCGTTAGCCGCCGACAGAAAACTATTCTCATTGGTGAGTGTGGAGAAGATCTGGAAGCCTTGGGCGAATTGAAATATTCGTGACTTTATTTATTTATTTATTTATTTATAAAAACAAATTGATTTTTTTGAGCGTGAGAAATTCTGTAATCAGCGTGAGAGCGCGAGAATTTCGTTAAATGCGTGAGTCTCACGCTCAATGCGTGAGAGCTGGCAGCCCTGCTATAAGGCGATGGTAAGGCCGCATTTGGAATATTGTGAGCTATTTTCGGCACCATATCTGAGGATGTGCTGGCTCTGGAGAGGGTCCAGAGAAGGTTTACAAGAATGATCCCAGATATGAGAAGGTTAACCTATGATGAGCGTTTGTCAGCACTGGGCCTGTACTCGATGGAGTTTAGAAGAATGAGGTGGGACCTCATTGAAACATACAGAATAGTGAAAGGCTTGGATATAATGGATGTGGGGAGGATGTTTTCACCAGTGGGAGAATCTAGGACTAGAGGTCATAGCCTCAGAATTAAAGGACATTATTTTGGGAAGGAGATGAGGAGACATTTATTTAGTCAGAAGGTGGTGAACCTGTGGAATTCTTTGCCACGGAAGTGTTTGGAGGCCAAATCAGTGGATATTTTTAAGGTAGTAATGGATGGATTCTTGATTAGTACAATTGTCAGAGGTTATGGAGAAAAGGCAGGAGAATGCGGTTTGGAGGGAGAGGTAGATCAGCCATAATTGAATGGCGGAGTAGACTTGATGGGCCAAATGGCCTTATTCTTCTCTACCTCATGGCCCAACTAGATGTCAATGGTAGGAGGCCTGATGGAGAAACATAGCGTATGGATAGCGTATAGACAATAGATTTTTGCTACTTTCGTATAGAGGACAGAAATTTCCTACATGAGGGAATTCTTAGGTTTTTGGAACCAATATCCAATATAGTTTATCACACTGGTATAGTTCCCCATACTGTGCTATCGTATTATGTTTGTAGTAGAGACTGACTTTTCTCTACCATACTTTTTTGGAGACATTCTTAACTTCATACACTGTTTAAGAGTCGTTATGTTGCTGGTGACTCATTGTTTCCCGGGGGGTTTGTCTGAGTCCAGGAGATGGGCTGGTGAATACATAGTACAAAGGAGAAAGGCTGGATTGGAGATGCGCGTATCTTGGAGGAGATTAGAGATGGGGAGGAGAGGGAGGTTGCTGTTATGTTCTGAATATTTACAATGCTGTCTGTTTAATAAATCAACGAAACAAGTCAAGCAAGGACTTCCGGTAGGCAGCAGAGCATGGTGGCTGATTAGACGGAGAGCTCCGTACAGTCGGATAAATAAACATCCCCTAAATTCAAAGTAAGCGAGTATTTAAGTTTTAAATGAGTACAGTATGTGGGGGAGTCAAGACAAAGAGCAGAAAGATGCAACACAAGCAAGAAACAGAAGGACAGACTCGAAGCAACACAAATGAAGTCAAAAACAAACAAGTTGGCGGAGACGATGCAACAGAGGCCCTTCATGAGGGATTAAAAAGCATAAGTACACAAATCAGCAACTTGAGAAGAGAATTAAAAGCGGACTTCACATCATTCAAAGACGAATTCAAGCGGGATATGAGAGAAGAGCTGGCCGAACTTAAACATGAAATGAATCATCGGATGGCGGCAAATGCGCAAGAAATACAAGACCAAGAAAAATGGAAGAAGCCGCCGCCCGAATAGAAGAGCTGGAAACATGGAGTGTCGCTGCGAACACCGTACTCCAAGAAACACTGAAGTTACTTTTTTTAGATTAGATTAGATTCAACTTTATTGTCATTGCACAAATACAAGTACAGGTACAACGAAATGCAGTTTAGCATCTAATCAGAGTGCAAAGTAGTAAAATGCTGATTAAAACAATATATACAAATGAGGATATATTGATCTATGTACATAGGCATATACATATATACAGATAAAAGATTGACATGTGCTATATTCTGGTGAATAGAGCTTAACTGTAAATTAGATAAACTATAAATAATACTAATGAGAAGGGGGGGGGGGGGCTAGCTCGGGGCCTGTGAGTTCAGCAGGGTAATGGTGTTTTGGAAGAAGCTGTTCCTTAGCCTGCTGGTGACCTGAGGCTCCTATACTGCCTCCCTGATGGGAGGAGGGCAAACAGTCTATGGTTGGGGTGTGAGGGGTCCTTAATGATTTTGCCAGCCCGTCTCAGATACCGTGTGCGGTGAAGGGCATCCATGGCAGGGAGTGGGGCACCGATAATGCGATGGGCGGTTTTCACCACCCGTTGCAGTGCCTTCCTATCAGCTGTGGTGCAGCTGCTGTACCACACCGTGAAGCAGGTGGTCAGGATGCTTTCTATGGTACAGCGGTAGAAGTTGGACAGGATCTGAGGGGACAGGTGAGCTTTATTAAGCCTCCTCAGAAAGTAGAGGCGCTGCTGCGCCTTTTTAATCAGTTTGGCGGTGTTGAGGGACCAGGACAGGTCCTCAGAGATGTGTCCCCCGAGGAATTTGTAGTTGGAGACGTGCTCCACCTCAGTCCCGTTTATGTGGATCGGGGTATGTCTGCCACCTCTGGTCTTCCGGAAGTCCACAATGATTTCCTTCATCTTGTGTGTGTTGAGGACAAGGTTGTTGTTGGTACACCAAGCTGCCAGGTGCTGGACCTCCTCCCTTGTCGACAAACTGAACGATCTGGAGTCCAGATCCCGAGGAAATAATCTGCGGATATACGGTGTGCCGGAGGGAGCAGAAAGCAGCTCAGTATCTCAGTTTGTGCAGAAACTGCGAAGAGGGAAGAGACTGCAGCCCTAAGACTTTTGCCTCCATCACAGTGAGAAGGTGCTATGTGGACTCACTGTGGTGGATGTTAATATGTGTTTATTGTTGTTTTTTTTTATTGTATTGTATGTATGTATGACTGCAGGCACGAAATTTCGTTCAGACTTCGGTCTGAATGACAATAAAGGAAACCCTGTAACCTGTAAGTGAAATGTCAATCCTTGAAATTACAGATTTACAGATTCAACAAGCACACAGAGCCCTGGCCCAGAAACCAAGCCCCAGCTCCCCTTCATGTTCCAGAATTGTCCACTTTCTAGTTTAAAATTGAAGAGATGGTTCTCTAACAGGCATGGCAAAAGAAGATCCAACTTGGAGAACGAATGCTGTCTTTTGACCACGACTATACTACCGCCGTAGTGCAACAACGTAAGGCATACAAACATGTTAAAAGCATCCTAAAAGAGGAAGGAATCTGCTTTCAGACACCATTTACCAAGATACGTATTTACTGGGACAGCGGACACCAAACCTACAACAACGCAAGGGAAGCCGTGCGAGAGCTACAATGGAGAGGCTACAAAGTGGAAGAGCCGTGGGGCGACACGGACATGCCGCCGCTGCGTGAACAACTCCGCCAAACGGCGCTGTGGCAGCTCGTCGAGAGACATGGAGAATCAGAAACAGTCAGAAGGGCACGGGAGCATCTTCAAGAATTCCAACGAAAGACATGCTTGAACTGAGATATGATTATGAAGGTACGCATAGACATGGATAATACGGTGGTGTCTGCCACAATATGTTAGAATACTGAGTTCTTATGGGATCCTAGGTTTACAAATATGTGCATAGATATGTATATTCATAGACAAATCCTTTTATTAGCCTGGTTCTAAAAATATCACCAATCATCACAGACCTAATGTGAGTGTAATTAATGTTGATTTAATACAACTTTCTGTATTAGATAAATCCGACTGTTTTGTTTTACTTTACTTTACTTTTATTAATTTATTGAACATGTTAAAAAATACAAACACAAATAAACTTGTAAGCAATAAAAAAAGAAAATAAAACACAAAGGAAAACAAACAAATAAGTAACTCAAATAATACTAATAATATCGTTCATGTTCAAAAGGGGTAAGAAGAAGTTCGAAAACATTTCTGCTCCTACCCCCTCTTATTTTCTATACATTTTCATGGAAAAACAAAATAATGGGAACAAATGGACCCAAAATCTGTTGAACAGTCCACAAACAAGAAATAACCAAACAGAAAAGAAAATCACTGGTCCAGCTCATAACCATTCAATCTTTTGTTTCTGAAGAGTGTTTTTAGTTTGAATAGTCTTACATTTTTTCAGCTCATTATGGCAGTTATTCCAGAGACTAACACCCTTTGCTGTAACACATTGGAGTTTTGCATTAGTTCTTATTGCCGGTTTTTCGAATATATAGGTTCCTCTCAGGTTGTGTTTGCTTTCTCTCCGTTGGAACAACCCCTGGATATTACAAGGCAATTGCTGATTAGCTGCTTTGAACATAATTTGGATAGTTTTATAATCTGTCAGATCTTGAAATTTTAATGTTTTTAGTCTGATAAATAATGGTTTTGTTGATTGTCTGTAGGTGGTTTTATGTATAATTCGTATTGCTCTTTTTTGGAGGATGAAGATTGGATGTGTATTAGTTTTGTATGTGTTCCCCCATACCTCCACACAATAGATCATGTATGGGAGTATGAGGGAGCAGTACAACATATACAGGAGGGTTGATTTAGTTGGTCTCTGTTATTCAGTATTGCAATTGATTTGGATATTTTGGCTTTAATATAATTTATGTGAGCTTTCCAAGTTAATTTGTTGTCAATTAATACTCCAAGAAATTTTATTTCAGATATTCTTTCTATTTCTGTGCCATTTATCATGAGCTTTTTCTCTGTGTTGGTTGATCGATTTCCAAATATTATGAATTTTGTTTTACTTAAATTCAATGTGAGTTTATTTTCGTCAAACCAGATCTTCATCCTGCTCAATTCCTTTTCCATACTATCCAGGAGCTGTTCCAAGTTGTCTCCACAGCAGAGTAAGTTAGTATCATCAGCGAAGAGAATAGTTTCAAGAGTTTTTGACACTTCACATATTTTATTGATATACAAAATGAATAATAATGGCCCTAACACTGAGCCCTGTGGCACCCCACACGTAACCTGCAGTAATTGTGATTTATGGTTTTGTATTTCGACATATTGTTCCCGGTTCTGTAGGCAGCTGGATAGCCATGATAGTGCGATGCCTCTAATGCCATATCTTTGTAGTTTATTTATTAATAACTCGTGGTCTACGGTGTCAAATGCTTTTTTTAAGTCCAATAAATCCCTACTGCATACTCTTTATTTTCTATTGCCTTAGTAATTTTTTCTATAAATTCAATATTTGCAAATGAAGTTGTTCTGTTAGCTTTAAAACCATATTGTTGTTCGTACAGTATGTTATGTTTGGTGATAAATTCGTCCAGTCTTGTGTAAAATATTTTTTCCAGTATTTTGGAGAACTGTGGAAGCAATGAAATGGGTCTGTAATTTGAAAGTACATGTTTGTCTCCAGTTTTATATATTGGTATGACTTTAGCTGTTTTCATTTTGTTGGGAAATACACCGGTTTGAAGGGCCTGATTACAAATGTGAGTCAGAGGTCTTGCTATGCATTCTATAATGTTTTTAACTGTAAACATGTCAATATCATGACAGTCTGTGGATTTCTTACTCTTGAGTTTTTTTACAGTGTCAATAATTTCTTTTTCTTCAGTCCCTCTTATAAATATTGTATCCTTTACATATATCTCTTTACTTTCTACACCATCGTTGCTACCAGTCTTTGCAATTTTTCCGGCCAAATCAGGACCAACACCAACAAAGAATTTGTTAAATTCGTTTGCAGCTGAGCCAATATCAGTGATTATTGTGTTGTTTTTAGACAGGAAATGGTTTGGGTATTGTGCCTTTCCATTTCCTTTTTTAATTATGGCATTTAATACATTCCATGTATTTTTAATACTGTTTTTGTTGTTCTCCAGTAACTTACTATAGTGATCGATTTTGCTGCATCTCATGATTTTTGTTAGTTTGTTTTTATATGTCTTATATTTTTCTTCAGCTTCTGCTGTTCTTTTCTTTTTTTTAAATTTGTACAATAAATTTTTTTCCTTACATGCATTTAATATTCCTTTAGTTATCCATGGTTTATCAGCATATTTTAGTTTCACTATTTTCTTTACTAGAGGACAATTTTTTTCGTACAGTCCTGATACAATTGACAGAAATGATTCGTAGGCTACATTTACATCTTTTACATAAACTTTGTTCCAATCTTGTTTCGATAGGTCTTCTTTGAAGGAATTAACAGCATCTTGTTAGGGACTGTTAGGGAGATTAGTGAAATATTAGAGCTAGAATGAATGGAGGGACCCATAGAAGGTTATCTCCCTTATCTAGGAGAGGGCTCTTTCTTAGTATTAGGCTTCTCCCCTCAATTTACAAAGGGATTTGGGATCTATGGTGGAGAGAGAATATCCTTTTTTGGGAGCATATATGTTTTGATGTTTTGTTTTGCCAGGCAAAGCACTTTTGTTTGTTGATATGTTTTGGTTTGTTGTTCAGAATGGTTCTGGTTTTGAGTTGAGGGGATACAGTGAAATCAAATACACTAAGTGTAATGATGCAATGTCAAGGACTTAAGATGATATCTCTAAATGTTAATGGTTTGGGTAATCCAATTAAGAGGGCTAAAGTCATGACTAAATTGAAAAAGTGAAGATGCATATTACTTTCTTACAAGAAACCCATTTATTGTGACAGGAGTACGAGAAGCTGAAAAGATTTGGATATAAAAACACATATCATAGCTCACATACTTGTAGTCATAAAAGAGGAGTGGCAATCTTGATATCAAACTCAGTTAAATTAGAATTTTTTTAAGAAATAAAAGACAAAGAAGGGAGGTGTATCATAGTAAAGGGCAAAGTTGATAATAATATCCTGGCACTGTCGAATATCTGTGCTCCCCCAGATAGTGATAAACATTTTTTCAAAGCTCTATTTGATATAGGCCCGGGGAGCCGTTGGTGAGAGGAGGAGTTACCTGGGCGGTGAGTTTAAAAATCGAGCGCAGGGCTTACCTTCACACGGGCCCGGGGAGCCGTTGGTGAGCGGAGGAGTTACCCAAATCTGCAGCGTTCCATCTCACTTCCAGAGAAGGGGTCTGGTGGAAGCCTCTGATTGGTGGAAGAGGACCAGAGGAAGCAGCTGATTGGGTGCAACCCCAGATTTACATTTCTGCTTTCAGGTTAAGGGTTCAGTGAGTTAAGGGTTCTGTGAGTTAAGGGTTCTGTGAGTTAAGGGTTCTGTGAGTTAAGGGTTCTGTGAGTTAAGGGTACAGTATTTATTAGTAAAGGTACAATTTAAAGGATAAAGATTTTTATAGTGTGAGGGAGTTGAGTTAATTTGGGAGTAAGCTATGTCAGTGGAGATTGGCCCCGTGGTTTGCTCAATCTGCAACATGTGGGAGATCAGGGATATGGTCGGTGTCCCTGGTGACTACATTTGCAGGAAGTGTGTCCAGCTGCAGCTCCTGGCAGACCGCATTGAACGATTGGAGCTGCGGTTGGATTCATACTGGAGCATCCACGATGCTGAGAAAGTCGTGAATAGCACGTACAATGAGTTGGTCACACCGCAGGTAAAAGGTAAGAGGACAGAAAGGGAACGGGTGGCCAATAGCCAGCAAAGCAGTAGGCAGGTAATGCAGGAGTCCCCTGCGATCATCTCCCTCCTAAACAGGTATACCATTTTGGCTACTGTTGGGGGAGATGGCTCATCAGGGGAAGGCAGCAGCAGCCAAGTTCATGGCACCATGCGTGGCACTGCGGCACAGGAGGAGAGAAAAAAAAGTGGAAGGGCAATAGTAATAGGGGATTCAATTGTAAGGGGAATAGATAGGCGTTTCTGCGGCCGCAAACGAGACTCCAGGATGGTATGTTGCCTCCCTGGTGCAAGGGTCAGGGATGTCACTGAACGGCTGCAGAACATTCTGGAGGGGGAGGGTGAACAGCCAGTTGTCGTGGTGCATATTGGCACCAACGATATAGGGGAAAAAAGGGATGAGGTCCTACAAGGTGAATTTAGGGAGCTAGGCGATAAACTTAAAAGTAGGACCTCAAAGGAAATAATCTCTGGATTACTACCAGTGCCACGGGCTAGTCAGAGTAGAAATAGGAGGATATTGCAGATGAATACATGGCTTGAAAAATGGTGCAAGGGGGAGGGATTCAAATTTTTAGGGCATTGAAACCAGCTCTGGGGGAGGTGGGACCAGTACAAACTGGACGATCTGCACCTGGGCTGGATTGGAACCAATGTCCTGGGGGAGTGTTTGCTCGTGCTGTCGGGGAGGATTTAAACTAATGTGGCAGGGGGATGGGTGCAAGAGCAGAGAGGCAGAAGGGTGTAAAATGAGGGTAGAAGCAATAGGTAGCAAGGTGAAAAGTAAAAGTGGCAGGCAGACAAATCCAGGGCAAAAATCAAAAAGGGCCACTTTTCAACATAATTGTATAAGGGGTAAGAGTGTTGTAAAGACAAGCCTGAAGGCTTTGTATTTTAATGCAAGGAGCATTCGTAATAAGGTGGATGAGTAGAATGTGCAGATAGTTATTAATGAATATGATATAGTTGGGATCACGGAGACATGGCTCCAGGATAACCAAGACTGGGAGCTGAACATCCACGGATATTCAATATTCAGGAGGGATATACAGAAAGGCAGGGTGTTGTTACTGGTTAGAGAGGAGATTAACGCAATAGAAAGGAAGGACATTAGCTTGGAGGATGTAGAATCGATATGGGTAGAGCTGCGTAACACTAAGGGGCAGAAAACGCTAGTGGGAGTTGTGTACCGGCCACCTAACAGTAGTAGTGGAGTTGGGGATGGTATCAAAAAGGAAATTAGAAATGCGTGCAACAAAGGTAAAACAATTATAATGGGTGACTTCAATCTACATATAGATTGGGTGAATCAAATTGGCAGGGGTGCTGAGGAAGAGGATTTCTTGGAATGTATGCGGGATAGTTTACTAAACCAACATGTAGAGGAACCAACGAGAGAGCAGGCTATTCTAGACTGGGTATTGAGTAATGAGGAAGGGTTAGTTAGCAGTCTTGTTGTGCGTGGCCCCTTGGGCAAGAGTGACCATAATATGGTTGAGTTCTTCATTAGGATGGAGAGTGACATTGTTAATTCAGAAACAAGGGTCCTGAACTTACAGAAAGGTGACTTTGAGGGTATGAGACGTGAATTGGCCAAGATAGACTGGCAAATGATTCTTAAAGGGTTGACGGTTGATATGCAATGGAAGGCAGTTAAAGACTGCATGGATGAACTACAACAACTGTTCATCCCAGTTTGGCAAAATAATAAATCAGGGAAGGTAGTGCATTCGTGGATAACAAGGGAAATCAGGGATAGTATTAAAACAAAAGATGAAGCGTACAAATTAGCCAGAACAAGCAGCCTACCAGAGGACTGGGAGAAATTCAGAGTCCAGCAGAAGAGGACAAAAGGCTTAATTAGGAAAGGGAAAATAGATTATGAAAGAAAACTGGCAGGGAACATAAAAACTGACTGCAAAAGTTTTTATAGATATGTGAAGAAGAAAAGGTTAATTAAAACAAATGTAGGTCCCTTGCAGTCAGAATCAGGCGAATTGATCATGGGGAACAAGGACATGGCAGACGAATTGAATAACTACTTTGGTTCTGTCTTCACTAAGGAAGACATAAATAATCTGCCGGAAATAGCAGGCGACCGGGGGTCAAATGAGATGGAGGAACAGAGTGAAATCCAGGTTAGCCGGGAAGTGGTGTTAGGTAAATTGAATGGATTAAAGGCCGATAAATCCCCAGGGTCAGATAGGCTGCATCCTAGAGTACTTAAGGAAGTAGCCCCAGAAATAGTGGATGCATTAGTGATAGTTTTTCAAAACTCTTTAGATTCTGGAGTAGTTCCTGAGGATTGGAGGGTAGCTAATGTAACCCCACTTTTTAAAAAGGGAGGGAGAGAGAAAATGGGGAATTACAGACCAGTTAGTCTAACGTCGGTAGTGGGGAAACTGCTAGAATCAGTTATTAAAGATGGGATAGCAGCACATTTGGAAAGTGGTGAAATCATTGGACAAAGTCAGCATGGATTTATGAAAGGTAAATCATGTCTGACGAATCTTATAGAATTTTTCGAGGATGTAACTAGTAGAGTGGATAAGGGAAAACCAGTGGATGTGTTATATCTGGACTTTCAGAAGGCTTTCGACAAGGTCCCACATAAGAGATTAGTATACAAACTTAAAGCACATGGTATTGGGGGTTCAGTATTGATGTGGATAGAGAACTGGCTGGCAGACAGGAAGCAAAGAGTAGGAGTAAACGGGTCCTTTTCAGAATGGCAGGCAGTGACTAGTGGGGTACTGCAAGGCTCAGTGCTGGGACCCCAGCTATTTACAATATATATTAATGATCTGGATGAGGGAATTGAATGTAACATCTCCAAGTTTGTGGATGACACGAAGCTGGGGGGCAGTGTTAGCTGTGAGGAGGATGTTAGGAGGCTGCTTTGTGACTTGGATAGGTTGGGTGAATGGGCAAATGCATGGCAGATGTTGTATAATTTGGATAAATGTGAGGTTATCCACTTTGGTGGCAAAAACAGGAAAGTAGACTATTATCTGAATGGTGGCCGATTAGGAAAAGGGGAGATGCAACGAGACCTGGGCGTCATGGTACACCAGCCATTGAAAGTAGTACTGCAGGTGCAGCAGGCAGTGAAGAAAGCAAATGGTATGTTAGCATTCATAGCAAAAGGATTTGAGTATAAGAGTAGGTAGGTTCTACTGCAGTTGTACAGGGTCTTGGTGAGACCACACCTGGAGTAATGCGTGCAGTTTTGGTCTCGTAATCTGAGGAAAGACATTCTTGCCATAGAGGGAGTACAGAGAAGGTTCACCAGACTGATTCCTGGGATGGCAGGACATTCATATGAAGGAAGACTGGATAGACTCGGCTTGTACACGCTAGAATTCAGAACATTGAGGAGGGATCTCATAGAAACTTACAAAATTCTTAAGGGTTGGACAGGCTAGATGCAGGAAGATTATTCCCGATGTTGGGGAAGTCCAGAACTAGGGGTCACAGTTTAAGGATAAGAGGGAAGTCTTTTAGGACCGAGATGAGAAAATCATTTTTTACACAGAGAGTGGTGAATCTGTGGAATTCTCTGCCACAGAAGGTAGTTGAGGCCAGTTCATTGGCTATATTTAAGAGGGAGTTAGATGTGGCCCTTGTGGCTAAAGGGATCAGGGGCTATGGATAGAAGGCAGGGATGGGATACTGAGTTGGATGATCAGCTATGATCATATCGAATGGCGGTGCAGGCTCGAAGGGCCGAATGGCCTACTCCTGCACCTATTTTCTATGTTTCTATGTTTCTATGATATTATTGCAATGGAAGCAGAAGGAATGTTTTGTACATGTGGGGGGTGGGGGGGGGGGGGTCTGAATGTTGTACTGAATCATAAGCTTGATACGACAAGTAAAATGAAGAATAAGAACCAGTTAACAAAACTACTAAACACTACCTGTGAAGAAATTGGTTTTCTTGATGTCTGGAGGAATTTTCACCCTCTAGAAAGAGACTATACACATTACTCAATACCGCACTCCAGAATAGACTATTTCTTAATGCAGAAAGAAGACTGTTATAGGGTAACGGATTGTAGAATTGGTGTGGCAGATGTATGACCATAATGCCATATACCTAACAATTCAAATGTACAGTAGAAGGAAAAACACAGTGTGGCGATTAAATGTTGGAATACTGAATGATATAACAACTGGTAATGACATTAAATTGGAAATCAAAAGTTATCTAGAGGAGAATGACAATGGGGAGGTGGACCCATCCATACTATGGGACTCATTGAAGGCTGTAATACGAGGTAGGTTAATAGCTAGGGCATCACATATTAAAAAGGCCAGAATGTAAACATTATATGTTGATATTATAAGTTGATATTAGACCTGAAGGATTTAGAACAGAAGTGCAAAAATAATAAGGACCAGAGAACTTATAAACAAATAGAAGATTTGAGGGGACAAATGGATGGAATGTTGGGTCAAGAGGTGGAGAAAAAAAGCAAGATTTGTAAAACAGGCACATTTACAGCTAGGCCCTAAATCCACTAAAATACTTGCCCGGAGGCTACGCAAACAACAGGCTGACAACACCATACACAAAATTAAGGACCCCTGTACACAGAAATTGAAGAGTGATCCAAAAGAAATAGAACATATCTTCCAGGAATATTATAAATAATTATATACACAAACCTCTACAGTAGATGGGGAATCAATGAGGACTGTTTTAAGTACAATAGATCTGTCCTGTATTGGAGAGACAGAAAATAAAATAATCACAGCAGAAATATCACTGCAGGAGATAGAGAAGACAATTCGTGGGATGATAACGAACAAGGCCCCGGGCAGCGATGGTTTCCCTATAGAATGATATAAAATATTATCAAAGAAGGCAAGACACCCCGTCATGGAAAGAGGCAATTATAATATTAATCCCCAAAGTGAACAAAGACATGGAAAATTGTACCAACTACAGACCAATATCAATTCTAAATGTGGACTATAAATTATATTCTTCAATTATCTCCAAACGATTTGAAAAGTTCATGCCAGATTTAATTGATGAAGACCAGACTGGTTTTATAATAGGCAGGCAAACACAGGACAGTATTAGAAGAACCCTACATATAATACACAAGAATCAAAAGGAAAGTACGCGCTCCAGATAAGCCTAGAAGCGGTACACCGGTAGGCGGCGCGACTCTCGTCAGCAGCGGCCTCTGCAGTCCGTCTGCGTTTTTATTATTTTATGTCTATGTTTTTATGTAGTTTTTGTTATTTTTTGTTGGGGTATGTGTGTGGGGGGGTGGGGGTGGTGTGGGGGGGGGAGGGGGTAACTTTTAAAACTCTCCCTGCACGGGAGACCCGACCTTTTCTTTGTCGGGTCTCCGTTGTCGTTGGGGCTGCAACGAGGAGCGGCCTCCAACAGGAAGACCGGGGGCTCTGGTGCCGACTACTCACCTCACCGTCGCGGAGCTGGCCGAGTCCAGAGCGGGTGGAGCTGTGGTGGACGCTGCTGCGGCCCGACCCCCGGAGATTCGGTGGTTGCAACTGCGGGTTTGGCGGACGGTAACACCGGGAGCCCGCGGGTCCCTGGAGGGAGACCGCTTTTCCGGGCTCCCGCAACGGCGACTTCTCCCGCCCGAGTTGCGGGGTTGAAGAGCTCCTGGAGCGGGGCCTACATCACAGCCCCGCGCGGCTTGGAATGGTCGCGGGAGTTTGCGAGCGCGCGCCGGGGGCTCTAACACCAAGACCCGGTGCGCGACCTTGCATCACCCGGCGTGGCTTTAATGGCCACGGGACAATTCGCCATCGCCCGCCGGGGGCTTTGACTTTGACTCTGACATCGGGGGGGGGGGGGGGGGGGGAGTGCAGTGGAGAGAAAAGTTTTTTTGGCCTTCCATCACAGCAATGTGATGGATGTTTATGTAAATTATGTTGTGTCTTGGGTCTATTTGTTTGTAATGTATGGCTGCAGAAACAGCATTTCGTTTGGACCTCAAGGGGTCCAAATGACAATAAATTGAATTGTAATTGTAATTGTAATTGTAAAAGGATTTCGATAGGGTTAATTGGGAATTCTTATATCAAACAATAGAAAGATTTGGCTTTACCGAAGATTCAATTCAAGTTATTAAAGCAATTTACCAGCAACCTACTGCAAAAGTAAAGGTGAATCGGTCATTAACTGAGAGATTTGTGTTAGGAAGAGGAACAAGACAGGGATGTTGTCTTAACCCTACCCTGTTTGCTATATATATTGAACCATTGGCCCAAGCGATTTGTCATGATAGGGAACTGAGGGGAAACTATAAGAGACAGAGAACATAAATTGACCTTTTTGCAGATGACGTAATGATGTATCTCACGGAAGTAAACACCTCATTTCCAAGGATGATGGGGATCAGAGAAAATTTTAATTTTTATGCTGGATATAAAGTGAATATTTCAAAAACCCAAACCCTCCTATTTAATTGTGTTCCTCCAGAAGAAATCAAGCAAAAGTATAATATTAAATGGGATTCAAAATCAATCAAATACCTCGGGGTATATATAACAAAAAAAATATCAATGTTGTATGGGGCCAATTTTAATCACAACAACCAAAACATAAGAAAGGATATAAAAAGATGGTCCACCTACCCAATGGATTTTAGTAGTAAGATAAATATGGTGAAAATGAATATTTTGCCAAGGCTATTGTACTTGTTTCAATCTCTGCTAATAGAAGTACCATTAAAACAATTCACGGAATGGGATAAATTAATATCTAGATTTATTTGGGTAGAAAAGAAGGCCAGAGTTCGATACACTACACCCCAGTTGCCAAAGGACAAAGGTGGAATGGCACTTCCAAATTGTAGGATATATTTCTATGCAGCCCAACTTCGACCACTAATTGATTGGTGTGAGGATAGCTATATAGCTAGGTGGAAAGAGATTGAGACATATATCCCTGACTTCCACATCCAAACACTCTTGGGAGAAAAGCGCTTCCTGGACATATCAGGAGTATAATCGATCCAATAACGATATTTACTTTAGAAACCTGGTCACTCTTACCAGACAACTTAAACTGAATAAAGGACAAAAAGTATTAAGATGGGTAGCTTTAGATAGTGAATTTAAACCAGGAATGTATGACTCAACATTTAAAGAGTGGATGAAAAAAGGAATGACTGCATTTTGTACTGTTACTGAAAATGGAGACCTAAGAATTTTTAATGATTTGAAGGATAGATTTGCACTTCAGAACCAAGACTTGTTTAGATACCTCCAACTAAGAGATTATTACAATAAAAAAGTAAAAAGGGATGCACTAGAAGAAAATAATCCAGTGGTAGAAGTGATAGTTTATGCGTATCATCAAAAAACATCAAGGATTATTTCTAAACTCTACCATAGTTTAATGGAATGTCAAGCTAAAACTATATTTTATGTAAAATTTAAGTGTGGAAAAGGAATTGAATATCTCAATCTCAGAAGAAGAATGACATCATATGTGTGTAACATTACAGACATCCACTAATTCGCAAAAATGTTGACAATTTGATTGGAAACATTTGATTTGTTTCCTTATTACGCCAAACATAAAAAGCAAGCAAATTCTAAGGCAGCAAACATGCAGGAGGAAATGTGGCCAAACAGACGCAAATCATGCACATATCTACTGAAGTTGCCCAAAATAGAACCATTTTGGGACAGAGTGAATTCAGTATTAAAGGAGGCATTAGTATATACAGTCTCCAAGAAGCATTACATTTAATCATGGATAAAATAACTACAGTGGTGCTGAAGGAAGATCATTACTTGGATAAAATCCTACTGACAACTGGCAGAAAGGCCTTTACAAAAAACTGGCTTGCAGCGGACACACCCAGACTTAGACAATGGTTAGACTTAGTACAGGAAATATTTTTGATGGTGAAAATGACGTATTCTCTAAGAGTGAAAGAAGACGAGTTTAACAGAAAATGGGAAAAATTGATTAGGTATAGAAATAAAGACATCAACACTGCATAGTCTTATTGACAATAATGTAAGATATTGGAAAATGTTTTAATAAGAAAATAGTTCTGTATACTGCATCATTAATGGTAAACTGAACTGTTGTACGTAGTGGCGGACAGGGTCTAAAAATATTGGGTGCCAGGAGACAAAGGGGGCCCACTTCATCAGGGGCCCACTTGATATAGAGGGTCCACTTCATCAGGGGCCCACTTGCCATCGGGCAAGCTGACACCCTGGCCAGTCCGCCACTGGTTGTACGTTTCACAGCATTGTTGTTATATTTGTGTTTTATTTGTGTATGCATAAAAGCAATAAAGACTAAAGTGAAAAAAAGGAAACAAGTCAAACAAACAAGGGGACATCTTTACTAATCTATCGACCAAATCATTTCATTGGGTCTGGTTATCTCGTGTCAAGCTCAACATTAATGGAAATGACAACCCAGAGGCAGAAAATGAGGTAATTATCAGTGAAATACGTGACCAACTATGAACACATAATAGAAAATTGGGGTGGGACAGGGTCAGGGTGTCTCCAGTTAGCAATTGGATGTATTTGTTAATGGAAAAACAACTTTTAAGACATCCACAAATGTTTTTCCCTTTGAAAGGCAAGTTAATATGGATTATTTTGAAGTTTTTATTGCTTGCTTTTATTACGTCAAAACTGATAGGAATGTTGTTGCAGTAATCAAAGGGTTTAAATTCATCCATCCCAGAACAAATGAATTGCTCGGATGTTCAGTTTAAAGAAACATTTGCAAGTTATCAAATATAAGGATGATTAATGATCTGAGAAAGCTTAAAACAAATCAGGTAATTGAAAACAATTTTATTGAAGGAATGCATCTCTGTGTTTGAAGAATCATAGCTTTATGAATTGAAAATGGATTTGTAAAACAATTGATGGCCTTTTTAACTGTGAAATGCACATAGCTACATACTAAAACCAGACCTTGAGATAAAGGAGCAACGCTGGGAAGCAACATTCTCTCGTTCTTCTTAATTTCCTTTTAGGAGTTGGTCAGCTCTACTGAATTCAAGACCTTGTAGACCTAATGTATTTAAGGGCCTGTCCCACTTACGCGACCTTTACAGGTGACTGCCGGCACCCGGCGACCAGAACGACTCTTTGGAGACCTCTCACGACCATGGGTGACCTCTCACGACCACGGACATGAGAGGTCTCCTATGGTCGTGAGTGGTCACCCGCGCCATATCGCCAGGGGTCACCTGTATGGTCGCGAGAGGTCTCCTATGGTCATGAGAGGTCTCCAAATGGTCGTAGCGTCTTTTTGGTTACTGCTGAATTTTCAACATATTGAAAATTTTGGCTGGAGAATGGTTCGGAGGGAGAGATAGATCAGTCATGATTGAATGGCGAAGTAGTCTTGATGGGCCATATGGCCTAATTCTACTATCATTTATGACCTTATGATCACAAAAATGCTTTGAAGGGTTTCGGCCCGAAACGTTGCCTATCTCCTTCGCTCCATAGATGCTGCTGCACCCGCTGAGTTTCTCCAGCATTTTTGTGTACCTTCGATTTTCCAGCATCTGCAGTTCCTTCTTAAACAAATGACCTTATGATTATCCTGCCGATCTGGAACAAATCCTGGCTGCAATGTCACATCTGGATGAAGCCCATGTGAGAAATTTGGCAAGTTACAACATTTGTAGATTCAGCAACAAAATTGCATTTGCAGATGGTCTATAAAGAAGTAAAAGCCTCCAAGACACTAACATACATGATTTGCCACAAGATAAACAAAGGCTTCAGTCAAAGAATTGTTTTAAAATGCACCATACAAATTAATTGATTTGTCTTGTAAGCATCAGTTGTTCAAGCAACAATTGCTTAAAGATAAATTCAAAATTTCCCCAGTGGTGGGGAAAATACATCCAGATTTCTCCTCTGAATGAGAAAATTATTTTTAATTACAATGTCCTGTTTAGGATTCCTCACCCTATGTAAATTTAGTAAGGAATAATTGCCATGAGCAGAGCTGCGAGGAGGATGCTATGAGGGTGCAAGGTGACTTGAATAGGTTGGGTCAGTGGGCAGATGCAGTATAATGTGGATAAATGTGAAGTTATCCACTTTGGTGGCAAGAACAGGAAGGCAAATTATTATCTGAATGGTGTCAGATTAGGAAAAGGCGAGGTGCAACAAGACCTGGGTGACTGTACATCAGTCACTGAAAGAAAGCATGTAAGTACAGCAGGCAGTGAAGAAAGCTAATGGAATGTTGCGAGAGGATTTGAGTTTAGGAGAAAGGAGGTCCTGCTGCAGTTGTACAGGGCCTTGGTGAGACCACACCTGGAGTATTGTGTGCAGTTTTGGTCTCCTAATTTGAGGAAGGACATTCTTGCGATTGAGGGAGTGCAGCATAGGTTCACCAGGTTAATTCCCGAGATGGCGGGACTGACATATGAGGAAAGAATGTGTCGACTGGCAAGATGCAGGAAAAATGTTCCCCCTGTTGGGGGAGTCCAGAACTAGGGGGGGAGGGGTCACTGTTTAAGAATAAGGGGTAGGCCATTTAGGACTAAGATAAGGAAAAGCTTTTTCACCCAGAGAGTTGTGAATTTATGGTATTCTCTGCCACAGAAGGCAGTGGAGACCAATTCTTTGGATGTTTTCAAGAGAGTTAGATTTAGCTCTTAGGACTAACAGAATCAGGGGATTTGGGGAGAAAGTAGGAATGGGGTACTGATTTTGGATGATCAGCCATGATCATATTGAATGCTGATGCTGGCTCAAAGGACTGAATGGTCTATTCCTGCACCTATTTTCTATGTTTCTATGTTGCAAAATACTGGAAATCTGAAGTAATACAAGAAAATACTGGGCATTTTTTGTCAGGTTGTCAAAATATCAATTCATTCTATTGGCACGTGGTAGTGTATGTAGTGATTTTCAACTCTTTCCAACAACTCTTCATGACATAAAACCAACAGTTCCCTCAAAGAGGTGAACAATTGGACAAATACCTCTTGCATCTTCCACCTTCTGTTGGAATTCTTCAAAGCAAATGTGAGCAACATAAACCTAGATTATACTATGCATTAGTAAATATAATTTATTATTCATCTTTAAATGGTTTGTAGGAATAAAGAACAGTGGCTCAATATTTAACAATTGTACACAAATATCTTCCTTAGTAATTTCTAGACCTTAGATTACCTTGAATAAATTCGATTAGCAGAGATTTGGGGATTACGGTGGAAAAATCTAAAAACCAACAAGTGCAACAAGCAAACTGAGATACTAGGTTACATTAGCAGAACAGGAGCATACATTCGAAAGAGGTCATTTTGTTGTTAAGCATTCGTTTAACTCAATCTTAAGATGTGTGTGCAGTTTTTTCCCCCCCACAACTGTACAAAGAATATATATCTTTTACAAAGTTAACAGTTGAATAAAAATGAAAAAACCATGCTCAGATTAAAAGAGTTTGAGAAATTGGGCAGACTTTCTTTGAAAATGTGGCAATGAGAGAAATGTCCTATTATGTGAATGGAATTAATAATATTAAAGCCTGATATATAATTAATTAGGGTGATGATTAAATACCCAGGAATATAGAAAGATTCAATACATTTATTTGTGGGAAGAAAGTCAAGGCATAGCCTTTAAACCCAAGATGTGAGGGTAAGCTAAGCAGGTAAGAATGAATTGTGAAAAAAAAGATGGGTATTCAATTTTTGAGCACTTTTTAAAAACATTTTCCTTTAACCGGCTTTAACCTATATTTTTAGTCAACCAGTTGTAAATTTTAGAATTATTTTTCTCCTTCCATTTCAATTTCTGTTGGAAGGCCTCATTGATTTCTCGAAGTAATGTTGACCATTCATGACCTTTAGCGGTGTTGTTCAGAAATAGCTCAAGCTATAAAATATAAAGGTAGGGATAAGTCAAGTCATGGAACCATACATAATGAGTTTCATAGTACATTAGTGACTGCTCTTACATGTAAGAGTGCTTAAAAATATCAAACGTGCATGAAATATCTACTGATAACACTGCTCTTCTCTCAATGGTTTCATGTATGTAAGAATGCATACAGTGCCCTCCATTATGTTTGGGACAAAGACACGTCATTTATTTATTTGCCTCTGTACTTCACAATTTGCGATTAGTAATAGTAAAAATCACATGTGGTTAAAGTATACATTGTAGAATTTTAATAAATGCCATTTGTATACATTTTGTTTTCACCATGTTGAAATTACAGCAGTGTTTATACATAGTCCCATTTCAGGGCACTATAATGTTTGGGACACAGCAATGTTATGTAAATGAAAGTAGTCTTGTTTAGTATTTTGTTAAATATTCTTTGCATGCAATGACTGCTTGAAGTCTGCGATTCATGGATATCACCAGTTAGTGAGTGTCTTCTCAGGTGATGCTCTGCCAGGCATGTATTGCAGCCATCTTTAGCTTATTGCTTGTTTTGGGGGCTAGTTCCTTTCAGTTTTCTCTTCAGCATATAAAAGGCATGTAAAATTGGGTTCAGATCGGGTGATTGACTTGGCCACTGAAGAATTTACCATTTTTTAGCTTTGAAAAACTCCTTTGTTGCTTTAGCAGTATGTTTGGGATTATTGTCTTGCTGTAGCATAAACCGCCGGCCAATGAGTTTTGGGGCATTTATTTGAACTTGAGCAGATAGACATGTCGATACACTTCAGAATTCATTATGCTACTATCATCTGCAGTTGTATCATTAATGAAGATAAGTGAGCCATTACCTTCCCAGGGCCAGATAGGCTGCATCCCAGAGTACTTACGGAAGTAGCCCCAGAAATAGTGGTTGCATTAATAATAATGGATGGGATTTATATAGCGCCTTTCTAATACTCATTAGTGATAATTTTTCAAAACTCTTTAGATTCTGGAGTAATTCCTGAGGATTGGAGGGTAGCTAATGTAACCCCACTTTTTAAAAAGGGAGGGAGAGAGAAAACGGGGAATTACAGACCAGTTAGTCTAACATCGGTAGTGGGGAAACTGCTAGAATCAGTTATTAAAGATGGGATAGCAGCACATTTGGAAAGTGGTGAAATCATTGGACAAAGTCAGCATGGATTTATGAAAGGTAAATCATGTCTGACGAATCTTATAGATTTTTTGAGGATGTAACTAGTAGAGTGGATAAGGGAGAACCAGTGGATGTGTTATATCTGGACTTCCAGAAGGCTTTCGACAAGGTCCCACATAAGAGATTAGTATACAAACTTAAAGCACACGGTATTGGGGGTACAGTATTGATGTGGATAGAGAACTGGCTAGCAGACAGGAAGCAAAGAGTAGGAGTAAACGGATCCTTTTCATAATGGCAGGCAGTGACTAGTGGGACATCACTGGAAGCTCCTGGAACACAGGCTGTCTGTGAGAAGCTGCAGTTACCGTTGGCAACGTCCCATTGTGATGTCATTGTGGCACTCGGCAGCTTGAGAGCCCATTGTGATTGGTCCACTGGGTGGCATTGTGACATCATCAGTGGAAAAGAACTGGAAAATGGTTGTGCATGAGAACCGATTTTGCCGTTTTAAAAAACTTGAATCGTCAATAACTTGTGAAATATAGGATGAAATCTTAAGTGAACCTGATTACTGCGTGGAGGGGAAAAATGTGAGTCTGAATATGTAAATATTTAACTGCTAGCACGTAGCGTTTTGACGAAGGTAAAAAAACACATATGGAAACAGGCACACACCCACACATACAAGATGAGACTATTATAAGTATATCGAGTGTCTCGGTACACATGACAATAATAAACCTAACCCGACCTATGTGCCAGACTCCCGATATGATGGTTCGCGATGTAGTTAGTTCCTTCCATCTGTAGTTGTGCATTTATGTTTAGATCTCTGAGATCATTGGGATTTTGGATCTTTGAGATCATTGAGATTACAGCTCAAACATATCAACGTATTGAAATAGCAATCATAGACATAGAAACATAGAAAGTAGGTGCGAGAGTAGACCACCAGGTCCGTCGAGCCCGCACCGCCATTCGCTCATGGCTGAACACTAAACAGACACACTTACCCACAAACAGTAGACACAAGACACAGAACACAAGACACTACCCTCCCCTTTATACCGCTATCACCCCTCTCCACCCCAAGAACCTCGTGATCTCCTGGGGGAGGCAAAAAACCGGATAAAAACCCAGGTCCAATTCGGGAAAAAAATCCGGGAAATTCCTCTCCGACCCCAATCCAGGCGATCGACACTTGTCCAGGAGATCACTCAGGTCTTACTATACTAACCATACCTAGGTCCATATCCCTGCCCTCTCCCCGTAGCCCCTTATCCCCTTGGCAGCTAAAAAACCATCTATTTTAGTCTTAAATATATTTAAAGTTTCTGATTCCACTGCTCCCTGGGGCAGTGAATTCCATAAATTAACCACCCTCTGGGTGAAGAAGTTCTTCCTCATCTCAGTTTTAAAAGAGCCCCCCCTTATTCTGCAACTATGTCATACAGCATCTATCTATCAAATTCACATACCTCTTTGATTTGAAGATTAGATGTAACTCCATCAAATAGTGTCCAGATAAAATTTTCCAATTCAATATATTCTGTTTTGCTACAGAAGGACAAAAGTATTTTCAAAGTAAACACATTTACACTATGAACTGAAAATTATTATTAGTATCAACTTGTCTCAGTTGGCACCATTTTATTAACAGCATCACAAGATTATGCCTTCAAACCAAGTGTCTTTTGTAAATAATGCAGAGTCATGCTCCTGTATCGTACTGAGAGGTTGTATTCCTCACAGTATAGTCTTTTGCAAGAGATGGAAATCTAAGGGACCAAACTGCTGTTCAGGTAAATTTGCAAATTCCCATATTTTATTTGAAGGATAGCAGACAGTGCCACGGATGTTCTGATCCACATTTCTTCATTAATTACACTAAATGTGATTACATTTGCCGAGGTACATTCGTATACTGGGAATTGCTTTAAAACACACAAAGCTGATGTAAAGTATAATTTCTTAAGGCAGCATAGAGGGAATATTGGCAAAGTGATTATGTGAAAAGCAATCCAGAACAGCACGCAGCTGGTCTCAGTTGATGCCCTTCTTAAACAGAGGCACAACATTAGCGTTCATTCAGTCTTCCGGCACCTCGCCTATATCTAGCAATAATTCATATATCTGCGCCAGGGGCTCCTGCACTTTACGCTAGGTTTCCGTAATGGCCAATGATATCCCAGTTCACACGTATCTATCCACATCACGAGTTTGTCTGCCTACCTTAAAATGAATGCAATTTAATCCAACTGACTTTCGTCACTCTGCCACAGCTTGCCCATCTTGTATACTGAATTTCTGTTCCAGCCTCCCACCTGCCTCACAATCACATTGGAGCCCATCCCACTGCCAATCTAGTTTAAACCCTCCCAGTAAACATGCCTGCTGAGATATTGGGTCTCCTCCAAGTCAGACACAATCAGTCCTTGTACAGATTACCTGTTCCCCCAGAAGATCTCCTGGGATGTCAGGACTTTCATATGAAGAAAGACTGGATAGACTCGGCTTGTACTCGCTAGAATTTAGAAGATTGAGGGTGGATCTTATAGAAACGTACAAAATTCTTAAGGGGTTGGACAGGCTAGATGCAGGAAGATTGTTTCCGATGTTGGGGAAGTCCAGAACAAGGGGTCACAGTTTAAGGATAAAGGGGAAATCTTTTTGGACTGAGATGAGAAAAAAAAAATTTACACAGAGAGTGGTGAATCTCTGGAATTCTCTACCACAGAATGTAGTTGAGGCCAGTTCATTGGCTATATTTAAGAGGGAGTTAGATGTGGCCCTTGTGGCTAAAGGGGTCAGAGGGTATGGAGAGAAAGCACGTACAGGATGCTGAGTTGGATGATCAGCCATGATCATATTGAAGGGCCGAATGGCCTATTCCTGCACCTATTTTCTATGTTTCTCAGATGTTCCAATGGTCCTCTATCAAAATCTCTGCCCCCTGCACCAACTCCTCAGCAGCACATTCATCTGTCCTATCTTCCGCCTCCTACCCTCACTAGCACGGGAGTAATATTGAGATTACTACCCTCTAGGTCAAATTTTTTATCTTTAGCCTAACTCCCTGTACTCATTTTGTAGGACCTCTTCCCTGTTATCTATGTTATTTGTGCAAATGTGCACAATGACCTTTGGCTGCTCCCCCCTCCCCCTTGGGAATGTTCTGAACCTGCTTCAAGACATCCTGAACCCTGGCACTTGCATGGCAACACACTATCCTGGAGTCCCATTTTACTTCGGAGTCATGTGAGTGACTAAGTGAAGAACCCCGTACAGTCGCACGTGCGTCATTACGTCAGACGCATTGGTGCAGGCGACCGGTTGGAGCAGCAGAGCTTCTCCAGCGGGTAAGTTTAAACTTCAGGTAAGTTTGTATTTCTTTTTTTGTTTTTGTTTTTTTGTTTATTTTATTAGAAGTTAATACAGTACAAAACAGTACAGTGGAACCTAATTTTAGGTGCCAACTATGTCATACCGTAATCCATTCTATGTACAACCTCTACTTTTATGTTTTGAGAAGGGAAGTAAGACAAGAAAAAGAAAACAATAGAAAGGGGAAAAAGAGGAAAAATAGATGGTAGAGAATAGAAAAATGTGAAGTGTGTATATAAAAAAAAAAAGAAAAAGTAGAAAGTAGAAACAGGAGAGAAGGCCCCTTAAAAGAGACATTTTCAAATCTTTAGTCGGAGAGGTAGATCTATCCGCGGCATGAACTGAAATCAGCAATCTTTACGGTACCGCTGCATCACATGATTCCAAAAAGTCGATGAAAGGAGACCAACTCCTTAAGAATTGGTCATATTTATCTATTAGTCGGAGTCTCATTTCTTCAAGGCGTGCTATGTCCATCATATTCCTAATCCACATTTTAACAGTTGGTATGGCTGTATTTTTCCAAAATTTAAGTATCAATTTCTTTCCAATTATTAGCCCATAATTAAAAAAAACGTTTTGGTCTTTATTTAAATTGATATCTTCTACTATTATTCCAAATATAATCCATTCCGTTTTAGGTTCTATTGTGGACTTAAAAAGCTTTGTAAATATATCAAATATATCGCTCCAAAATTTATTCAACTTTGTACATCCTACAAAAGAATGTGTTATATTAGCGTTTTGAAACAAACATTTATCGCATCTGGGAGAGACGTTTGGATAAAATTTATTCAACCTCGTTTTTGAATAATATAGTCTATGTAATAATTTGAATTGAATTAAATGATGCCTTGCATTAATAGAACAATTATGTGTGTTCATCAGATACTTTTCCCATCTATCCTTCGAGATCTTTATCATTTGCTCATGTTCCCAATCTTCTCTTAGTGCTTCTGTTGAGGGTAATTCTCTATTTAATATATTATTATAAAAGTATGATATTAGTTTTTGTGAATCAGCCTTAACATTCATTGCTTCTTCTAAAGGGTCTAAAAATATAGTTTGAAATCTATGTATATATTTCTTCATAAAGTCACATATCTGTATATATTTAAAATATTGATTATCCTTCAGTTTAAATTTTAATTTTAAATGTTGAAATGATAACAGTTTGCCCAATTCATACATATCCCCTACTTTCCTAATCCCCAGTCTATCCCATTGTTGATATGTTTTGTCGATGAGAGATGGTTTGAATGCGGGATTGTTCACTAGTGGGGTTAGTACTGATAGATTATTTAATTTCAAGGATACTTTTATTTGTTTCCAAATTCTTATTGTACAGGTGCACAACCTTTTATCCGAAGATCCAAATAACGAAAACCTCCGAATAGCGGCCATTTTTTCGGTCCTTGAAGAAAGGTCCTTGAAAACGTTCACCGAGGGCGGCCCGCAGAGGTGACAGCGGAACCTCCGGTCGGTCCTCGAAGAAAGGGGAACTAAATCCCCATTCATAAAAGAGAAGATGAGGGTATATTGCGCGGGAGGGTTAATAATTGACAATATGCTGCTGCCTGCCCGCTGAATTAAAAAGTTCCCACGGTAGATTCACGATATACAGTGTTTCGTGAGTCTTGCGTGGGAACTTTTTAACTCAGCGGGGCAGGCAGCAGCAGATTGTCGCTCGCTTCAGTTTCACCCCACCTACACCCCTCTGCTTCCCGGCCATGTGTGTGACCCCTTCCCTCCCCTCTCCAGCTCCCCGCCCATTGCACCGGCGCGGGGGCTTTGCACTGTCTTCACGTCGGCGATTGCAGCAGGACCGTGCCAGGACCAATTGGACACCGACCACCAGGCCCACCGCAAGCACGGAGATCCCAGAGACCCACAGCCAACAGCAGCCCAGCCCAGCCCCGCTCCAACTACAGAGGAACCTGGGTTGCGGATGACGGGGCGCAGCTCGGGGCGTCGTAGGGGCCCATCGGGGAGCGGCCACTCAAAGCCACGCCGGGAGATGTAGGGCCCTGCCCCGGTCTTGATGTTGGAGCCCCCGGCGGGCGCTAGCAAGTCCGCGGCAATTTACAGCCGCGCCGGGCGTTGTAAGGCCCCCCTCCAGGTCACTCTCAACCTCTATGATGTTTGCTCTCAACCCCGTAATTCGGGCGGGAGAAGTCGCCGCTGCCGGTGCCCCGCAAAGCAGTCTCCCACCGGAGACCCGCGAGCTCCCGGTGTCACCATCCACCGGAGTCGGGTCGCAGCAGCTCGCCCCCGCAACTCTCCACGCTCCGAAGCTGGCTAGCTCCACGGAGGTAGGTCCGTAGGTCCACAGCTCCCACCGACCCCCAGGCCCACTGCAAGCACGGAGATCCCAGAGACCCACAGCCAGCAGCAACTCCAGCCCAGCCCCGCTCCAACTCCAGAGGAACACGTAGGGGCAGAAGCTGATGGTGTGCAAGGTACGTCTTGTTCTTGGGGTGGCGGATGAGGGGGCGCAGCTCGGGCTGTGGGCGAACTGCCACTTGTCGCTGTAGCGGCCAAAGATCATAGAGGAGCTCCTCTATGATCTTTGGTAGCGGCCCATCGGGGAGTGGATTCCTCTGGAGTTGGAGGGGGAGGAGGGTATTGTGCTGTTTGATCGCCCCCTGCTATCCCAGGGACAGGGAGACACAGCGGCTTTTTAGACTGGTGGGCAATCACTTCCAAAGTTCTGCCCACACAGTCAGTACACTTCTCCTACACTGTATTTCATACAAACATTTATTCTGCAAGAAAAAACGACATTGAAGACTCAAACTCGCGATCGAGTAACTGCCAGGATCAAGGCGCAAACTCGCGACCTTGCGGATATGAGCCGAGCACTCTACCACTGAGCCAGCCATTAAAATCTACGCTAAAAAATTTCCATTCCGAAGACCGACAAATTCTGAATTACGAAAAGTGTCTGGTCCCAAGGCTTTCGGATAAAAGGTTGTGCACCTGTATTGTGAATAATTGGGTTCTTCTTATATATTATACTATTCAATTTTATCGGTGAGAGCAAGATTGTTCCTATATCGTGCGGATAGCACTCCTCTTTCTCCATTCTTATCCACTCCAACTGCTGAGTGGAACTATCCAACCAGTACATTATGTTCTTAATATGCACTGCCCAGTAGTAATACATAAAGTTAGGTAATGATAAACCCCCAACTTCTTTAGGTTTACACAAATGCTTTCGTTGAATTCTGTGTGCTCTGTAATCCCATATAAAATTAGTGATAGTAGAATCTAGTTTTTTGAAAAAGTATTTTGGAATATATATTAGGATCGCTTGAAACAAATATATTAATTGTGGTAAGAAAGTCATTTTTATAGCGTTAATTCTACCTATCAATGAGAGCGGGAGCGTTTTCCAAAATTTAATCATATCATTCAGTTTATTTAATAGTGGCATAAAATTGGCACTAAATAATGATTTGTGTCTTCTCGTAATTTGAATACCCAGATACTTGAATTTTTCTGGTGCAATTTTGAAGGGGAATTTTAGTAAGTGTCTCGAATCCTGTGGTTTTAAAGACATAATTTCGCCTTTATTCCAATTTATTCTATATCCTGAAAAAGAGCCGAATTCCTCAATTAATGTTAATAATGTGGGTATACTCGTTGTGTATTGGTAATATATAAAAGGATATCATCAGCGTATAATGAAATTTTATTCTTTGAGTCCTTAGTGTTATATCCGTGAATATTCGAGTGATTTCTAATCCTTTCGGCCAGCGGTTCTATCATAAGGGCAAATAGCAATGGTGATAAGGCACAACCTTGCCTATTACCCCTTGATAAGTAAAATTTTGGAGATAGCATATTGTTAGTTAATATTCTTGCCGTAGGTCTATCGTAAAGTAGTTTAACCCATCTAATAAAATTCTCTCCCGTATTAAATTTTTGGAGTACCTTGTATAAATACTGCCATTCTACTTGATCAAATGCCTTCTCTGCATCCAGCCTAACAACTGAGATATCTTCATTGTCCTCATTGTGAGAGTACATTATATTGAAAAGCCTTCTCAAATTATTAAATGATTGTCTTTTGGGTATAAATCCCGTTTGATCCGTATTTATTAAATTGTTAATATAATTATTTAGTCTTCTAGCTAGAATCTTTGCTAAAATTTTCTGATCCGTATTTAGAAGTGAAATAGCTCTATAAGAACCCGGTTCATCTAAATCTTTATCATTTTTTGGTATAAGCGTTATTGTTGCTTCTGCTAGGGTTTCTGGTAGTTTATTTTCGGTATAAGCCTGCATGTATAAATTGAATAATCTTGGAACAATTGACTCCTGAAATCTTTTATAAAATTCATTACTAAAACCATCTGGTCCTGGGGTCTTCCCATTTTTCAGTGAGTTTATTATTTGTTTTATTTCTTCACTAGTAATCCGTGCTCCTAATTGCTCTTGTTCTAAACTATCCAATTTTGGGAGATTACAATTATCTAAAAAATTTGTAATTTTACTAACATCTGTATTTATTTTAGATGTATATAAATTATGATAAAATTGGGCAAACCTCTTATTAATATCCTTTGGCAGTGTTAGAAACTCACCCTTATCCGATTTAATTTTAGTGATAGTTTTTTCCTTTTATTGTTGCTTCAGTTGCCTCACAAGTAATTTATGTGCCTTATCCCCAAATTCAAAGTGTGCTTGTTTTGTAATTTGGAATAATCTTATTACTCTTGCCGATAGTATTCTATTGATTTTATATTTCAATAAAGTTATCTTATTATGTTTATCTATGGTTGGGTCCGTTGCATTGTCCAGTTCTAGTAATTTTATTTCCTGTTCTATCCGCTGAAGTTCTCTTTTATTTTCCTTATTTTGAAAACTTTGGTAAGAGATTATGACACCGCGAATATATGCCTTGAAGGTTTCCCATAATAGATACCCAGCGTGTCATTAATTTCGAAAAAAAATTAGTTTGTTCTTTTATATACTCATAGCCCTGCGGGTTATTTAATATGTGTGCGTTGAATCTCCAAAAAGGTTTTATACCCGGCATTCCCTCAATTTTAAGTATAAAAGTCAATGGTGAATGATCAGAAATAATACTATTATGATATGATGGTCTATTCGTATACGGGATTAATTTTGTGTCCTCTTGGGAATGTTCTGAACCTGCTTCAAGACATCCTGAACCCTGGCACCAGCATGGCAACACACTATCCTGGAGTCCCATTTTACTTCGGTGTCATGTGAGTGACTAAGTGAAGAACCCCGTACAGCCGCACGTGCGTCATTACGTCAGACGCATTGGTGCAGGCGACCGGTTGGAGCAGCAGAGCTTCTCCAGCGGGTACGTTTAAACTTCAGGTAAGTTTGTATTTCTTACCTGTTTTGTTTCCTTGCAGGAACCTCTTGTTCCAGAGGCTTCCTGCCGGATGATTCACGAGGGCCGATGAGGGAACCAGCTATGGACTGTGGGGAAACCCCGGTTCTCGCCGCGGAAATGGATAGCTGGGGAATGACGGGTTTTGCGAGGTCGGTCGCTGACGGGGTGGTCAGTGACTTTCAGGCGCTCCGGGTGCTGGGAGGGTTTACCTCCGATAGGCAGGTACACGCTGGGATTCCCGGGGAGGGGACCTCCAGTAGACCGGGTGCCGGGAGGATTTCCCTCCGATATACATACAGATGCTGGGGTTCCCGGGGAGGGGACAGCCAGCAGACCGGGTGTCGGGAGGGTTTTCCCCCGATATACATATAGATGCTGGGGTTCCCGGGTAGGGGGAATCCAGTAGTAATGCGGCTCTCAGACCGCAGGGGTCCCCAGGATAGTTGTTAAATGGCCCGCAATGGTCAGCCCTGGTGCCGGTAGGGGTTTTCCCTCTGGTAATACATATGGATGCTGGGATTCCCAGGGAGGGGAAATCCAGCAGCAATGTGGTGCCCAGACCGCAGAGGTCCCCAAGATATGGAGTAAACCGACCAAAATGGTCAGCCCTGGTGCCGGGAGGGTTCCCTTCCGGTAATGAGAAAATTTGGAGGCTCCATCTAGATACACTCCAACAGCAGGAGTTGTGTTAGTGCGGGACTATGGCAGAGTCCGCGCCAGCAGCTCCTTGGACAGGGCTGCTTCAAGGGGATGCCGAGTCTATTGGCAGTGTTGGGCATATTGGAGAGCCCGCACTAGCAGCGCCTTGTAACAGGGCTGCTTAATGGGGATGCCGAATCTATGACAGTGCCGGCCTATGGGAGAGGCTGCGCAAGCAGCGCCTTGTAATAGGGCTGCTTAATTTATGGCAGCAGCACCTGTAGAAGGGCTGCATAATATCTCCCTCATGGAGGAGGTGAGCTTACCGGGGCAGTTTTGTTCTGACCCTGAAGTTGGAGGTATTGCAGAACAGCATACCCCAAGGGATGGAAGCCGCCAGGTTTGTATGTATCTGACGCCGAGTCTATGGCAGCGCTGGCCTATTGCTCTATGCCGCGCCAGGTGCCCCTTGTAACAGGGCTGCTTAATGTCTCCCTCATGGAGGAGTAGAGCATGCCAGGTCAGTGTAAATTTGACGCCGAGGCTGAGGGTATAGCCGTGGAGCATACCCCAAGGGATGAAGGGCACGTGTCATAGGTACCATAGGCAGCAAGGTTGCCATCCCAACACAATGCAGTGAACATCGTTATCAGGGGTTCTTCCAACAGTTTATTTTTACTATCCAGGCAAACCTAACTTGTACACCCTTGTAATGGACTGCTCACCCTTGTAATTGACTGTTCGAACTACTTCCCTCCGGCAGACGTTACAAGGCCTTCTACGCCCGAACCTCCAGACTCAGAAACAGCTTTATTCCCAGAGCTATAGCGGCTCTGAACCGGCCCTGCTGAGTGCCCCCCATCCCCCCTGGACTGTCTCCCTCGGATGGTCACGTCACACAGCTTATTTATTTATTTTACTTTTCTTTTACATCGGTTGGAAGCTGCATACTAAATCTCGTTGCACTGATGTGCAATGACAATAAAAGATATTATTATTATTATTATTATTATTATTTTCATTTCAACATCTACATATATGGCCCCGAAACCACGTGTTGCAGTCTGTAGAGTGCTTGCCCATTTGCTGCTGACAAAAATGGCAATGGGGTCAGGAAATGATTCACCCTCATAAAAAATAGCTGCAAAAATGTCAGCACCATTACTTCTGGCAACTGATTTTGAATGTTTGTGACATTCAGAAGCATTAAAACAATTTCAAAAATACTGGAAAATTGATTATTACCAAAAAAAATTACGTGTTAGTTATGTCAGAAACCTCACACTTGAAATATTTATATGAACTACAACTATGTTTTAAACTTTTTAACTGACTAAACAATAATTCAGCTCCTTGCAGCTGATTGTTTGCATTGAAAACAAAGACAACTGTTTCTGCACTGTCCAACTTAGCAGATTCCCCAGTACAAGTGCTGGTGACCGACAGCAGTATCATGCTCCCAAGCTGGAGACAATAGGTAGAATTGTGCAAACTATCACAATCTACTCACTACCAAATGCAGCAGTAACTCAGCGGGACAGGCAGCATCTCTGGAGAGAGGAATGGGTGAGGTTTCGGGTCGAGACCCTACTTCAGATCACATCTCTGAATTCAGACCACGAGAGTAAATTTGAGGTCATCCTACTCGGCCCCTCGGACTCAATCAAAATGATAGCAGGCGGCCTTGGAAACCTTACCCCATTACTCAAACCTCACGTCAAAAACCTTGGCGTGATATTTGACTCAGCATTGAAATTTGACAAACAAGTCAATGCTGTGGTAAAAGCTTGCTTCTTCCAGCTTCGGACGATAGCTGAAATAAAACAATTCCTCCAATTTGACAACCTTGAAAAGATCATCCAATCATTTATCTCCTCCCGCCTCGATTAGTGCAACTCCCTTTATACTGGCATCAGCCAATCTTCCCTGTTCTGCCTGCAAAACGCCGCAGCGAGACTCCTGACGGGCACCCGAAAAGGGGATTACATCACCCCGATTCTGGCCTCTGTCCAATGGCTCCCTGTGCGGTTCCGAATAAATTTCTCCTTATTTATGTTTACAAAATTGCCCCACTTACATCAAAAATCTGCTAACCCACCACACCACCTCCAGGTCCCTCAGATCGGCCGACTTGGGGTTACTGACCATCCTGCGGTCTAGGCATAAACTCAGGGGCGACCACGCTTTTTGCGGTTGCAGCTCCTAGATTATGGAACAGCATCCCTCTTCCCATCAGAACTGCCCCATCCACCAACTCTTTTAAGTCGAGACTTAAAAATTATTTTTACTCTCAAGCCTTTCTTGAGGTCCTCTGAGGGAGGGCTGTATGTATGTATTTATGTATGTATTGATGATCTATGTACCACTGTTTGTATAATGTTAGTACCTGCACTGATGTAAAGCACTTTGGTTAACAAGAGTTGTTTTTTAAATGTGCTATAGAAATAAAAGTGACTTGACTTGACTTGACATTTGCTAATGACTTGAAGAAGGGTCTCAACCCGAAACGTGGGAGGCTGTGCACACCATAAGCAAAACGTCACTCATTCCTTCTGTCCAGAATTGGTGACTGTCCCGCTGAGTTACTCCAGCATTTTGTGTCTATCCCTTATGTTTTACTCCAGTTTTTTACGTCTATCTTTGGTTTAAACCAGCATCTGCAGTTCCTTCCTACAATAGAAAACGGAGTTCCACACACCAAACAGAAGTCCCAATCTGCAATCAGTTATGCAGAGAGCAGTCAGCAGTTACTCACAGTCATTGACGGCATTTGCTTGCAAATGTGGAAGAGAGACTTTTTGATTCTTTACCCAGAGTATAATTTTCCATTAAAGTGAGAGGAGAGAATATAGAAGAATACTCATTATAAAAGCATAATTTCTACTACTATTATCTCTTATTCCATAGCAAATCTGTAACATAGAATCATTGAGCATGGAAACAGGGCTGTTTAGCTCAACTTGCTCCATCTACACTAGTCCCACCTGCCTGCACTTGGCCCATAACTACTCTAGACCTTTCCTATCCATGTAAAAGTGTCAAAGTGTCTCTTAAATGTTATAGTACCTGATACAATGGGGGTACATAATACAATTACTAATTGATTCTAAATATAAATGGAGGATAAATATTGGATGCATTTATTTCAGATTATACTTAAATGATCTCACAAGGGGTCAGATGAAATATATGCTCCTAACATGTTTACTTACGGAGGTTGAAACATTTTCCAGTTTGCTCGTATGAAGTTCCACGCTAAAAGCCAACCATTGGGATAGCGAACAACATGTTCAAAAACTCTCCTAGAATAATCCTCAGGGATCTTTGACTCGTCCATAGCATAGTGTAAATACCTGCAAAAATAAAGCAAAGAGTTGTGTGTTTATTAATCGTCTCTCATGTACAGGTTAGAGGATAACGTTTCAAATTCATGTCATGAGCTGTGCAACAGTTTTGTCCAGTACATCTATATAAGGAAAGATTAATCACCAAAGATTCATTTAAGTACATTGTAGAGCGGGAGCACTAGGAGCCCACTTGTAACCTGTGTTGTAATCCTACTATTATCAAAGGCTTGTAGTGGATGACTGGTGTGGAACAAAGTAGGTTTCTCCCCCATGGGTGGTAGTTCTTGGTTGCTGATCTCAATTATGATCTTGTGTGGTGTTCTTTCCATTTGATACATGGGGAAAGATATTAATTAAGGGTAAAGATGAGCCTGTGTCAAGAAAGGATAGAGAGTACAAATCTCAGATATTCTAGCTATGGTTTATGTAGAATATTTGATTATTTATTTGATATTTATTTGCGGTTGTGTTTAATGTTCATGTAAAATGCTTTTGCAGTCCTGGTCCATATTACAAGTAAACGCTCTTGAAATTTTTTTACAAATCAGTGGATAAGGCTAAAAGCATTTTTATTGATACAAGTCAGCTGAATAGAATCCATAGCCATTTCAGAAACATGACTGTGAGACCTAACAATTTGAATGTAAGATACAGTACAGGAACAGGCCCTTCAACCCACAACATCTGTGACAAACATGATGCCAAGTTAAACTAATCTCCTCTGCCTTCATGTGATCCACTTACTTTGATTCCCTGCGTATCCATATGCCAAATAAAAGCCTATTAAACATCATTATTATATCTGCTTTCATCATCACCCCGGCAGTACTTTTGGTGCACCTTCCACTCTCAAAAACCTTGCCCTTCACGTCGACTTTAACCTTTCCACCTAGGCTATTCCATCGAGTCAATGATTTTTCCACCCTGGGAAAAGGCTCTGTCTGTTTAACTTATCCATGTCTCACATAACTTCTATCAAGTACCCCTTCATCCTCCGACATCTATATAATTAAAATCTGATCTTGAGCACTTCCTGTTTGCACTGCATATTGATTTTAGAAAAAACGCTACAACTTACGACCTTTATAAATCAGAGCATTGAGTATAGAAGTTGGGATGTAATGTTAAAATTGTACAAGGCATTGGTGAGGCCAATTCTGGAGTGTGGTGTACAATTTTGGTCGCCTAATTATAGGAAGGATGTCAACAAAATAGAGAGAGTACACAGGAGATTTACTAGAATGTTGCCTGGGTTTCAGCAACTAAGTTACAGAGAAAGGTTGAACAAGTTAGGGCTTTATTCTTTGGAGCGCAGAAGGTTAAGGGGGGACTTGATAGAGGTCTTTAAAATGATGAGAGGGATAGACAGAGTTGACGTGGATAAGCTTTTCCCACTGAGAGTAGGGAAGATTCAAACAAGGGGACATGACTTGAGAATTAAGGGACAGAAGTTTAGGGGTAACATGAGGGGGAACTTCTTTACTCAGAGAGTGGTGGCTGTGTGGAATGAGCTTCCAGTGAAGGTGGTGGAGGCAGGTTCGTTTTTATCATTTAAAAATAAATTGGATAGTTATATGGACGGGAAAAGAATGGAGGGTTATGGTGTGAGCACAGGTATATGGGACTAGGGGAGAATACGTGTTCGGCACGGACTAGGAGGGTCGAGATGGCCTGTTTCCGTGCTGTAATTGTTATATGGTTATATGGTTATATGGTTACGGCTGTGTTTTTTGGCCATTTTTGAGTCCCCCTCCGCTGCGCAGGATAAGAGGATTTTTCCCATTGATGACAAATAAAAGACTTCATTATGTTTTAAAAATGTTGAGATTCTCTCTCCTGTCAAACACGCCATGAAGGTCATGCCCCTACCGGTGGGAGGGGGGAGGGGCTATAAAACACGGAATTGTGGACGTGCCTCAGTCTCTGCAAGACGAGGGAGCGAGTGGTCACGATTCTCAGTCGGAGCTTTGAATAACACTGAACACATGTCGACTAAACTGTGAGTGTGGTTTTACTGACTTGTGAGTGCCCTCAATGTGGTTTGAATATGAAGTTTGAAAATGAAAATGTGGTTTGAAAATGAAGTCTGAAAATGAAAATGTGGTTGATTTAAAAATACGGATGGTTTGAAAAGAAAATGTGGTTGGTTTGAAAAGTAAGCAAGGTGTAGTTGTTGAAAAGCAAGCATGGTATGGTTGGTTTGAAAAGCAAGTTAGGTGTTGTTCCTTTGAAAAGCAAGCAAGCAAATCGTGGTTGGTTTGAAAAGCAAGCAAATCATGGCTGGTTTGGAAAGCAGGCATGGTGTGGTTGGTTTGGAAAGCTGGCACGGTGTGGTTGATTTGAAAAGCAAGCACGGTGTGGTTGGAAGTTTTAAAATCTATATAATTAAAAGTCAGATCTTGACCACTTCCTGTTTGCGCTGTATATTGATTTTAGAAAAATTGCTACGACTTACAGCTGTGATTTTTGGCCATCTTACTCAGATGTCAGGGCCAAAGGATTTTCCCCATAGATGAAAAATAAAAGACTTATTAATGTTTAAAAAATGTTGAGATTCTCTCTCCTGTCAATCACGCCATAAAGGGTACGCCCCTTCCGGTGGGAGGGGGAGAGAATATAAAACCCGGAAGTGTGGACATGCCTCAGTCGCTGCAAGATGGGGATGGAGAGGTCATGACTCTCAGTCTGAGCTGTGAATCAACTGAACACTGAACACATGTCTACTGAACTGAGTGTGGTTTATTTGGACTGTGTTTACTGTGCCTTTTAACTGTGCCTTTTAACTGTCCCTTTTAAGTTTTCGTTTTAAGCGTGCCTTTTCAGTGTGGCTAATTGACTGTGCCTTTATTTTTAAATGTGTTTTGCTTTTTAAATGTGGCTTGCGTTTTAAATTTGGCTTGCTGCGCAACAGTTTTTAGAAGGAAAAACCGTGAATAAACGTTTTATTAGATCAGGACTGTGTTTAATGCAAAATTGCCCCTCATTCCGCTTAGTGGAGAGGTGGTGCTGATTACGTCATTTCCACTTAGTGGAGCGGTGGTGCTGATTGTGTCATTTCTGGTGACTTTAGAGGTGGCGCTGAGTCCGTAATGCCTAGAGTGCAGACGCCGCCCTGAACCGTTTAAGTAATTCAAGAGAGCTTACTGCCATATATATGTTGTATGTGTGTGTGTGTTTGTTGAAAGTTATTAAAAGCACATTTTTCAGTAGCAGCAGCTCTAGAGGAGTGTTCCAGAATTAAAAAGGCTTTAAACATTTGAATCATTTGGTTTAGACACACTTGTGTTCTTATTTTCAAACTACTTACATAGAGTATATGGTTAGGAACATGATTCAGTATGCTTACCACTTTCTGATGTTACTTGGCATTTTATTATTGGTGCTGTGTGTGAGTGTGTGTATAGGTGTGTGTGTTTCTGTGTGTGTGTGTGTGTGTGTGTGTGTCTGTAGGTATGTGTCTGTAGGTGTGTGTATAGGTGTGTGTCTGTGTGCGTGTAGAGGTGTGCGTGTGTCTTTGTGTTAGTGTGTATGTGTATTTGTGTGTGTATGTATGTATGTATGTATCTGTGTGTTCGTCTGCGTGTCTTTGTGTTTGTGTGTATGTCTTCGTGTTTGTGTGTGTGTCTTTGTGTGTGTGTGAGTGTGTGTCTTTGTGTGTGTGACTTTGTGTGTGTGAATGTGTGTGTGTGTGTGTGTGTCTTTGTGTGTATAGGTGTGTGTAAGTGTCTGTTTCTGTGTGTGTTCCTGTGTGTGTGTCCCCCCATGTGTGTGTCCTCGTGTGTGTATCCCCGTGTGTGTCCCCCTGTGTGTGTCCCCCTGTGTGTGTCCCCATGTGTGTGTCCCCTGTGTGTGGCCCCATGTGTGTTGCCCTGTGTGTGTCCACGTGTGTGTGTCCCCCTGTGTGTGTCCCCCTGTGTGTGTCCCCGTGTGTGTGTCCCCATGTGTGTGTCCCCGTGTGTGTGTCCCCGTGTGTGTGTCCCCCCATGTGTGTGTGTGTCCCCGTGTGTGTGTGTCCCCGTGTGTGTGTGTCCGCGTGTGTGTGTGTCCCCGTGTGTGCGTGTCCCCGTGTGTGTGTGTCCCCGTGTGTGTGTGTCCCCGTGTGTGTGTGTCCCCGTGTGTGTGTCCCCCTGTGTGTGTTCCCCTGTGTGTCCCCCCGTGTGTGTGTCCCCGTGTGTGTGTCCCCTTGTGTGTGTGTCCCCGTGTGTGTGTCCCCGTGTGTGTGTCCCCGTCTGTGTGTGTCCCCGTGTGTGTGTGTCCCCGTGTGTGTGTGTCCCCGTGTGTGTGTCCCCCTGTGTGTGTCCCCCTGTGTGTGTCCCCGTGTGTGTGTCACCGTGTGTGTGTGTCACCGTGTGTGTGTCCCCCCATGTGTGTGTGTCCCCGTGTGTGTGTCCCCCTGTGTGTGTCCCCCTGTGTGTGTCCCCGTGTGTGTGTCCCCGTGTGTGTGTCCCCGTGTGTGTGTCACCGTGTGTGTGTGTCCCCGTGTGTGTGTGTCCCCGTGTGTGTGTGCCCCCGTGTGTGTGCCCCTGTGTGTGTGTCTCTGTGTGAGTGCTTGGAGTGCTGTGAGACTGGACCTGCTGCCTCCACTGCTTAGAGTGCTGAGAGGTTGGATTTGCTGCCTGCATTTGCTTGCTTTGAGGTTGGTCTTGCTGCCTCCACTCTGCGTGGAGTGCTGGGTGGGCTGCTTGGAAGTTGCAGACATTGAAGAGGGCCATCAAAGAATATGGCAGGATGTAGATTAGTTACAGACTTGGGTGGAGAATTGCAGATGTTATTTAATCCAAGCACTTTGGGAAGTCAAATAGAAGCAGGAAGTATGCAATTAATGGCAAGAACCTTAACAGCTTGATGTACAAATGGATGCTGTGATCCAAGTTTATAGCTCCTTGATAGTGCAACAAAAGTAGATCGAGTGTTAAAGAAGGTGTGTGGCTTTTTGGTCTGGGCATTGAGCATAAAAGTCAGGAGAATATTTATTTGCAGCTTTATAGGACTTTGGTTAGGCCGTATCTGGAATTTTGTGTTCAGTGCTGGTTACCCCAGTATGGTAAGGATGCAAGGTACACAAAATTGCTGGGGAAACTCAGCGGGTGCAGCAGCATCTATGGAGCGAAGGAAATAGGCGACGTTTCGGGCCGATTTGGCTAGCCCGTGCTGTCTCCTCCCCTTCCTTCACCCTCTAGCTGTCTCCTCCCATCCGCCCGCCCTCGGGCTCCTCCTCCTCCTCCCCTTTTTCCTTCTTTCTTTCCCCACCCCCCATCAGTCTGAAGAAGGGTTTCGGCCCGAAACGTCGCCTATTTCCTTCGCTCCATAGATGCTGCTGCACCCGCTGAGTTTCCCCAGCATTTTTGTGTACCTTCAATTTTCCAGCATCTGCAGTTCCTTCTTAAACACCTGGTTCCATATGTTGGCAGGTGCCTTGCGATGAATACAATGAAAGGCTGTTTAGTTTAGTTTAGAAATACAGCGTTAGAGTTGAGTTGGATGATCAGCCATGATCATTTCAAATGGCGGTGCAGGCTCGACGGGCCGAATGGCCTACTCCTGCACCTATTTTCTATGTTTCTAAGGATAGTCTGAGGGACATCAAAGAGGTAGATAGTAGTTCAGCACTGCTCTCTGGTTGAGGTAGGATGATTCAGTTCCCTGATAACAGCTGGGAAGAAACTGTCCCTGAGTCTTGTGGTGTGCATTTTCACACTTATTTTCCTTTTGCCTGATGAGAGAGGGGAGAAGAAGCGAGTGTCCAGGGTGCGACTCATACTTGATTATGCTGCTGGACTTGCCGAGGTATAAGTGGAATCAATCAAAGGGAGGTCATGTGTGGGAAGGAACTGCTGGTTTAAATCGAAGATAAATGCTGGAGTAACTCAGAGGGGCAGGCTGCATCTCTGGAGAGAAGGAATGGGTGACGTTTGTGTGCGTGATGGTTGGTTTGTGTGATGGCCTGGGCAGCGTCCACGATTAGCTGCAATTTCTTACGGTCCTGGATGGAGCTGTTCCCAAACCAAGTTGTGATGCATCCTGATAAAATGCTGATAAAATGTGGAGGTTTTGGAGAGAGCGCAGAAGAGGTAAACTCGAATGCTGTCTGGATTAGAAAGCATTATCTATAAAGAGTGGTAGAACAAACTTAGATTGTTTTATCTAGAACTAGACTAAGTGGGGACCCGTTGGGTCCCCCATTGCAATATTCCACCTCTCCATCAATTCCAATATTGCTGGCCAGTGGGGGGGGGGGGGGGCTTTCTGGAGCGCTAGGATGGGTTTTGTGGGCAGAAGGGACTGGTTTCCAGAGGGCTAGTATGGAAATTGTGGGCCGAATAGATTCTTGGGTTGGCAGCTCAGTCACTGAGGCATGGCAGCTCAGTCACTCAGGCCTGGCAGGCTGGCAGCTCAGAAACTCAGGCCTGGTGGGCTGGCAGTTCAGAAACTCCCAGAAATTCTGCTGAAAACAGGTGACAGACTCTGTGAGAGAGAAGGGGGAGAGAGTGGACAATCAATTTAAGACATTTTCATCTTTTTTTTTAACAGATCACAGCAATGAAGGGGGCAAGTCTATCGTTGCGTGGATCTCTGGTGCTAGTATAGGTGCAGTGGGCTGAAGGGACTGGTTTCCAGAGGACTAGTATGGACATTGTGAACTGAATGGATTCTTGGACTTGCAGTTCAGCGAATCATGGCTGGTGGGCTGGTAGTTCACTAAGTCATGGCTGGTGGGCTGGCACTTCAGTCACTTACAGCTGGTGTGGTGGCAGTTCACTCAGTTACCCCTCCTCCCTTCACCCCCCCAATTCTGCTCCTTGCCATTCCCTTCCACCCCAGTCCACCTCCCCTCAACCTCCCCCCCATGCACTCTTACTGGCTCTCGAACAGCGCATCCATTCCTGCCTATTAGGTAAACATTTTGATGAAGAACACACAGACATGGCAAGTGGAAAAAGGATTTATTAAAGTTTAAAATGTGAATGAGTCTTAAAACATTGCAAGTCCAACCTCACAGCCCTCCAAGCAGAGTGCCGGCAGCAAGTCCCACCCCACAGCACTCCAAGCACTCCAACAGACGCACACACAGGGATGCACACACTCACACACATCTATACACGCAAAGAGACACACACGCACATACACACAAACACAAACATACTGACACACACACACACACAAAGACACACACACACAAACACAAAGACACATTGACAAACACACAAACACAAACACACACACACTCACATACACACACTCACATACACACAAAAAGACACACACGCACACAGATACCCATACACACGAAAAGACATACACATACACACAAACACAAAGACACACACACATACACACAAACACACAGACGCACACACACATACACACAAACACAAAGACGCACACCTATACAGACACTCACACAGACACACACACACAGACACACACACATACCTATACACATACACACACACAGACACACAGACACACAGACAGTTACACACCCACAGACTCACACAGACACATACACACAGACACACACACAGACACAGGCACCTATACACACATTCACGCACTCACACACAGCACCAATACTAAAATGCCAAGTAACTTCAGAACGTGGTAAGCATACTAAATCCTGTTACTAACCATGTACTCTATGTAAGTAGTTTGAAAATAAGAACACAGGTGTGTCTAAACCAAATGATTCAAATGTTTAAAGCCTTTTTTATTCTGAAACACTCCTCTAGAGCTGCTGCTACTGCAAAACGTGCTTTAAATAACTTTCAACAAACACACACCCATTCACCATATTTATGGAAGTCTCTTGAGTTACTCAAAAGGTTCAGAGTGGCGTCTCCACAGTAGGATTTCCACACTCAGCGCCACCTCTGAACTCATCGGAAATGACACAATCAGCGCCAACTCTCCACTAGGCGGAAGTCACGGAATGAGCGGCAATTTTGCATTGAACACAGTCCTGATCTAATAATCAATTTATTCATGCTTTTCCCTTCCAAAAACTGTTCCTAGTGGCGGCGCGGCTCTGGCTGCAGCGGCTCTACGGCAGTCCTGTTTGTTTTGTGTTTTTTGGGTTGTTTATTTTCGTTTTGGTTAGTCTAGTTTTGGTTTTTAGTTTGTGTTTTTTGGGGGGGGGGGGGTTGAAACGGGGCTTGCTGTCTCTCCCGGCGGGGAATGCGACTTTTTTGTCGTATTCCCATTCTCTGACTCCGTCTGCGCTGATGGGACTAATGGACGGAGGGGCGACCTGACTCGACCACTGAGCTCGCTACCGGGAGGACGGCCCGGCGGGGGCGGAACAGGCTTTGTTGAGGGGCTGAGACGCCGGACCGAGGAAGGAAGGTGCCCCGGCGAGAAAGAGCTTGGGGGAGAATAGGGGAGGTAAGGAGGTACAAGACCAGAGGGAGGAGAGGGGACAACGGCGGGGGGAAAGCAAGAGGAGAAGAGGAGAACGGGACGGGGAGGCAAAGACGAGGGAGAAGCAGGAGCAAGGTAGGGGGGCAAGCCGAGAGGGAGGCGGCGAAAAGTCGGGGAGGCAAAGCCGAGGGAGGAGCGGGCCACGGTCGGGGGGCCCAGCCCGAGGGAGGAGCGGCGCCCGGTCGGGGCGGCCCAGCCCGAGGGAGGAGCGGCGCCCAGTCGGGGTGGCCCAGCCCGAGGGAGGAGCGGCGCCCAGTCGGGGCGGCCTGGCGCGAGGGAGGAGCGGCGGCCTGGCGCGAGGCTGAGACGGTGGCAGTACTCACGTGAGGGCGATCCGGCTCGGGGCTGGAACGATGCTCCGGGGGCTGGGACGGCAGTTCTGGTGGCGGTGGCCTGAGACCGGGGTTCGGCCGCGGGCCAGCGGCTGCGTCAGCAGGTCTGGTGAGCGGCAGCTACGACCACCCCGGGCCGCGGTGTTTGAGCCGCGGGACAGGTTTTAACATCGCCCGGGGGGTATCGCCTCAGCGCAGAAGGAGAAGAGGAGGGAAGAGACTGCAGCCCTAAGACTTTTGCCTCCATCACAGTGAGGAGATGTTGGGTGGACTCACTGTGGTGGATGTTAATATGTGTTTATTGTTGTTTTTATTGTATTGTATTGTATGTATGACTGCTTCAATTTCGTTCAGACTTCGGTCTGGATGACAATAAAAGGCTATCTAATCTAATCTAATCTAATACATCAAGCCACATTTAAAACGCAAGCCACATTTAAAAAACAAAAACATTTTAAAATAAAGGCAGTCAATTAGCCACACTTTTCAATTAGCCACACTTAAAAGGCACACTTGTAAGGCACAGTTAAAAGGCACAGTATACATTTATTCCTTCCAAACACAGTTCCAAATATACCACATAAAAGCACCTAAAACCACTCTGTTTAGTAGACATGTGGTCTGTGTTCAGTTTATTCAAAGCTCAGACTGAATGTCGTGACCTCTCCATCCCCCATCTTGCAGTGACTGAGGCAGATCCACACTTCCGGTTTTTATAGTCGCTCCCCCTCCCACCGGAAGGGGCGTAGCCTTCATGGCGTGATTGAGAGTGGAGAAAATCTCAACATTTTTTAAACATTAATAAGACTTTTAAATCCTCTGGCCATGATAGCTGGAGGGGGACTGAGTAAGATGGCCAAAAATCACAGCTGTAAGTGGTAGTGATTTTTCTAAAATCAATATATCGCACAAACAGGAAATGGTCAAGATCTGACTTTTAATTATATGGATTTTCAAACTTCCTTTTCAAACCAACCACACCGTGCTTGCTTTTTCAAACCAACCACACCGTGCTTGCTTTATCAAACCAACCACACCGGGCTTGCTTTTCAAATAACCACACCTTGCTTGCGTTTCAAATAACCACACCTTGCTTGTTTTTCAAATTAACCACACCTTGCTTGTTTTTCAAACCAACCGCACCTTGCTTGTTTTTCAAACCAACCGCACCTTGCTTGCTTTTCAAACCAACTACACCTTGCTTACTTTTCAAACCAAACACACCTTGCTTGCTTTTCAAACCAACCACACCTTGCTTGTTTTTCAAACCAAACACACCTTGCTTGTTTTTCAAACCAACTACACCTTGCTTGCTTTTCAAACCAACCACACTGTGCTTGCTTTTCAAACTAAGCACACCTTGCTTGCTTGTTTGCAAACCAACCACTTTTTGATTGCTTTTCCAACCAACCACATTTTGCTTGCTTTTCAAACCAACCACATTTTGCTTGCTTCTCAAACCAACCACATTTTCTTTTCAAACCAACCACATTTTCATTTTCAAACTTCATTTTCAAACCACATTTTCATTATCAAACTTCATTTTCAAACCACATTAAGGGCACTCACAGGTCAGTAAAAACACACTCACAGTTGAGTAGATATGTGTTTAGTGTTCCGTGTAATTCACAGCTCAGACAGAGTCGTGACCTCTCACTACCCCATCTTGCAGAAACTGAGGCACATCCACACTTCAGGGTTTTATCGTACCTCACCCCCCTCCCACTGGAAGGGGCGTGGCCTTCATGGCGTAATTGACAGGAGCGTGAATCTCAACATTTTTTAAACATTAATATGTCTTTTATTTTTAATCGATGGGAAAAATCCTCTCGTCCTGCGCAGCGGAGGGAGACTCTGAGTAAGATGATCAAAAATTACTGCCGTAGGTGGCAGCATATTTTCTAAAATCAATATGCAGTGTAAACAGGAAGTGGTCAAGATCAGACTTTTAATTATATAGATAGCAAGAGTTAGCTAACAAAAATCAAAGGGTATTCATAAATCAGTCTTTTATCTGGCAAGATGAAACAGGTCTTCCATGGGTATCAGAGGGAGCTTGGCTTTTGAAGGTGTAGTTGTTTAATTTACTAGTCACACAAAAATAGGTTGAAAGTAAACGTTGAAGAGGACAAAAGGTGATTACAAAGGGATATGGGCAGTTTAAGGAAGTGGGCCATTGTCAGGCACATGGTATACAAGGGAAAAAAGTTAAGTCAAATCAAGTCAATTTTATTTCTATAGCACATTTAAAAACAACTCTCATTGACCAAAGTGCTTTACATCAGTGCAGGTACTAGCGTGCTACAAACAGTGGTACATAGATCAACAATACATACATAAATACATACATACAGCGCTTCCTCAGGGAACCTCAAGAAAGGCTTGAGAGTAGAAATTAGTTTTAAGTCTAGACTTAAAAGGGTTGATGGAGGGGGCAGTTCTGATGGGAAGATGAATGCTGTTCCATAGTCTAGGTGCTGCAACCGCTAAAGCGCGGTCACCCCTGAGCTTATGCCTAGACCGCGGGATGGTCAGTAACCCCAAGTCGGCCGATCTGAGGGACCTGGAGGTGGTATGGTGGGAAAGCAGATTTTTGATGTAGGTGGGGGCAAGCCCGTTAAGAGCTTGGTAAACAAAAAGGAGCTTGAAATTGATTCGGTACACTACTGGGAGCCAGTGGAGAGAGGCCAGAATCGGGGTGATGTGGTCCCTTTTTTGGGTGCCTGTCAGGAGTCTCGCTGTGGCATTTTGGACCAATTGCAGGCGGGACAGGGATGATTGGCTGATGGCAGTGTAAAGAGAGTTGCAGTAATCAAGACGGGAGGAGATAAATGAGTGGATGAACTTTTCGAGGTCGTCAAATTGGAGGAAAGGTTTTATTTTAGCTATCGTCCGAAGCTGGAAGAAGCTAGCTTTTACCACGGCATTGACTTGTTTGTCAAATTTCAACACAGAGTCAAATATCACGCCAAAGTTTTTGACGTGTGGTTTGAGTAATGGGGTAAGGCTTCCAAGGCTGCCTGCTATCGTTTTGATGAAGTCCGAGGGGCCGAGTAGGATGACCTCAGACTTACTCTCGTTTAGTTGGAGGAAGTTATCGGCCATCCAACACTTTATATCCTCGAGGCAGTGGATAAGGCTGTGTAGATTTGATCGGTTGTTGGGTTTCAAGGGGAGATAGAGTTGTGTATCATCTGCATAGCAGTGGAAGGAAATGCCGTGTCTTTGAATGACTTGGCCAAAAGGAACATTGCCAAAAGGAACATTGACCACCTCCATATTTTCTAAACGATGAGACATTGCTGAACTGAGGAGGATCTGGGTGGCTTGATACATGATTCATTAAAAGCTAGCATGCAGTTACTGGAAATAGTTAGGAATGTTATTTATTCATAGAGGGATGGAGTGTAATCTAGGGAGATTACATGCAAGCTATTGGTTGAAGACATGATAGATGTCATGCAATGTGAAGAGGTATGAAGTTATCAAATTTGCAAGGAACAACAGAATAGTTACATTATTTAAATAGTTATTAGATTGCTAAATGTTGATGTACAGAGAAATGAGAGTGTTCTTGCACACTAGTCACTGAAAGCAAATATGCAGATGCATCAAGCAGTAAAGGCAACAGAAGGAACGTTGGCTGTCATACCCAGACAATTTAGGTTCGAGACCAAGGATACCATACCACAATTTTACAGAGCCCACCTGAGGTCAGACCTGTCTTTGTCTCCTTACCTAAAGAAATGATATACTTACGGCAGAGAGAATGCAACAAATGTTCACCTGACTAAAGGGCCTGTCCCACTTGGCGGATTTTTCGGCGTCTGCCGGCATCATTGACTGACGTATCAGATCACCGAAACATTGCAACATGATGCGGCTAACATGCGGTGGCGCGGCGGTGACGCAGCGTGATGACGTATGACGCCCGGTGTTTGTTCGAGTGTCGCAACGTTTCTTTTGTCGCCGCTAGATTTTGAAATGTACAAAATCTTTTGGTGACACTGATATGACGCCGAAAAAATTGTCAAGTAGGACGAGCCCTTTATTATTGAGGTTCCATTACTTCTGCACGAGGTGACAAGGTTTGTCTTCATTTAAGTTTGAAAGCGAGAGAATCTAATTGAAACTTACAAAAATTCTTACAGGGCTGGATAAACAATGCAGGGAAAATACTTACCCTGGTTGGAGTGTCGAGAACCGGAAACATAATCTCAGGTTACAGACCAATTTAAATAAGGAGAAATTTCTTCACTAGAGAAGGATGACTCTGTGAAATTGGCCAGAGTAGTGAAACAGCCAAGTCAATTAATACATTTAAAAAGGAGACAGATACATTTCTGGATGTTAAAGGCATCAAGGGGCATGGGAAGAAAATGGAAGCATGAGGTTAGATCATCAGTCATATTCGTAATGAATTGTGGAGAATCCTGTTCCTGCCCTTATTTTCTATGTTACATAGAGCATTGGTGAGGCCAGCTCAATGTGTTTTATAACAATCATATTTTATTCCTAAAATGTTCACAATATACTGCAATCATAATGTATCTACCATAATACAATGTAGCAAAAGCATTTTCAAAATATTGACCAGATTGTCTAAGTAGACATGAGATACTGTCTGCCCGCAGCCAACAATAGAGAGAATGCAATTGTAGACACAACCACTGAAATAGGGAGGGGGGTAGAATCAAATTAAGGCTGTGACCAGAACTGTGGAACGATCAGCAACAAATGAATTTAACAGTAAATTCAGAGCCCCAAAACTAAATGTTTTAGATCTAACGTGCAGCAGAGAGGCAAGGTGCTTGGACCATAGCAAAACTGGGAAAAACTAAACGGGTACTGAAGTTTTTAAATAAGAACTTGCCTGATACTCAACCTGGTGGAATGGCTGTCTACAATCCTTTGAGAACCAGAGTTTATCCTCTTGTCTCTGATTAATGGAAGAGAGTGGCCAGTAATGCTTTCTGGGACGCTGGTGAGTTTAACCTGTTCACTGCCAAGATTTTTTTCACTGTAGGCCATGGCCTGAGTATACTCGAGGGAGTGCCACAGAAGAGGTTAGAGAGAGTCTGGAATTGGGGCCCAGAGAGATTAAATGGCATGAGGAAACTGGGATCCCAGATAGTTCAAATGTACTGTATGGAGTTTGTGTGTTGTCCCCAAGACCTGCATGGGTTTTCTCCAAGATCTTTGGTTTCCTCCCACACTCTAAAGACATACAGGTTTGGAGGTTAATTGGCTTGGTGTAAATGTAAATTGTCCCTGTGAGGATTGCTATTTGGTGCGGACTCAGTGGGCCAAAGGGGCTGTTTCCGTGCTGTATCTCTACACTAAACTAAACATGGGAAACCGATGCAGATGGAGTTGAGTAGAGCATGGGAACCTGGCTAAAAGGAGCCAGGAATCATGTCACTGCTATTGTGTGCAGTGTGAGAACCGGAATTCTGGTGAATTTTAGGGAGCATGGAAAGTCCAGGTGACTTTTAAGGTAATTAAGTGAAACAGAATCAGATATGTTGCATGTGAAACAGAAAATAAGACTCCGTGATTTTAAAGAGAGCCTAGAATCAGGGCCAAGTGGGTTTAAGAAGAATGCTGGAACTGGGGCCTGTTGAGAACCAGGTCTCTATGGGTGAAGGATAACATAGAACTGGGCTATGATATGTTAACGAGAACATGGGAACTGGAAACCAGTATGTCAGAGGGAGTATGGAAACTGGAGCTTCAGTAAACAAGATACCAAACATTTGAGAATTGTCGGATAGTAGATTAGTGGGGTTTCACTGTACCTGGTTAGCATCCATGGATCTGTGGTACAAGCCATAGCGCTCAGTAGATCTTGATCATCTGATATGGACGTATGCATCTGATAAATTGAAAATGCAAAATCCCATTCTATGATGGTGCCGGCTTTAATAGCCCCACAGTAGATGACTTCTCTGAGACGATGTGGAATTCTGAAAGAAAGATTTTCACATTCTTCTCCAATTTACTCATCCTAGACACTTTTATCAATCAAATTGACATTGCGGGCTATTTCTCTGATGACTATGCTTGAACTTTTGACATGCACTCCTGGCAGGTGATGCTTCATCAAGAATGCAGCACTGAAAGTTGCCATTCACCTCTTAAGTTCATACAATTTCCTCATGCAGCACATTTAAGTATTGCAGAATACATTGGATTCAATATGATGCAGATGCTTTCGTAATTCCAGCACTTATTTTTATAACTTCTCTTTGATTTTATTTGGCATACCTTAAACCTTGACTTACATGCGGTGAATGATGGATAGACAAATATTTACGTATGTGATGAAAGTCTTCTAACTGGCAATCACTTTCAAAAGAAATGAGGATGTGAGGGTTTCCATGTCAAGATTGAATACAGATTGCTTTCACTGCTCTGCCTCAGCAATGTATAGAGGCAGAGTCTTAAAAGAAAATCTTCTGCTGCAGAATGACATTGCACATGTAGTATTAATCTTAATGACTAAGATTGGAAATGAATTAGTTGAGATTGCTCTTGTGGCGCCACAATGGATGACCCATCAGTCTGTAGAATCAAAAGAACCCAAAAATTATGGTAATATGTACTTCAGCTTTGGTGCTTATATTGATGTAAATCGGACCTCTTGTGAACAGAAAGTGGTCAGCTTTATCAGTAGCAGCGATTCTACATCCACTCAAGTATATTTCGGGCTTGTCAACACAAACCCTGGGACGTTCTGCTAACTTTTTCCTTTCTGACCTCATGATTACATAAGATAAGAAAAACATACAGTAGAACTGATATGAATGGGTGATCAATTGTCAGTATGAACTCAATGGGCCAATGGGCCTGTTTCCATGCGATATCTTACAAGAAAATTAAAATAAGAAATCTGTCTCTTGCCTTGGCATGCTTGCCTTCAATTGGAATGGTATTGAGTACAAATGTTGGGAGATCATGATGCAACTGTAGCTGAGGCCACACCTGGAGTACTATGTGCAGTTCTGGTAGCCCAGCTATAGGATGGGTGAAGTTGGAAAGTGTGAAAAAAGATTCATTAGAATGTTACATGGGCTTGGGCTGGAGGGAGATGTTGAAAAGGCTGCAACGTTTTTCCTTGGAGCATAGGAGGCTGATAAGTGATCTATTGAGGAGTACAAGATCATGAGAGGCGTAGATAAAATGAACGTTATCTATCTTTTCCCCCCAAGGTAAGGCTTCAAAAATTAAAAGGCGCAGGGCTACACTGAGATCAGAGAGATTTAAGAGGAATCTCACTCAATATTTTCAAGTTGAGAGTAGTTCATATCTAGAACAAGAGGCAGCTAATAGATATGATTACAAAACTGACTTTTAAAAGACATTTGGTAGATATACAGATAGGAAGGGGTTAGAGGGCTCTGGGCCAAATGCAGATAAATGGGCCGAACACAGTGTGCCAGCTTGGTCAGCATGGGCAAGTGAAAGAAGGGCCTTTCTCAATGGTGTATAATTCTCTGACTCGCTCTCATTGTATTTTATTTTTGCCCAGAGGTGAATTGCATGAGATACAGCTTCAGAAGGGATGGAAATTAAGATTGGCCAGAAATGTGATAAGGTTCAGTGACTGATGGTATTCCTTCTTTTGCTCTGATACTAATAATAAAGGCCAAGGACTTTAGTATTGTTCATTTACTTACGTATTAACAGCTGGATTACTCATAAACTGCAAAAAGAGGCTTGTTGCTCGATCCAGATAATCCTTTAGGTTAAGTCGGCACACTATTTCAATAGTTGAAACAAACATTGATCTGGAACACAAGTTAAGAAGAAGAGCGCCAACAGCATTTATTTTACTACACCCCTATATTTATACTGAACTATTTTTTCCATCTTTGTTTTTGAAAATTACAGAAAGTTCTTAATGCAAGCATACATCACAAGAACTGGTTGTTTTCATCCATGTCATTTCATCCAAATCTTTTCTCATTCGTGGATCTATGACCAGGTTTAAGGGATATTTGCTTCAACAGGTAAAATAAAGTAGATGGTTCAAGGACCAGTGAACACAAATTTAAAGGGATGATCAAAAGGTGTGAGTATAATTTTTTTTTAAAGTGAATATTGGTTGTGAGCTGAAATTCTTTGCTTTTGAAAGACGGAGACGTGTCCGTCAGGGTTTTCCAAAATAAAATGAATGAGCTCTTAATAGAAAATCACCTATAATTTTATGTATACAGTTACTGGATCACTAGTGTTGTGTATTTGGATGCTTATAACAGACTTGAATAAGGCTCGGACACGAGAGTAATCTTACAAGCTTCTTTACTGTAGGACGCCACCTTGAGTCTCCCCCTGCACATGCGTACTTGCACAAGATATCACAAGACACTAATTACATATGCTAATTATCCCATACCTCACACTCCTCCCCCTTTATCTTGGAAGCAGGTAACACCTATTACATACTCAACACTCCTCCCCCTTTAACTTGGAGGCAGGTAACACTATTTCTATTACATACATAACACTCCTGCCCCTTTATCTTGGAGGCAGGTAACACCATTTCTATTACATACACTGCACTCCTCTCCTTTCACCCTTGCTTTATGAGTTATCATTTTCTGGTTCATGTATTTGTTTTGTTTTCCTCTTTGTAGGTGGGATCTGACCCATGGCTGCAAGTTTCCATTTTCTAGCAGCTTCCTCTGCTGTTCAGTTTCTCTTCTCTGATTATTTATCTGCTCTTGTTGTTTCATGAGATTCTGCAATGCATACCCCTTTGTCCATATATAATGCAATTTAAAAAAATGTACAAAATATATATCTTTGAAAAGTACAGTAATGAGGAAGGAGAATGTAAATCTCACAGATGTTAATGGTGCTTGTTCTTTTTGTTCTTTTCTTTTTTTGTTCTTTTTTTCTTAATAGCTTGATTGGAGTAGTTGTATTTGAATTGTCTGTTTATTTTATTTTATTGAATTTTGCAATTGTTAATGGTGAAGAATGGGGCTAGGACTTGACAAGCATAGGCTTCTTCCTATCCCTTTTCGAACGCGTCTAATGTGTATTATGTTGAAATTGGCTTTTGATTTTTTAATTTATATATGTACATATATGTTATGTATATGTGTATGTGTGTATATGTGTATATGTATGTATGTATATATGTACATGTATATGTATGTATGTGTTTATGTATTTATGTATATAAATATGTATATATATAATTTTCCTTTTATTTATTCATTTTCATCTTTTCTTTTTTTTTTAATCGTTCGAAATAAAGATATCATTCATTCATGTCCATTTCACCTGTACGGTATATGTTCTTTTCTTACCCATCATTGAATAATACACTGTTGCACAATGGTATTATACTTAAACCAAATACATTAACCCTTGCTTTATGAGTTATCATTTTCTGGTTCATGTATTTGTTTTGTTTTCCTCTTTGTAGGTGGGATCTGACCCATGGCTGCAAGTTTCCATTTTCTAGCAGCTTCCTCTGCTGTTCAGTTTCTCTTTTCTGATTATTTATCTGCTCTTGTTGTTTCATGAGATTCTGCAATGCATAACCCTTTGTCCATTGCTCAGTGAAGGAGGCTCCATGCTGGACTATACTGAAGTGTCTTAATTGCAATCGGTCCTGCATACTTTTGTCTTGACCAACAAGCCTCTCTTCTTTAGACTTTTCTATTAGCCACTTTCTACTCATTGTCACACATTTATTCAACCTTTCCTTGCATCATTCAAACCTTTTCTGTTGTTCATCTACCTGTCTTCTTAAGTCACCTTTCTGGTTCTTTATCAAGAAGTAGGAACTATATTGTCTTTGCAATACAACACTGGCTTTCCTATATCGTTTAAGCTTTTTGTATAGTTTAAGCTTTTTCTGTAGTTCATCTACTTGTCCACTTAAGTCACATCTCTGGTTCTTCATCAAGTAAGATCTATATTGTTTTTTCACTTCAACACTGGCTTTGATTTGTGCTCTGCTTAGTTTTCTTGCTTCATAAGCATGGTAGTGAGACTGCACTACAATTGTTGTATATTTCCATTTGAGGAAGTCTTTCTTATATCTTTTAAGCCTTTTGTATCATTTCAGCCTTTTCTGTTGTGCCTTTATTTGTCTTTTTAAGTTTCCTATACCAACTCCTACGGAGTACTGACTGCACTTTTACAGTAGCTCTCTTTTGCTTAACCCACTGCCTAACCACCATACTCTTGCAGGCAGTCTGAATGGTCATAGTTGCATCCCTCATTGAATGATATTGCACAAACTGGGAATGCCCTATTTTGCATGCTTTGTACCATCTCTGGATCGAAATGACTGCTTGACGCACAGCTTTGTAGCGTACCCGTAATCGGTAACCACGGTATGCTGCTTGCAGAGTGACTACAGCCACCTTTTGCATCAAGAAATGCTTTCTTGTAATGCACATTCTTATGAATGACTTAATACGGCGTGCTGCCTTGATTTTCTCAACCAATACTCTGGCTTTAAGGTATAAGGTAGAGTATAAGGCCTGAATACAAACCACTGATTTTCTCAAACTATTATACTGTCTCATTTGGACATTTCTTATCTGGCAAGCTCTGTATCGTTGCTGTACCGCAATGGCAGATCAGCGTAGTTTCTTAAAATACTGACGCTGTTTTTGCATCTGATAATAAGTCTGTATGACCTTGGCAGATTTGTGCATGCACCGCAATTGCTTTCGAACAAGCATTCCACGGTAAGCTGCCTGAAGCAGTACAACACTGCTGCGTACCTTCATGTAAGTTTTGCGATCACTTACCATTTGAAGGTGTGCCCTATAATGGGTTTGCACGATTATAGCTGCTAATCTCATTGCCTTGTATTGACAGTATACTCTGTGCATTCTAAATGCTGCTTGTATTACAGTTGCTGCCTTCTGTTTGTTCCGGTCTCTCTCCGTACCTTCATACCCCTGAATGCAGCTTGAATAGCTAGGGTTGCGTTTGGATGGCAATTTCCCTTTTCCTTTGACTTATTTTCCTTTGCCTTTTCCCTTTGGCCTTTTCCCTCTGCACTTGACCTTCATCACTTGGCACTTGACTTTTGTCCCTTTGCACTTGACCTTGGTCCTTTTGCGCTTGACCTTGGTCCTTTTGTGCTTGACCTTGGTCCCTTTGCACTTGACCTTTGTCCCTTTGTGCCTGACCTTTGTCCTTTTGCACTTGACCCTTGTCCTTTTGCACTTGACCTTTGTCCTTTTGCACTTGACCTTGGTCCTTTTGCACTTGACCTTGGTCCTCGTGCACTTGACCATTGTCCTTTGAGGGACCTTGCCCTCTTTAGTTCAGACTCCTTGCCTCTGGATGTCCTTGGAGGTTTTGGCGAGAAATGAGCCATTAATACCTCCTTACACTCCTCGTACGTTTTCTCTGTGGGCTTTGCTGGCAGCAGTAACGTACGTAAGGTGTGATAACCCTCTCTTCCTAAGCCTACTATGAACCAATCTCTCTTCTTCTCCTCTGCAGTGATATCACTGTAAATGAACTAAGCTTCCAAGACTTCAGTCCATTTCTCAAAATTACACCCAGAATCTAACAGGGACTACTTTCCTATCCATTGAATAGCCATGCTACCTGTTGCTAATCAGGTGCACTATTCAGGTGCTCCTGTACAGACAAAACACTGATTACCTCAAGATAATGAAACACATATCTCCTGTACAGCCAAAACACCGACTTCTGCCCTGGATAACACAGTTCTGTATTAATTAGCTTTAGCAACAATCACTGTCTCTTACTTAATCTTATAATAATAGATTTATACTACTAACCAACATTTTCTGTTAATAGGCAAACTACAACATTTTAAACATATTCTTAATGCATTACATTATGGGACCAATGTATTACACATCCAACAGTCCTGCTTTCACTGTGACAATGCATTACATTCACATAGGGATTTTATTGTGAAGGATTTCACTGCTCCAACTTGCGGCCTGTGGACCAAAGATACACTAGTATCTTTGCTGTGGATTCTGGTGCATCCTCGGCCTCTCGAGCTGTCCCCACCGATGCCTTTGCTGTTGGCCTTACCCGACTTCCACTGCTGCTTTAGCTGGTTCCCTTCCCTTCTGACCTTACTCTTTACCACTGCTCTGCCGACTTGCCTGCCCGCTGTCTCCACAGCCCTCTCGGCTGCTAATGGACCTGCTGCACGGCTCCCGTGGTCACCCTGCGGAAGGTGAAGGTGAGTCGCTGCTCGTTTCTGCTGCTGGTCGCCGCTGCTCCAAGCATCGGGACTGTGCCTCTCAGCTTTCTCAGCATTCTCCACACTCGGCCGTCTCTTGTGACAGGGCTTTCACGGCTCTCGGCTTCTCTCCGCTTCTCTTGCAGGCCTGGCCGCTTTTCTGCTCACGATCGGGCTGACTCTGCTCCCGACCGGGCTTTCTCTTCTTTCTCCCCCCACTGGGTTGACTGAAGACTCAGCCTCTTTTGTCGGTGGCTCTCTGGACCTGTCCGTGGCCTACACGGTACTAGGCCCCCACCCGACGTCTGTGGCTGCTGCTTGGGCCTGGCTGTGGGCTGCACAGCCCTGGATACATTCCAGGTAAGCAGACACCGTGCTCGGTGACCCTTACTGACCCTGCTTGTTTTCCTAGCTCTTCCCTGAGCTATTGCTTCTCGTTCCTACCTTTTTTTCTTTTTGACGCCAATTCAAAACCATTTGGCTTGGTGCTGTTCCACTTTGTTTCCAAATACTACTTCTATTTTTAAACTTGTTTTCGATTCTTCTTGCTGCCCTTGTTCTTATCTTCATTCTTTTATCCTTGTCGCCAATTGTTGTGTATTTGGATGCTTAGAACAGACTTGAATAAGGCTCGGACACGGGAGTAATCTTACAAGCTTCTTTACTGCAGGACACCACCTTGAGTCTCCCCCTGCACATGCGTACTTGCACCAGATATCACAAGACACTAATTACATATGCTAATTATCCCATACCTAACAACTAGAATAACTAAATTAGTAATACATTTCTTGGGGCATTGCTTGGAACACACAGTGGTTTATGAAAGGTGCTAAATTATATGTAATATCATGGACATTACAATTGAATCAGGCCATTCAGATCAACTAATCGATGGTGGAACACAAAATGCTAGAGTAACATCCATCTCTGGAGAACACGTTTCAGGTTGGGACCCTTCTTCAGACAGTTCAGTCCTGTCCGAAATGTCACTTATCCATCTTCTTCAGAGATGCTGCCTGACCCGCTGAGTAACTCCAGAATTCTGTATCCTTTCTTCTGAGCCAGCATCTGCAGTTCCTTATTTTTACAAATCAATGGTAGGTGGTTACATTTCACACAAGCCTCCCCAGAGTTAATTATAGCTAATCCAAGCTGTATATGCACACCTTTACAGTCCTTTCTCCATGCACCTTAAGTGCATCCATGTGATAATCCTGATTATAAAGGACGTACTTAAATTCTTTAATGGGTATATTGGACACTGGGAACCTATCCATTCCTTATCCCCAGCTTCTGCCTGACCTGCAGATTTCATCCAGTACTTTGTACATTGCACAAGATCCCAACATCTGCAGTGTCTTGCTTCTGCACTATATTTTGAACAGTTAACAAACCTATCAATGTGATGAGAAAGATTCCATGGTGTTACATTTGTCACATGTGCCACTGCAGAGTGAACATATTTTTTACATATATTACACATGCAAATGCGGGCATTTTTGGCGCCATTATTGGTGCCAGATTTGGGAGCTACTTCAGGATGTTTGCCCTCTACTTCAGAAGTGAGACTATGCCTAGGTCTAAAATTAAAAGAAAGGATGTACACACAGCAAAGAGTAATCGGAAGCCAGGGGATTGGGAAACTTTCATAGGACAACAGAAGGAAACAAAACTGGTAATGCGGGCTGAAAAGATGAAGTACTATTTCCTTCGCTCCATAGATGCTGCTGCACCCGCTGAGTTTCTCCAGCATTTTTGTGTACATTGGATTTTCCAGCATCTGCAGTTCCTTCTTAAACAAGTACGAGGGGAAGCTGACCAGGAATATAAAGAAGGACAGTAAAAGCTTCTTTAGATATGTTAAGGGAAAAAGAGTAGCAAAATCAGATGTGGGTCCCTTGAAGGCAGACACGGGTGAAATTATTATGGGGCACAAGGAAATGGCAGAGTTGAACAGGTACTTTGGATCTGTCTTCACTAAGGAAGACACAAACAATCTCCCAAAAGTACTGGAAGACAAAGGATCAAAGGGAATTGAGGAACTGAAAGAAATTATCATTAGGTGAGACATAGTATTGGGTAGGCTAATTAGACTGAAGGATGATAAATCCCCTGGGTCTGATAGTCTGCATCCCAAGGTTCTAAGGGAGGTGGCTCTAGAAATAGTGGACGCATTGGTGATCATTTTCAATGTTCAATAGATTCAGGATCAATTCCTGTGGATTTGAGGAAAGCTAATGTTATCCCACTTTTCAAGAGAGGAGCGAGAGAGAAAACGGGGAATTACAGACCAGTTAGCCTGACTTCGGTGGTGGGAAAGATGCTGGAGTCAATCATTAAAGAGGTAATAATGGGGCATTTGGATAGCAGTAAAAGGATTTGTCCAAGTCAGCATGGATTTATGAAAGGAAAATCAAGCTTGACTAATCTTCTGGAATTTTTTGAAGATGTGACAAGTACAAGAGGGAATTAGGAGCAACACTAGCAAGTTTGCAGATGACACAAAGCTGGGTGGCAGTGTGAACTGTGAAGAGGATGTTAGGAGGTTGCAGGGTGACCTGGAAAGGTTGAGTGTGTGGGCAGATGCGTGGCAGATGTAGTATAATATGGATAAATGTGAGGTTATCCACTTAGGTGGCAAAAACAAGGGGGCAGATTATTATCTCAATGGGGTTAGGGGGAGGTGCAGCGAGACCTGGGTGTCCTTGTACACCGGTCACTGAAAGTTGGCGTGCAGGTACAGCAGGCAGTGAAGAAAGCTAATGGAATGTTGGACTTCATAACAAGAGGATTTCAGTATAGGAGTAAAGAGGTTCTTCTGCAGTTGTATAGAGCTCTGGTAAGACCACATCTGGAGTATTGTGTATAGTTTTGGTCTCCTAATTTGAGGAAGGACATCCTTGTGATTGAGGCAATGCAGCATAGGTTCACGAGATTGATCCCTGGGATGGCGGGACTGTCATATGAGGAAAGATTGAAAAGACTAGGCTTGTATTCACTGGAGTTTAGAAGAATGAGGGGGAACTTATAGAAATATTTAAAATTATAAAAGGACTGGACAAGCTAGATGCAGGATAAATGTTCCCAATGTTGGGCGAGTCCAGACCCAGGGGCCACAGTCTTAGAATAAATGGTGGCCATTTAAGACTGAGGTGAGAAAAAACATTTTCACCCAGAGGGTTGTGAATTTGTGGCATTCCCTGCCACAGAGGGCAATGGAGGCCAAATCACTGGATGGGTTTAAGGGAGAGTTAGATAGAGCTCTAGGGGCTGGTGGAATCAAGGGATATGGGGAGAAGGCAGGCATGGGTTATTGATTAGGGACGATCAGCCACGATCACAATGAATGGCGGTGCTGGCTTGAAGGGCCGAATGGCCTCCTCTTGCACCTATTTTCTATGTTTCTATGTTTCTATGTAGATTTTAAAAAGTTCATAATTCATTCCATAAAAATGCTGAAACAGAAATCCATAGACGAAGAAGTGAGGCCATTTGTCAAAAAGTACCAAAGGACAAATGTAACTACACTGAGGAGTGATCTAAAGTTTTGGAGAAAGGAAGGCTGGTGTGTATATTTTTCTTTCTGCATAATTGATTTTTGGAATGAAAATCCCGGTCATTTAGTTTGCACTATAGGGTTAAAAGCAAGACTCAAAGGTAAAGTTAAGAAGAATTCTTCGAGAAACCATATTTGGGAAATAGTAAACTAGATGTGGGGTAGCCAAAATAGGCAAATAGGCAAGTAAACTACAGAATTTGTGGCATAAAACAAGTAACCAGTTAATTCATAATCAATAGGCAGGAATTTATTATACTTACATATATTCAGCATTATTAATATTATTGAAATCATGATTGATTAATTTCATCTGATAATGATACAATGGAACAACTCGGTCAAAGAGGAATTTCTAGAAGCAGAAACATAATTAAATTCTCAATTAAATATAATATAAGGTGTTTATCAATTACACTGGATTTTCATTCATGCTATTCAATTGACAAGACTTTGCTTTTATGTAAACAGTTTAATCTAAACTGAAATCAAACCACCCCTATTTTGGGGCATGTGAGCTGTAAACCATCTCACCATGTATGTTTGAATTTCCAGAGACAACAGTTCAATACTGTTGGCAAAGTGGCAGAAATCTGCTGTAGTGGGAAACCCCCAGTCTGAGTCACTGCTGGGAATACAATGGCTCAAAGTCAAATATTGTTGTGGGGAAAAAACACCTGGATTAGAAAGCGAAAGTTATGGCTTGGGTGGATGATTGGACTATAAATCAGGAACTTCAGTTAGGATTTAGATTGAGACCCGAGATGGTGCCAGTGGCTGCCAGAGGCTCCGCTCAATTCATGACTAGTTGATCCGGGATGATACTCAAACAGATCCTGATTTGAGATATTTGGAAGCAAGCCATGCATTTTTCTGGGATCCAAGGATAGAAGAACAGGAAGTGATATCAAGACCATAATACCATATGGCATACAGCAGAATTAGGCTATGCAGCCCATCGAGTCTACTCCACCATTCAATTGGCGTCACCTAGGTGTGAATTCTTGGCCATTCCTTGGATGTGGCTGGTCCATGACAAATTGCTGGTGAAATTGAAGCTTTCAACCATCTCCACTTTGGCACCATCAATGCATACCAGGGTGTGGGTACTGTGTCTGAAGTCGATCACAATCTCCTTTCTATTGCTAACATTGAATACGAGATTGTTGTTATGGGCCCAGGTTACGAGATTCTCAATCTCCTTCCTGTACTTCGACTGGTCATTATTTGATATCCAGTCCACTACAGTGGTATCGTTTCCAAACTTGTAAATTGAGTTGGATTGGTATTTGGAGGCAGTGTCATGAGTGTATACAGGCTCAGAACACATCCTTGTGGGGCACCAATGTTGAAGAATGTAAAGAAGCTTGAAAGGGCACACCACCAGACTCAGGGACAGTTTCTTTTCCCCTCTGTTATTGGGCTTCTGAATGGTCCTTCCATAAGCTGGAGCACTGTCCAATTTACCTCTACTTCATTGAGGCCATTCCCCTTTGCTCTCTATAGTACTTGAGTTTGACTTGATTACATTTAAGTATATGATCTTTGATATGTTTGGATAGCATACAAAACTAAGTATTTCATTGTGCCATGGTACACATGACAATAATTATCATTAACCATACTTTCTTTCCAGTGCTTTTATTAATTTCTCTCGCTTTAAATATTCCTTAGTCAAATGATTATCAATTTTGATTAAATAATTAAGACACAGTACAGATTGTTTTAAGTTGGTGACAGTGTAAAATACAAGTTATAGAAGCATAGAAAATAGGTGCAGGAGTAGGCCATTCGGCCCTTCGAGCCTGCACCGCCATTCAATATGATCATGGCTGATCATCCAACTCAGTATCCTATCCTTACGAGCCTTCATAATTTTCTTTTTCTATTGAATTCGAGAGTTAAAAATGAGCATAAATAAAATTAGCATATTGAATTATTGCGTGTGCATTGAGTAACAGTCTTTCATTACACTGTTAACTATTAGACGATAAACATAGGATTCAGGATAAAGGATACCTTATAAAGCTCATATGATGAGGTTGCCTTTAACATAAATTCAATTTGTTTTAAATGACCAATGCTGCTGTGCCATACTAGTTCTTCCTTTTCCTTTGCAAGATACACAGTCATCTCCAATGCAGTTTCAATGTCAACATATCCAGCCCTGTCAGATAACATATAGATAACAATTAATTTTACTGAAAACCAGCAATTGTTTCTGCAATATTTTGGTTGGTAAATTGTTCATCTTAATTTTTGGAGTTTGATTGAGCTTCTTCCTCCTCTTCACCCTTCCTTAACACTTCCTAGACTAGGTCCACCAGCCAGCCCGATACAGAATCTTAGATAAAACAAATTGCCGGAGTAACTCAGTGAGTCAGGAGGATATGGATAAGTGATGTTTCGGATTGGGACCCTTCCATGTCGTCCAGAAATGCTGCCTGATCACATGATTTAAACAATCATGTTATGTTTTACTCAAGATTCCAACCTGCAGTTTCTTCCATCTACAAAATCTTTGATATTTACCTAGGATTAAAAATAAATTAAATGCACTGCAACTCTTAACCCTGGTTTATTTTTCATTTATGGCAAGCCATCTCCTGTAGACTCCTAATTCCTGAACTTATGGATAGGATGCATTTTGACATGAATTTACTTTATAGTTAGAATACAATCCCTAGATTCTATCTACTATTTTTCTAGTATCAAAGGCCATTCTGCCAGAAGCTAACAAACAGATCATAGCAAGTTAATTGGCTAAAAATTGGATTGCTCGAAAGAGGTACTAATCTTGCAATCTGCAGTCAACCAGAGTATATTATGTGGGGAATATTCAGTGGAAGTGCAACAACAGAAGCTTGTACTTCTTCAGAAAACTTTAGTCTGTGGATCTCAGGACCTTTTGGAGAGCAGGACATAGAAACATAGAAATTAGGTGCAGGAGTAGGCCATTCGGCCCTTCGAGCATGCACCGCCATTCAATATGATCATGGCTGATCATCCAACTCAGTATCCTGTACCTGCCTTCTCTCCATACCCCCTGATCCCTTTAGCCACAAGGGCCACATCTAACTCCCTCTTAAATATAGCCAATGAACTGGCCTCAACTACCTTCTGTGGCAGAGAATTCCAGGACGTAAGTGCAAGACCTTTGAATATTCTTAGTGTATAGTGAATGGGAGTAAAGATTCACGGTTTCTTCCCTTGGGATCCACACATCTGCCTTCAATGCCTCTCTAGTAACTATAACATGCCATGTCATAAGACCGCAACAGAATGCTCATGGCTAGGCAGTTTAAATTGAGAAGAAGCAGTGTAACATACTGCATAATACATATTTATCATGCTTCACAGTGGCAGCCTCAGAAATACTCAAAGTACTCAAAGTAGACCAATTGTCAATTAACCAAATGACCTTTCAAATCATTTCATGCAGTGATTTGAGCTATATGATAGTATGCTTCATTTTGAATAATTAACTATTTGCTAAAGGCAAAAAAAAAGTGACCTGTTTTTCCTGGCAACAAACAAATTTCAAGCATTGCAATTGAAAGATGGTGAAGCCCAATCAATTCCATACTTCCAAGGCAAAACTCACTGTGCAAGATGAAATGCATCACTGATCATCTGTGCTCTGTTAATAACTGGAATTACCTATGATAGAAAAAGTCTCAGAATATCAGTAAATTATACAGTAGCAATCAATACATTCAAAATATGTTGTCAGCATCAGGATATTAATTTTCTTTTACACTTGGACTGTTTTTTTCCAATTCTGTCTTCATGCTCAGATCAATTACAAATCCTCCAATAGGTAAGAAGGGTTTAGAGGGAGATGGGCCAGGAGTGGCAAGTTGATCGGTATGGATAAGTGGCCAAAGGGTCTATTTCCTTGCAGTATATAGCTCTATGACATTACCAGATAATGTCAGTAGATCATATCTGGAAGCTAGGCATGAGCCACATGCATTCACCACTCATCTACCTGCAACATGCAAACCTAAATTTTAGTAATCTGGCTTTCAAATGCTAGCTCAATTTTAACTGATGAAGCCCTATTCCATGGAAGGCTTTTGCACGCATATGTATTATTATGTTTGGTGTAGGGGTGGTGTCCAGAACATCCCTTCTCCATCCTGTAGCTGAGAAATCTTTTACCAGGAGAAAGTAATGTCCTTCATACTGAGCAATCAAGCTTGTTTGAATAGTTGATTCAAAATCCAGTAAAAAATCAGTGTTTTTCTAAAAATAAAAATTGAATCCAAAAATTTAAACTTAAAAACAAAAAAATGATTCCAGATTTATTGAAATTCAACTGATTTTATTTCAACTAGTCAGTACTTTATCTTCTGCAGTCACTTCTCTCTGTTGAAGCTAATGGATTCAATGTTCCTGCACTAGGTGTATCCTGATATCGATTTGCCAACCCAATTCCCATCATTAATCAACATTGGAGCACAGTTTAGGCAAAAAAGAAGCCAAAACATTTGGGATGTAGACAAAAAAGCTGGAGAAACTCAGTAGATGAGGCAGCCTCACCTGCTGAGTTTCTCCAGCTATTTTGTCTACCTTTGATTTTTTCCAGCATCTGCAGTTTTTTCTAAAACATTTAGGACAATCATTCTTGAAGGAATCTCATACTCAGTGGCTGCTGGAGAAATACTACCTTTTCCTAAGCAACAAAAGTTAAAGTACTTAAATTAAGTTCTCCAAAGCTCCCTTAAGATTTGAACTACTGTAAACCATTTTTCCACACTGTACACATTGAATAGTACTTTCTTCCCTTATAATTAGTACAACATTTAGTAGATGCCATTTTGGGGCACGTTTTGTACAAAACTCCAAAGCAAATTGCTGCAACTGATCTTTGTAAGTACTGACTGGGCAGGATAAAAGCCAAAAGCTGAACAATTTCATGGGGAACACCTGATGATCATTACATATAAAACAGGAGATGTGGAGTCAGTATGGATAGAACTAAAGAATTGTGAGGGTAAAAAGACCCTAATGGGACTAATCTACAGGCCCCCAAACAGTAGCCTGGACATAGGGTGCAAGTTGAATCAGAAGTTAAAATTTGCATGTAGCAAAATTAATTCTGTGGTTGTTATGGGAGATTTCAACATGCAGGTAGACTGGGAAAACCAGGTTGGTACTGGACCCCAAGTAAAGGACTTTGTAGAGTGCCTTCGTGATGGATTCTTAGAACAGCTTGTATTGGAGCCTACCGGGGAGAAGGCAATTCTGGATTTAGTGTTATGTAATGAATCGGGTTTCATAAAGGACCTCGAGGTTAATGAGCCATTAGGAGGCAGTGACCATAACATGGTCAGGTTTAACCTACAATTGGAGAGGGAGAAGGGTAAATCGGAGGTGTCAGTCTTGCAATTGAATAAAGGGGACTATGGGGCCATGAGGGAGGAGCTGGCCAAAGTTGACTGGAAAGATACCCTAGCATGGGATGACAGTGGAACAAAAATGGCAGGTATTTCTAGGAATAATACAGAAGGTGCAGGATCAGTTCATTCTTAGGAGGAAGAAATATTCCAAGGAGAGAAAGGGACGACCATGGCTAACAAGGGACGTCAGGGACAGTATAAAAAATTAAAGCAAAGAAGTACAACATAGCAAAGATGAGCTGGAAGCAAGAGGATTGGGTAATGTTTAACGAACAACAGAAGATAACCAAAAACACAATACAGGAAGAAAAGATGAGGTACGAAGGTAAGCTAACCAAGAATATAAAGCAGGATTGTAAAAGCTTCTTTAGGTATGTGAAGAGGAAAAAAATAGTTAAGACCCCAGCTTGGTTGGACCCTTGAAGACCGAAAAAGGTGAATTTATTATGGGGAACAAGGAAATGGCAGAGGAGTTGAACAGGTACTTTGGATCTGTCTTCGCTAAGGAGGTCACAAGCAATCTTCTAGTGGCCAGAGGATCCGGGTGGACGGACGAACTGAAGGAAATCCACATTAGGCAGGAAATGGTGTTGGATAGACTGATGGGACTGAAGTCTGATAAATCCTCAACACTTGATGGTCTGCATCCCAAGGTACTTAAGGAAGTGGCTCTAGAAATCGTGGATGCATTGGTGATAATTTTCCAATGTACTATAGACTCAGGATCAGTTACTGTGGATTGGAGGGTAGCTAATGTTATCCCACTTTTTAAGAAAGGCGGGAGAGAGAAAACAGGGAATTATAGACCAGTTAGCCTGACGTCGGTGGTGGGGGAGATGCTGGAGTCAATTATAAAAGATGAGATAGCCGAACATTTGGATAGCAGTAACAGGATCAGTCTGAGTCAGCATGGATTTACGAAGGGGAAATCATGCTTGACTAATCTTCTGGAATTTTTTGAAGATGCAACCAGGAAAATGGACAAGGGAGAGCCAGTGGATGTAGTTTACCTGGACTTATAGAAAGCATTTGATAAGGACATAGGAGATTAGTGGGCAAAATTAGGGCACATGGTATTCGGGATAGAGTGCTGACATGGATAGTGAAGTGGTTGGCAGGCAGGAAACAAAGAGTGGGGATTAACGGGTCCCTTTCAGAATGGCAGGCAGTAGTGACTAGCGGGGTACCACAAGGCTCGGTGCTGGGACCGCAGCTATTTACAATATACATCAATGATTTGGATGAAGGGATTCAAAGTAACATTAGCAAATTTGCAGATGAAACAAAGCTGGGTGGTAGTGTGAACTGTGAGGAGGATGCTATGAGAATGCAGGGTGACTTGGACAGGTTGGGGGAGTGGGCAGATGCATGGCAGATGAAGTTTAATGCGGATAAATGTGAGGTTATCCACTTTGGTATAAAAAACAGGAAGGCAGATTACTATCTAAATGGCGTCAAGTTGGGAAAAGGGGACGTACAACGGGATCTGGGGATCCTTGTGCATCAGTCTGTGAAAGTAAGCATGCAGGTACAGCAGGCAGTGAAGAAAGCGAATGGCATGTTGGCCTTTATAACAAGAAGAATCGAATATAGGAGCAAAGGCGGTCCTTCCGCAGTTGTACAAAGCCCTTGTGAGACTACACCTGGGGTACTGTGTGCAATTTTGGTCCCCTAATTTGAGGAAGGACACTCTTGTTATTGAGGGAGTGCAGCATAGGTTTACAAGGTTAATTCCCAGGATGGCGGGACTGTCATTTGCTGAGAGAATGAAGCAGCTGGGCTTGTACACTCTGGAGTTTAGAAGGATGAGACGGACATCTCATTGAGACATTCTCTGCCTCAGAGGGCGGTGGAGGCAGGTTCGCTGGATGCTTTCAAGAACTAGCTAGATATGGCTCTTAAAAATAGCGGAGTCAAGAGATATGGGGAGAAGGCAGGAACGGGGTACTGATTGGGGATGATCAGCCATGATCACATTGAATGGCGGTGCTGGCTCGAAGGGCCGAATGGCCTATTCCTGCACCTATTGTCTATTGTAATTGTTTAGGAGTAAGCAAGAAGAACATTTTAGAGCATCCCTGATGGTCAAAGGTCACTGAAGACTGGAGATTTGTTACATTCCCCAGAAAGTTACATGGAACATTAAGAACATGGAACAGTACAGCAGCATAACAGGTCTTTTAGCCCACAATATCTGTGTCAAACATGATGCCAAGTTAATCTCTTCTACCTGCACATGATCCATATCCCTCCAATCGCTGCACATCCATATGCCTGTCTAAAAGCCTCATCACATGTGCTTCTGCCACAATCTCTCGCTGATCAATCCAGGTGCCAACCACTATCTGATTAAAAAGATTTGGCCCATACATCTCCATTAAACTTTCCTCCACTGATCTTAAAGCTATCCCCACTAGTCTTTGACATTTCTACCTTGCAGAAAGAAGTTCTGACTGTCTACCCTATCAATGTTTCTCATAATTTTACACACTTCTATCATGTCATCCCTCAAACTCTGAAGCTCCAGAGAAAACAATCCGCGTGTGTCCAACCTTTCCTTATAGATAATATCGTCTAATCCAAGCAGAATTCTGGTTAACCTCTTATGTATCATCTTCAAAGCCTCCACATCCTTCCTATAATGGTGCAACCAGCACTACGCACAATACTCCAAATGCAGACTAATCAAAGTTTTATAGAATTGGAACGACTTCCTGACTCTTATATTCAATGCTTTGAAGGATGAAGCTAAGCATACCATATGCCTTCTTTACCGCTTTATGTACTTGTGGTACCACTTTCAGAGAGCTGTGGACTTAGACCCCAGGATCCCAATGTACACCAATGCTGTTAACATTATGCATTCCTTTACAGTTGATCTCCGAAAGTGCAGCACTTCACACTTGCTCTAATTAAACTTCATCTGCCATTTCTTCGGCCATATCTGTAACTGATCTAAATCTCGCTGATAGCCTTTGACAGTTTCTTTCACTGTTTGCAACCTTTTGATGTCTGCAGATTTATTATCCAACCCGTCCACATTAATCTCCAGCGAGAGTTTTGACTGATTGGTTTGGTAGACAGTCACAGGATACAAATCAATGGGGTCACCAATAATTGCAATGGCTCTAGCCATTTTAGTCATGAGTTCCATATGTTCAACTAAACAATGAACCACACGAAGGACACAACTCCATTGAAGAGAAGGACATGCAGGCTCAGATATTATCTGACAGCTGTCGCATTTTTTTTTGTTTTATTTATTCATTCAGGGCATGTGGGTGTTGCAGATGACATTAACATTTATTACTTATCCCTAACTACCCTTAAATTAAGAGGCAGACAAGACTCAATCACATTGGTGCCAAGTCATATGTAGCCACAGTAAAGATAACAGATTCCCTCCCCTGAATGATGTTTGTGTAACAAGTGGGTTTTATAACAATCTGATGGTTTCTTGGTCGTAGTTAAAGGAACCAGAGTATGTTTTAAATTCCAGATTTTATTTGATTACATGGTTGAATTCCTCAGTTGCCGTGGTAGTATTGAACTCATCTCTGAAGTTTATTAGTCCAGCCGATGGGCCTGATACCCAACCTCTACTGTACCTTTCTGATATTCTTTTTACATTGTTGTAGTAGCAGAGATACAGAGTGGAAACAGGCCCTTCAACCCACCGAGTCCACACTGACCAACGATCACCCTGTACATTTGTTCTATCCTGCTCATTAGGGATGTTTTACAATTTCCAGAAGCCAGTTAACCTACATCGTTAGAGTGTGGGGAGGGGGGGGGGGGAACTGGAGCACCTGGTGAAAACCCACACGGGTTTATAGGACATTCAGGTGGCACATGATTTGCATAAGGATTTCATCAATTCTAATAAATTCCAGTGGAAGCATCAAAGTGGCATCAGGCCTGTACTATCAGTGCAGAGCTTCACACTCATAGCCTAGCAAGTGCTCTCAGATATCAACACTCCTGCAAGAAGTGCCTTGTTTTCACCTTTACTCATAGATTTCACAGAAAGGCAACATTCATAACATGGCATTCTGTGCCTGCATACAATATACTAAAGACGGACGGAAAAAAAGATTGTAACTTACAGATGGGTCATTATTTAATTGTAGACTGAGCCGATGCCAATTGGAATCATCATAGTTAACTCTATAGTAGGCAGATATATTGATATTTAGCAGGACCCATTCTTCATCAGTAGTACATTTCACTTCAGGAATTGTTTCTGTACGCAAGCACCAAGGAAGAATGTCAGCATTATAATTTCCGTTTGCTATAACTTACTTGAAAATAATTAGCATCGAGCATTTGAGCAAGTATGTCAATGTTCAGTTTGGAATCAATACCTTAGAAACTCATTTGTACATACATTCCCTGGTGTATGTTAAAGAGACTGTGATTTATGTACTAATGTGAGGAGTTTTGCACCGATGCATGCAGTTATTTCAATTGATTTGTAACGCATATTTGAACTGCTGGGCATGTCTTCCTGCTCTGCATTTCACAACTCAGACACATTTTTACCTTTGTACTTATTCTCAAACTGCTCCCTCCTCTCTCTGAATTTGTCCACCCTCGATTTTTCCAGCATCTGCAGTTCTTTCATAAACATTTTGTCTACTCCACTGCTAAATCTCCTCAAGGTATGCTTACATTAAAGATGTTTCCCTCCTCTCTCAAAACTTTGCTCCATAGATGCTGCCTCACCCGCTTAGTTTCCCCAGCATTTTTGTCTACCAAACTGCTCCCATTCACTCATTGACCAGATGATCTTGCTTACAGTTTATCCCCATGGTCACACTGCATTTACCCTATCAAGCATACTCCATCACCCGCTGCTACCCATCGCCCCCTCCCCATCTCCCTCAGCTTAATAGTGTCTAATGAAGGGCCTCTAACCTAAAACTTTAACTTGCTCGTCCCTCAGATCTGGCCCCACCTAGAGTCATGGAGTGATAGAGTGTGGAAACAGCACTTTGGCCCAACTTGCCCAGAGTGTCCAAGATGTCCCAGCTACACTAGTCCTACCTGCCCGCATTTGGTCAATCTCCCACTAAACCTGTCCCATCCACGTACTTGTCTAAACATTGGGATAGTCCCAGCCTCAACTACCTCCTCTGGCAACTTGTTCCATACACCCACCATCCTCTATGTGAAAAAGTTACTCCCCAGATTCCTATTAAATCTTTTCCCCTTCAACTTAAAACTATGTCCTCAAATCCTCGATTCACCTTCTCTGAGCAAGAGATTCTGTGCATCTTCCCGAGCTATTCCTCCCATGATCTTATACACCTCTATAAGATCACCCCACATCCTCCTGCGCTCCAAGGAATCCCAGCCTACTCAACCTCTCCCTATAGCTCAAACCCTCTACTCCTGGCAACATGCTTGTAAATCTTCTCTGTACCCTTTTCCAGTGTGACAACCTGCTGAGTATTGCCAGCGTTTTCAGTTTGTATCCACCTAGGATGTGTGGTTGAACATCAGAGAACTGGGATGCTCACTTCAGTGCCTTTCCAGCCATTCCTTGCATGAGGTAACCTGGCACTCTACTTCACGAGCAGTTCCTTTTGAGGATCCCCACTCATCAGAAAGTGCGTTGTCGAGTTCACGTGACTGCTGAAATTATGTGACCTTGCTGTGCGTACGATACCAAAGATCAGTGAACTGCCGCATTATCATGCATGGTTTCATGTCAATCCAGAATGAAAACCTTTCCCCTATGGACATGCCATCATGTGGTCCCTTGCATAATGCCTACTTCTGTGTATGTTTCTCAGTCGTGCTTATGAAAATTATTCCCAATCTCACTCCAAGAAAGAGAGTTTGTAGAATGCCTCCGAGATGGATTCTTTGAGCAGTTTGTAATGGAGCCGACCAGAGAAAAGGCAATTCTGGATTTAGTGTTGTCCAATGAACCAGATATGATAAGAGAACTCGAGGTAAAGGAACTGCTTGGAGGTAGTGATCATAATATGATTTGTTTTAATCTGCAATTTGAGAAGAAGAAGGTTAAATCAGAAGTGGCAGTGATGCAGTTGAACAAAGGGGACTATGAAGGCATGAGAGGGGAGCTGGCCAAGGTAGACTGGAAAGGGATCCGAGCAGGAATGACGGTGGAACAGCAATGGCAGGAATTTCTGGGCATAAGCCGGATGACGCAGGATCATTTCATTCCAAAAAGGAAGAAAGATTCTTAGGGGAGTAGGAGGCAACCGTGGCTGACAAGAGAAGTTAGGGATAGAATAAAACTAAAAGAACAAGTGTATAACACAGCAAAGAGTAGCCGGAAGCCAGAGGATTGGGAACATTTCAGAGGACAACAGAAGGAAACAAAACGGGCAATACAGGCTGAAAAGATGAAGTACGAAGGGAAGCTAGCCAGGAATATAAAGAAGGACAGTAAAAGCTTCTTTAGATATGTTAAGGGAAAAAGAGTAGCAAAGTCAAATGTGGGTCGCTTGAAGGCAGACACGGGTGAAATTATTATGGGCAACAAGGAAATGGCAGAAGAGTTGAATAGGTACTTCGGATCTGTCATAGAAACATAGAAACATAGAAAATAGGTGCAGGAGGAGGCCATTCAGCCCTTCGAGCCAGCACCGCCATTCATTGTGATCATGGCTGATCGTCCCCTATCAATAACCCGTGTCTGCTTTCTCCTCATATCCCTTGACTCCAATAGCCCCTAGAGCTCTATCTAAATCTCTCTTAAATCCATCCAGTGACTTGGCCTCCACTGCCCTCTGTACTAATGTGAGGGTTTTTGCACCTATGCATGCAGTTATTTCAATTGATTTGTAATGCATATTTGAACTGCTGGGCATGTCTTCCTGCTCAATATCTAACTACAATTTTTCTTAATGGCTCCCTTGCCTTCACTTACTCTCTGTTTCACGTCTCTTCCCTTCTTCAGTGTTTGGAGATAAGGGAAATGAGAGATATAGATGGTGATGTGGAGAGATAAAGAACAGCGTTTGAAAGATATGCAAAAAAGTAATGATGATAAAGGAAATAGGCCATTGTTAGCTGTTTGTCGGGTGAAAATTAGTCTAATGTGACTTGGGCGGGGGAGGGATAGAGAGAGAGGCATTTCATCTCATATTCGCTTGGGCTTGGTATGAATATTGATTTTTTTCACTTCAGGTAGCCCCGGCATTCCCTCTCTCTCTTTACTCCCCCCCCCCCCCCCCCCCCCCGCCCCCCACCCCCACCCAAGTCGTACTAGCTTCTCATTTTCACACTACAAACAGCTCTCTTATCCCTAACAAGTCTGAATAAGGGTCTCAACCCGTAAAGTCACCCATTCCTTCTCTCCAGAGTTGCTGCCTGTCCTGCTGAATTAATCCAGCTTTTTGTGTCTATCTTTGGTTTAAACCAGCATCTGCAGTTCCTTCTTACACAAACTACAAATCCATATGTCTTTGGGATGTTGGAGGCAACTGGAGCATTTGGAGAAAACCTACATGGTCACAGCAGAGAGAGCGTGCAAACCTCACACAGACAGCACCCGAGCTCAGGATTCAAACTGGGTCTTTGGCACCGTGAGGTAGGGCTCGACCAGCTGCACCACTGTGCCGCTGCTGTGCCCGCCACTGCGCTGTGCCACCCGTCTGGATAGCTATAATTTCCTAATTGTTTCTACAAAGAGCATAGACAAAGTTTAGCTCAAGATTCTATGAATACTCATCACATTATAAATATACCTACTATATTTTTCCTCAAGCCAAATAACTGGTTGTTTAGACCCATTCTTCGTCCAGTAAACTGGAATAAACCATGAGTTACTAAGGAAGAAATAACAGGATAATGATATAGATTAATCTTCTGAGCAATTATTACCATGTAAACACTTTATGTGCTGTAAATGCATTTACAAAACTTTTTTTAAGTTAAGGTAATTTGTCATTCCCCGTTAGTGAAGTTAACAAGCATAGGAAATAAACAGTTAGAGAAAAAATGTATTTGCATGATTAGTATTAAGTGCATGTGGAATATTAGTTGTCTGAACGTGGGTTTGTTGATGAGCTTCAGGCTCAGCAAAGGAATGAAGGAGCAATGTTCTGCCCATATTCATTCCTGTCAGCTGGATGGGATCTTGCCACGGTGGGCAAGAGTTGGTGAATGAGAGTCCAAATCAATGACAGATGAGAAGTTTGTAAGGAAGATGTTGCTGCCATTTAATGTCACCATGGCATTTCAATTTAAAACTGATGTACCAATGCTGGGTTAGGAATCAATACTGGCTCTGAATATACATTCAATAGCAAAACTGCCCGTACTAAACACTGACATCTGGATACTTTCTGCAACTGATTTTCCAAAGGAAATTAGTGATTCAGAGCCAGATGCATTCTCAGAAGCAAGGCAACGTGCCAAGAAACCATTGCATTTTGGGTGGGGCCAAAATAGGTGTTCTAAATCCCACCCATAAAGTAACAGGAAATAATTTTGGCAGCCTTCGGCAATAGCAAACTTTCAAACTCAGAATGCTTCAATCAAAAGCTATTAAAACCAATTCAATCATTAATATGAGTAATTTAAAGATATGTTTTAAATGTTAAAACTAAAATACTCAAAATCTTAAGGGATTTAATTACAATCTAAATTAACCAACACCCAAGATAGTTGCCTGCAGCCAGATATTAATGCTTGCAGCAAGATAATGATATCAATGGTACAGTAGGAGTGTTGGTGCCAAGTCTCACTTAGCTCAGGATATTTGTGCAAAATACACATGTAAGCCTGGTGTTCATTTCAGCAATTCTGGGTTCTCTTGCTCCATTTTCATGAAGAATTCACATTAAGGGAAATTCTTAAGAGAGGTTACAAGCAACTGAACACCATTCTGGGACTTTTGTGTTTGCCTGGTAATCTAGCAGTTGCTCACAATTACAACGTTTGCATTGGCAAATATGCCACATCTTGGTTAACAACAGTTCGCCTGCCTGTACTTGATACACAACACCATTTATACTGTAGATTTTGCAAGGACTTTACCAGTTAACCTTGCCAATTCATTATTCAATACATTTCAGATTGGAATGCTACTACCACCATTTATTATTTTAATAGATGTCAGTGAAATAAGAGACATCAAAGCGCTTCAAGAACAACTATCCTGGTGCTTGTTACAATGAGATTCAGGGTCATTTGAACCCTGACTTACTGACACATCACTGAGAACGAATAACTGGCAATACATTAGGAAGTAGAGTTTCATATGTACTTTGACACGATGATTTCCATTTCGTTGTTAACTATATCCTCCTGTGTTATGATGCCACTTGTTGTGTTAACTGTTATTAAGGGAAGTCCTTCCTGCTTTGCCCATGTGTCCAGGATGGATTTTACTGATGCTGGTAGTTTAATTGTATCTTGACTATCAATAGCCTAGTGAAGCAGAAGTTACAGATTAGTAATTTATTATTTTTATTTCAGCAGTGAACTTGATTCATGCTCAATAAATTCATAATCATCATGTTAGAATTTTAATCTTTTCAGATGGCTATCATTACATTTCATCCATATTATGCACAAAGACGCTGACCAAAGAAATGCTCAATGCTGAATAAATTCTAACTAACTATTAATCACTGGTTTGGATATTTATAATGCATTTATATTTAATTGGCAGAACAGAAAATGCAAACAATAAGTAAAATAATTGCCTGGTCATATGCAAATTATTAGCAAACCATAATACTGAATAAGAATGAATTCAAAACAAACTTTAAAAAAAAAGTTTTTGTCTGAATAATGGATTTGAAGGAAAAAAGACACTGAAGAAAGAAACCTGTCTGTAATAAAGATTAAAGTAACCTGCTCTTCATAAGAATATGGGATTTTAAATACATCCAAATGTTCCATAATGTTTTCATTTAAAGAAAAAGATGACATCGTCTTTGAAATGAAATGATAAAAACATTGGAATCTGCTTTTGATCCAGATGAGTGAGTGCAAATTAACATATCTCCACATTCATCTTTGTTGATCTCTCATGTTTTACTTCATTTAAGATAACACATTATTTTCTGCAATTGGAAAACTGGGCCAAATCTCTTTTGACTTTTGCCATTCATTCTGATTGGATGCACCAGAGTTCAACCACTTAAAATAAAAACAGAAAACGCTGGAAACAGTTAGCAGACCAGGCTGCATCTGTGATAAGAGAAACAGAACTAACATATCAGGTCAAAGCTTCTTTCTCAGAACTTTTAATCCATCTTATAAATGCATGCAAGTCCTGTATGTTGTGAAATATGGACGTCCGGGACTCTCATCAATTTGCATGCAGGGCAAATAGATCCACAGAGGATGCCATTTCTCTGGCTCTTCACACTGTCCTGGCTCAGCTGGAAAGACAGGGAACGTACGTGAGGATGATCTTCATAGACTATAGCTTTGCCTTCAATACGGTCATCCCCACCAAGCTCACCACCAAACTCCACCAGGTAGGCCTCAGCTCGCTGATATGCGATTGGATCCTGAATTTTCTGACGGAGCATCCGCAGGCAGTGAGACTGGGCCCGCGCCTGTCCTCCACTATCACCCTGAGCACCGGCACACCACAGGGCTGTGTCCTGAGCCCCATGCTCTACTCCCTCTTCACACACGACTGTGTTCCTGCATTCGACACCAACACCATCGTCAAGTTTGCAGACGGTAATTGGGCTGATCACCAACGGTGATGAAACAAAATACAGAGCGGAGGTGCAGAACCTGGCGGACTGGTGCTCACGTAACAACTTGTCACTAAACACTTCCAAGACCAAGGAGCTGATTATTGACTTCAGGAGGTCACATAATGGAGAATACGCCCCAATCTCCATCTACGGGGACAGTGTGGAGAGAGTGTCCAGCTTTATGTTTCTGGGCACTCACATCTCAGAGGACCTCACATGGTCCACCAACACCGCTGCGCTGGTCAAGAAGGCACAGCAACGACTGTTCTTCCTGAGAACATTAAAAAAGACTGGTCTGCCCCAACAACTGCTGACAACCTTCTACCGCTGCACCACAGAGAGCATATTAACGTATGGCATCTCTGTGTGGTATCTCAGCTGCACGGAGACAGAGAGGAAAGCTCTTCACCGCATCGTCCACAGGACGCAGAAGATTATTGGGACACCGCTAACATCCTTGGAGGGCATCTACCACACACGGTGCCTCAGGAAGGCCGTCAGCATCCATAAAGACTCCTCACACCCTTGTAACGAACTGTTCGAACTACTTCCCTCCGGCAGACTAACAAAGCCTTCTACACCCGCACCTCCAGACTCAGGAACAGCTTCATTCCCAGAGCTATAGCGGCTCTGAACCGGCCCGGTTGAATGCCCCCCACCCCCATGGACTGTCTCCCTCGGATGGTCACGTCGCACAGACACATCTGCACTTTAGTCTGTTTGAACTGTTTTGACTATTTTACTGTTTTGTTTTGTTTGTTTATTAGAATTAAGTACAAAACAGTGGTACCTTTGTTCAGGTGCCAAATATATGTTGACATGATACATTCTCTGTACAAATTCATTTTTTTTTTTTTTAAAGAAATAAATGAGAAAGCGAAAGATAATAAAGAGTAGAAGAATGTGTAGTGTGTATAAAAAAGAGATAGTGAGAAAGAAAAGTAAGAAAGAAAAAGGAGCAAGAGAGAGATTAGCAAATAGGAGATAGGAGATGAGTTTTTATATTGTTGACCATCTTTCACCCAGACCTGAAACAGTTGGTTTTTATGATTCTGATGCACCACATGAATCCAAGAAATCAATAAATGGAGACCAACTCGTTAAGAATTGGTCTGGTTTATCTATTAGGAGGAATCGCATTTCTTCAAGATGTGCTGTGTCCAACATATTTATAATCCACATTTTGAGCGTTGGTATGGTTGTATTTTTCCAAAATTTAAGTATAAGTTTTTTTGCTATTATTAACCCATAATTAAAAAATAAATTTTGGCATGTGTTTATTTTGTTCCCGTCTCCGGTTACTCCAAATATAATCAATTCAGTATTAGGTTCCATTTTTGTCTTGAATAGATTTGTGCATATATCAAAAATATCACACCAACATTTATGAAGTTTTATACAGGAAACAAAAGAGTGTGTAATATTGGCATTTTGAGATAGACATTTATCACAAATGGGAGAAATATTTGGATAAAATGTATTCGGCCTAGTTTTTGAGTAATATAGCCTATGTAGTATTTTGGATTGAATTAAGTTGTGTCTTACATTAATCGAACATTTATGTATATATATCTATTGACTATTTTACTGTTGTAATGTTCTTTTTACAAACCATGTTCTCGGGGTATCTAAATCTAAATTTTATCAGTTACTTAAGTTATGACATCGGATGGAAGCTGCATACCAAATCTCGTTGCACTTGTGCAATGACAGTAAAATATATGATGATTATTATTATTATTACTGACAAACTCAGAAGGCTCCACTGAGTCTAGCTGTGGAGTCCTGTCTTGTTGGCCCATCATTGTCCTGGGGTAATCACAACTAAGATTCAATACCTGTCATAATATCACAAACGCCACTGCTTTCATTGGGGATTTTAAGTCTAATGATTATGAGACAAAAGTAATTTTGTCAAATATTTTTTTCATCTCACTTTAATATTTTTAAATTATTAAATATTAATAAATATTACAGTATTGTTTTAACTTTCCTTTAAGAATTTTTAGTAAGTATTTACTTGTAATAGGTTGAATTAAATTGTTTTTACAGATTCTCCACGATTTTGAACACCCAACATGTACAGTTCACATACACGAACAAAACACGAGTAAAATATTCAATATCTAACTACAATTTTTCTTAGTGGCTCCATTGCCTTCTCTTACTCTCTGTTTCACGTCATTTCTCTCTGTGCAGTTCTGAACGACTAGTTTAGTTTAAAGACACAGCAAAGATAAAGAAACAGGTCCTTTGGGCCACCGAATCCACGCCAATCATTGATCACCCATTCTATTTTATCCCACGATCACATCCACTCCCTACATAAATACAGAGGCCAGTTAACCTACAAACCCGCACACATCTATGTCGATGTGGGAGGAAACCGGAGAATCCAGAGGAAACCCATTAGAGAATGTGCAAAGTCCACACAGACCACACCCAAGGTCAGGATTGAACCCGGGTCTCGCACACTATGAGGCAGCAGATCTACCAGCTGTCATTGTGACCCCACCACCCCCCTCCACAGAGTACATGGTTACTGAGTCTTTCCATTCTCTGTTGACTGTTGTGAAGATTCTGCCACTGACCTCATCTGTCAGAATGTTTACCATTTCCTACAACTCAATCCTCCAGGTTCCCATCTCTCTTGCTGCATCTGACCACACTGTACTGCATCACCGTCAGTAGTGTTAGGCTTCAAACATCCCTGGCTTGCAAGGTAGCACATTGGCATTCATGGTGGTGATCAATGGTGCATAACATGTTTCTGGTCATCCCATCTGTAAATTTCACTGGCACAAATATGATCTGCAAAGCACTTATGCTATTGCAAGCTTTCTAATAACTGAACTGAAAGACAGAGTGTACAATAAGGAACTGCAGATGCTGGTTTACCAAGCATAGACACAAATTGTTGGAGTAACTCAGCAGGTCAGACAGCATCTCTGGAGAATGTGGACAGGTGACATTTCGGGTCGGGACCCTTCTAATCTGATGAAAGGCCCTGACCCGAAACGTCACCTATCCATTTTGTCCAGGGATGCTGCCTGACCCATTGAGTTACTCCAACAACTTGTGTCCTAACCTAAAGCCAAATTGATTATCCTGAGCAGTATGGCATAGAGTGCACCAGCTTTGTAGGTGCACTTTAAATAAACAGAATTCCTTCCAATGGATTCTCTCAGGTCCCTCATTTCAGGCCTTCTTTTGAAAACCAGCATCTGCAGTTCCTTCTATCTCCTATCAATTTATCCATGTGAATTGTTCTATGTACCTCAGTAAAGGACCACTACAGATCATCTCCTACATGACCATGGACTTGTTTCCTGATTGAGTATTTTGCCTTCGCATCTTTTCTTTTTGCACAGTCTTTTTCTTTGTCATTGCTATGCATCATTTGTTTCCGTGTTTTGCCTGAGTCTATGAACCTGTGATGCTGTTGTAAGCAAGATTGTCAGTGTACCTGTACCTTAGTGGATATGGCGGTAAATTGATCTTGACTTAACTTCTTCAAGTATAATCCTTAGATTTATTTCCAACAGTGAATTAATTTTCTTTTGAGTCCATGTGATTCTTCACAAGGAAACATAGAAAATAGGTGCAGGAGTAGGCCATTCGGTCCTTTGAGCCTGCACCGCCATTCAATATGATCATGGCATATCATCCAACTCAGTATCCTGTACCTGCCTTCTCTCCATACCCCCTGATCCCTTTAGCCACAAGGGCCACATCTAACTCCCTCTTAAATATAACAAATGAACTGGCCTCAACTACATTCTGTGGCAGAGAATTCCAGAGATTCACCACTCTCTGTGTGAAAAATGTTTTTCTCATCTCAGTCCTAAAAGATTTCCTCTTTATCCTTATTGTTCTGGACTTCCCCAACACCAGGAACAATCTTCCTGCATCTAGCCTGTCCAACCCCTTAAGAATTTTGTAAGTTTCTATAAGATCCCCCCTCAATCTTCTAAATTCTAGGGAGTACAAGCTGAGTCTATCCAGTCTTTCTTCATATGAAAGTCCTGACATCCCAGGAATCAGTCTGGTGAACCTTCTCTGTACTCCCTCTATGGCAAGAATGTCCTTCCTCAGATTAGGAGACCAAAACTGTCCGCAATACTCCAGGTGTGGTCTCACCAAGACTCTGTACAACTGAAAAATAAGAAAAATAAGATTGTACATTCCACGTCTCCAGAATGACTATATGTCCACTGGAAGCTCAGCAGCAAATAGGGCGGCATGGTGGTGCAGTGGAAGAGTCACTGCCTTGCAGCTCCAGAGACACAGGATTGATCCTGATTAAGGGTGCTGTCTGTATGTAGTTTGTACATCCTATCTATGACCGCATGGGTTTTCTGCGGGTGCCCCAGTTTCCTCCCACATTCCAGACAGACAGGTTTGTAGGTTAATTGGCTTCGGTAAAACTGTAATATTGTCCCTAGTGTGGAGGATATTGCTAGTGTATAGGGTGATCGCTGGTCAGCATGGACTCGGTGGGCCGAATGGCCTGTTACCGTGCTGTATCACTAAACTAAATCCCCTGCCTCGTCACTTGGTTAGGAGAACAGGATGATACTTATATGCCTGCCATCATCTTGAAAAGGTGAGCAACCTGGAATATATGATTCTGACTTCAAACTTATTCAAACATTCCATTCACGTGTATTTTTTAAAGTCTGATTTCAATAAACTGGTTTACCTTTACAACATTCACACAGCAAACAATATCTGTTATAGCTCAAAAACTATGGAACAGAGAAAAAAAATCTAAAGTAGTTAAGTATTCAAAGGATGCTTAATATTTAAAACTGTTCCTTATCACATTACATCTATTGAAACTTGCGCAAAACTCACCATCTGCAAATGATTCCACATATCATCGGTCACAGTATTTGAATAAGAAAATGTCTTGAGGTATGACTGTAAGAAAAAGGAAAACGGAAGTTCTATACAAACAAATAAGCAACATCACTGGGAACAGAAACGCAAAGCCCAAAAAATGTTTAAATCACAATATGAAATGTAAACTCAATTAATAGAGAGATTACTGATACAGACCAGGGAAAAACCTTCATAAACTCACCCGGAGTCCTTTTGCAAGTAGCTCCTTTGTCATAATATGGGAAGCTATGGCGATAACATTCGCACCCTATGTGGAGAAAAATAAAATGTTTATTGATAGTCATAAAGCCATAAAGCATAGCCCTTCATTCAACTCATTCATGCCCCCCCTTAGATACTTCATCTGAGCTTGTCCCATTTCCCTTCAATTGGTCTATACCCTTCTAAACCTCTCCTATCCATGTATCAGTCCACATATCTTTAGTTTAGTTTACAATTGTCACGTGTACTGTGGTACAGTGAAAAACTTTCATTTGCATGCTATCCAGTCATAGAAAAGACAGTACATGAATCCAATCAAGACCATCACAGTGCTAGGATAAAGGATAAGGGCACAACATTGAGCGCAAGTTATAACATTGAAGTTTGATAAAGTTTGATTAAAGATAGTTCAAGGCCTCCAAAGTGGTAGATGGGAGATCAGAACCACACTCTAGTTGATGAGAGATCTGTTCAGTTGCCTGTTAACAGCCGGGAAGAAACTGTCCCTGAATCTGGTGGTGTGCGTTTTCAAACTTCTGCACCTTTTGCCTGGTGGCGTGACTGTCCGTAAATATTTAGCCCATGCAAATAGTTGGCCATGCGCCAACTCTCAGACACCTCCTACTACTTGGATCATGGCCCCACTGACGAGCACCAGGCCACTATCTCTAGCACCATCACTGAATTCATCAACTCCGGCTCCCTGCCCCCCCAAGCCTCCAAACTCATCGTTCCCCAGCCCCGCATGGCCCGATTTTATCTTCTCCCCAAAATCCACAAACCTGACTGTCCTGACAGACCCATTGTTTCTGCCTGTTCATGCCCTATCTTACTTATTTCCACATACCTTGACTCCATCCTATCCCCCCTGGTTAAATCCCTCCCTACCTATGTTCAAGACACCTCACACACTCTCCATCATCTCCAGGAATTCCATTCTCTCGGCCCCCATCCCCTCATCTTCACCATGGACATCCAGTCACTCTACACCTCCATCCCCCACCTGGAGGGTCTCAAAGCCCTCTGTTTCATCCTCGACCGGAGAACTAACCAATCCCCGTCTACTGATACTTTCCTCTGCCAAGCGGAACTGGTCCTTACCCTTAATAACTTTTTTTTTTACTCCTCCCATTTCCTCCAAATACAAGGCGTAGCTATGGACATGTGCATGGGCACTAGCTATGCCTGCCTCTTTGTAGGGTACGTCGACAATCCCTGTTCGAGACGTACCAGGGCTCCATCCCCGAACTCTATCTCCGCTACATCGACAACTGCATTGGTGCTACCTCCTGCACCCCCGCACAACTCATTGACTTCATCCATTTCACCACTAACTTCCATCCGGCACTCACGTCGCAGCGGCCTCTGCAGTCCATCTGTCTTTTTTTATTTTTTTTGTCTCGTTTGAATGTAGTTATAGTGGGTTTTTTAAACTGGGTATGTGTGTGGGGGGCGGGGGGTGGGTGGGGGGGGGGTCGGGAAACTTTTAAAATCTTCTCCCTGTACGGAGAACCCGACCTTTTCTCTGTCGGGTCTCCGTTGTCTTGGGGCCTAGCACCGTGGAGCGGCCTACAACCGGAACGACCTGGGGTTCCAGTCGCGGAGCCTGTGGACCACTCACCATTGCGGAGCTGGCCGAGTTCGGAACGGGAGGAGCTGTGGTGGCGCGCTGCTGTGGCCCAACCCCGGAGATTCGGAGGTTCCAGCCGCAGGTCTGGTGGATGGTGACCGGGAGCCCGCGGGTCCCTGGTGGGAGACCGCTTTTCAGGGCTTCCGCAACGGCGACTTATCCCGCCCAAGTTGCGGGGTTGAAAATGACCTGGAGCGGGGCCTTAGATCGCCCAGCGCGGCTTTAAATGGCCGCGGGACTTGCTAGCGCCAGCCGGGGGCTCCAACACCAAGACTCGGAGCGCGGCCTTGCATCGCCCGGCGCGGCCTTAATGGCCGCGGGACACTTACCATCGCCCGCTGGAGGCTTTGACTCTGACATCGGGAGGAGAATGGGGAGTGTAGGGAGAAATAAGACTTTGCCTTCCATCACAGTGAGGAGGAGCTGCGCTGTGTAAATTGTGTTGTGTCTTGGTTCTTCTACTTGTGTGTATGACTGCAGAAACCAAATTTCATTTGAACCTCAATGAGGTTCAAATGACAACAAATAAATTGTATCATTGTATCATCATTGTATTGTAAATACACCTGGACCATTTCCGACATTTCCTTACTATTTCTGGCCCTCACTATCTCCATCGCAGGTGATAGACTTCTGACCATCATCCATTATAAACCCACTGATTCCCATGGCTATCTGGACTATACTTCTTCCCACCCTGCTTCCTGTAAGGACTCCATCCCTTACTCCCAATTCCCCCATCTACGCTGCATCTGCTCCCAGGATGAGGTGTTCCACACCAAGGCATCGGATATGTCCTCATTCTTCAAGGAACAGGGGTTCCCCTCTTCTACCATAGATGAGGCTCTCACCAGGGTCTCTTCCATACCCTGTCACACAGCTCTGTCTCCCCATCCCCCCATTCATAACAAGGGCAGAGTCCCCCTAGTCTTCATCTTCCACCCCACCAGCCGTCACGTACAACAAATAATCCTCCGTCATTTTCGCCACCTCCAACATGACCCCACCACTCGCCACATCTTCCCATCTCCGCCCCTGTCCACTTTCCGCAGAGACCGCTCCCTCCGTAACTCCCTGGTCCATTCGTCCCTTCCCACCCGACCACCCCCTCTCCGGGCACTTTCCCTTGCAACCGCAGGAAATGCTACACTTGTCGCTTTACCTCCCCCCCTGACTCCATTCATGGACCCAAGCAGTCTTTCCAGGTGCAACAGAGGTTCACCTGTACCTCCACCAACCTCATCTATTGCGTCCGCTGCTCTAGATGTCAGATGATCTACATCGGTGAGACCAAGCGTAGGTTTGGCGATCGCTTCACCGAACACCTCCGCTCGGTTCGCAATAACCAACCTGATCTCCCGGTGGCTCAGCACTTCAACTCCCCCTTCTTGTTGATATTATAGTTATTATTTTTTTAAATTATATCATAAAGATGGTCCCTGCAGCTAATGATTTAACATCATTATCAGATCACGGAAGGCTTATTCACTGTAAACATAGCATAAATATTAATGTTCAGAATAAAAGATATCTCAAGGTGCATGATTCAAATCTACTCCCAAAAGATGACATGAAATTCTCTTCATATTATTATTGGAAGAGTTTCATATGATTGGATTTGTGGCAATCTCTGTTCATTTTGAGGGCAACAGCCTTTCGTTTAAAAATTACAGTAATTTATTGTATCAGATAACACCATTAGCTAGCTGGCAGTGCCAGATAGAACCATCAGCTGGGTGTGATGCCTGAATGTGTTCCCTCACACTTTTACCACGCAGTTTATTCTCCACTTATTACTTATCACTTTAGTAAATGTAGCCAAACTGAACACAAGGTAAACACAAAACCTTAATGGCGAGTTCTCACGGTGCGACCTGAAGCAAGATGTCACCCGAGTGAAGTGGTCGTGGTCCAGCACGAGTTCCGCACGATAAAGTGTTCCCACGATAAAGAGTTCCCACGGTACTCGGCAATTCTGTCATTTGTGCGACTGACTTGTCCGTCTCCCGATCTTTCCCGTTAATCGTGAATGAACATCGTGGACTGTAGTGTAGTTAATCACGTGGCACAAATGATGTCACTTTTTTTTCACACGCTATATAAATATCCTCCGTTCGTAGAATTGTCTCATTTGCAGACATGCCTATACAAAGTTGGTTCGAGTACAGGCTGGTTGTTATTTTCATTGACGTGCTGTATGCATTAGCGCAACATGTGCATCGAAAACGCTTGCGTGAAGGCAGAAGGGTGAGATTAATTAAAAAGATAATTAAGAGGAAGTCTCACTGGGTTAAGCCCATGTTTCAACGGAGACCTCAATTAGGACAATATGAGCAACTGCTTAATGTGCTGTGCGAAGAGGATAAAAGTGCATTCAAAAACTTTGTCAGAATTTCACCCGAGCTCTTTAATGAGTTAAAGAATAATTTGGGACCTCATGCATAATTTATTTTATGGCTCTAAAAGAGATATGATTCCCACTTCAAACGAAGAGGGTGTAAAAGCTGTCTGCCACTACTTTTACATTGCAGCTGCAGGGAACAGACAGACTTATAAGATAAATTAAAGGTGACTGCAAAAACAGCACTTTTACATCTGTAGCATTGTATGTTTTAAAATCATGGATAACATTAAATTGTTCTCCTGTACATAAACTAATATATTGTTATAGTTACTCACATGAGCACCGGGGATACTCAGCAGCCTTCGTCTCCAGCAGGTTGCGCTTTCTCTCCCTATTTCTATAATCCTCTCTGGATTTGTCATAGAGAATCTCATTGAATTGGTACCACTCCACCAGTTCCCCCTCTTGTTCCCTGTTGAAGTTATATGGCTTTACCTTCTGCCATCTAACCTTTATGTTCTCGTCTGCTGAGAATATTGTGGAGGCAACAGCTACTGGGGAGGCAATCTCAAATCCACCTTGATCACCCTCTCCCTGCTCCAAGGAGCCCACAGGCAGTGGTATCTCTGGCATCTCCTCTTGCCTCTCCACCTGTCTCTCTTGCTGAGTTTCCTCCTCATTTACCTGCATGGCTAAAAACTTTCCGACTTTCTTTGACCCCTTTCTTTGCGATTTTCTGAGAGGCATCTCTGCAAGTCTTACTATGAAAAAGATTCTCAAACAATGACAATTAGGTGGGACGTCCTCGATGGACACATGGTCCATTGGCGATATTGAGACCACCTCTTTTACTCACCTTATGTCCCTTCTGTCCAGCTTCCGGGTTTACCGTTCGCAGGAGTTCCCACGGTATTCGCAAGTGTCATTACGGATATCGCACGGATATCGCACTGGCATCTGCGTCCATACAATGTTGCAACGCTGCTCAAGACACTCTTGGAGAAATTCAAAAATGTTTGAATTTTCTCCCGACCTTACCAAGTCACACGACTACCTGCCGTTAGCGCCACGGAGGTCCTCGGTGGTCCACGAATGCCGTACTGCTATCGCAGAAGGTTCCCACGATGTTAAATCTTGTTAGGTCTTGCATCAGGTCGCACAATGAGAAAGCCCTTTAAGAGTTCATCTGTGCATAAATGTGTGAAATAGTTTATCTCACTGTTGTTTGTGAGTTATTTTTTTCTGTCCATCTCTCTGGAAAGTGTTGGTTTATTATTTACACGCGTACCGAAATACAGTGAAAATCTTCACTTTGTAGGTAAATTATACCAAAAGTGCTGGAGTTGCTCAATGGATCAGGCAGCATGTCTGGAGAACATGGAGAGGTGATGTTTCAGATCACGATCCTTTTTCAGAAAACCAGCATCTGCAATTCCTTGTTTTTAAATTTATACTAAACATGAGTGCAATCAAAACATACACGAGGACAACAGAATGCAGAATATAGTGTTGCAGCTGCAGTTACAGTATAGTTACAATTACAACCACATTCTTAAATCTTGAATCTAATGGTCAATGCTTTCAAGCTTTTGTATCTTCTGCCCACTGGAGAGGTGAGAAGAGAGGATGACTGGGGTGTGAGTGGCACTTGATTATGTTGTCTCTATACCCCATAACTCTGCTCTCACTCCCCATCCCCACACTCGTAACAAGGTCACAGTCCCCCTTGTTCTCACCTTCCACCCTATCAGCAGTCACATACAACAAATAATCGTCCGACATTTTTGCCACCTCCAACGGGATCCCACCACTGGCCACATCTTCCCATCTCCTCCCCTGTTGGCTTTCCGCAGAGACCGCTCCCTCCGTGACTCCCTGGCCAGTGTGTCCCTTCCCACCCAAACCACCCCCTCTCCTGGAACTTTCCCTTGCAACCGCAGGAAATGGTGCACTTGTCGCTTTACCTCCCTCCTTGACTCCATCCAAGGCGCAAAGCAGCCTTTCCAGGTCCGGCAGATGTTCAAATGCACCTCCTCCAACCTCATCTATTGCAACTGCTGCTCTACATGTCAGCTGCTCTACATCGGTGAGACCAAGCGGAGGCTTAGCGATCGCTTCGCAGGGTTCGCAATAACCATCCTGATCTCCGAGTGGCTCAGCACTTCAACTCCCCCTCCCATTCCAAATCTGACCTTTCTGTCCTGGGCCTCCTCCATGGCCAGAGAGAGGACCACCATAAATTGGAGGAGCAGAGCCTCATATTTCACTTGAGTAGTTTACCCCCCAGCGGTATGAACATTGATTTCTCCAATTTTAGGTAGTTCCTGCTTTCTCCTTCTTTCCCCTCCCCTCCCCAGCTCTCCCACAGCCCACTGTCTCCCCCTCTTCCTTCTTCTTCCCACCACCCCCCCCCCCCCACCCGTGCATCAGTCTGAAGAAGTGTCTCAACCCGAAACGTCGCTTATTTCCTTCGCACCATTGATGCTGCCTCACCTGCTGAGTTTCTCCAGCATTTTTGTCTACCTTAAACACTTCTCACAAACTAATCGGTTTTCATCCTTTACTCAACAAATAGCCACATAGGAAACTCCTCGGAAAATTAATTCTCATTGGATTATAAAAATGTAACTGTACCTCCATACATTTGGATTTCTTCGAAGACTCATAAACAAGCTGAAATCCAGTTGTGATTTGATCATTTGAATTGAAATTTACCTTGTTGTAAGTAACGCCGCTGAACATTAGGTCAATTTCCTCTGGTGTTCTTACACACTCTTCCTTCTCAGCCACAGGGTGCGAGTTAGGAAAATCTTCAGTTAATATTATGTTCTGTAATACAGGAATTGGTGTATTTTGAGTAACATCAACAAGTAGATCACTGCGTTCCTTTATCTATGTATTCCAGTCTTTCCCCAATTCCAATTTTTAAGTGTGTTATTTGGCATATGGCAAATGTGGCACATTTAAAACGATTCTCACAATGCTGTACTTTCCCTTTCTCCTGAAATACTTCTTATCATTTCTTTTCTAATATCACAGTTTTGGAACAGGCACTTAATGGCTTCTCCAAGTGTAGAAAAACAAGCCAATTGTAACACACTTCCGAGGAAGGAATGTTAACTCATCTTCCCCAATAACCACAAATCCCATCTTAGACCATTAATTTCCTTTGTATTAAATGAGTTTCTGTTACAGTGAGTTTGCTTCCAATTCCACCACTCTTATCCTGATTTAATTATTCTATGATTTATCATAGACATAAGTCACATAATCATTGTTACATAACCATGCCTGGTACATGCTAGAATTGTAAAGCACAAAATTGAGTATTTATTTAATAGACAATAGACAATAGGTGCAGGAGTAGGCCATTTGGCCCTTCGAGCCAGCACTGCCATTCAATGTGATCATGGCTGATCATCCCCAATCAGTACCCCGTTCCTGCCTTCTCCCCATATCCCCTGACTCTGCAATTTTTAAGATCCCTATCTAGCTCTCTCTTGAAAGCATCCAGAGAACCTGCCTTCACCGCCCTCTGAGGCAGAGAATTGCACAGACTCACTACTCTCTGTGAGAAAAAATGTTTCCTCGTCTCCGTTCTAAATGGCTACTCCTTGTTCTTAACCTGTGACCCCTAGTTCTGGACTCCCCCTACATCGGGAACATGTTTCCTGCCTCTAGTGTGCCCAAGCCCTTAACAATCTTATATGTTTCAATAAGATATCCTCTCATCCTTCTAAATTCCAGAGTGTACAAGCCCAGCTGCTCCATTCTCTCAGCAAATGACAGTGCCGCCATCCCGGATATTAACCTTGTAAACCTACGCTGCGCTCCCTCAATAGCAAAAATGTCCTTTTGGGGACCAAAACTGCACACACTGCACACAATGCTCCAGGTGTGGTCTCACTAGGGCCCTGTACAACTGCAGAATGACCTCTTTGCTCCTATATTCGATTCCTCTTGTTATAAAGGCCAACATGTCATTCGCTTTCTTCACTGCCTTCTGTACCTGCATGCTTACTTTCATAGACTGATGTAAAAGGACCCCCAGATCCCGTTGTACTTCCCCTTTTCCCAACTTGACGCCATTTAGCCATTTAGATAGTAATCTGCCTTCCTGTTTTTGCAACCAAAGTGGATAACATCACATTTATCTGCATTAAACTTCATCTGTCATGCATCTGCCCACTCCCCCAACCTGTCCAAATCACCCTGCATTTTCATAGCATCCTCCTCACAGTTCACACTGCCACCCAACTTTGAGTCATCTGCAAATTTGCTAACGTTACTTTGAATCGCTTCATCCAAATCATTGATGTATATTGTAAATAGCTGCGATCCCAGCACCTTGCGGTACCCCACTAGTCACTGCCTGCCATTTTGAAAGGGACCCGTTAATCCTTACTCTTTCTTTCCTGTCTGCCAACCACTTCTCTATCCATGTCAGCACTCTACCCCCAATACCATGTGCCCGAAATTTGCCCTAAATTTGCTCCTATGTGGGACCTTATTAAATGCTTTCAGAAAGTCCAGGTACACTACATCCACTGGCTCTCCCTTGTCCATTTTCCGAGTTACATTTTCAAAAAATTCCAGAAGATTAGTCAAGCATGATTTCCCCTTTGTAAATCCAAGCTGACTCGGACCGGTCCTGTTACTGCTATCCAAATGTGTGGCTATCTCATCTTTTATAATTGACTCCAGCATCATAAAAGTCAGAGGAGGAGGAGCCATCTTGGTGAACGGCTGCTAGCAGCAGCCGTCCGTCTTAAATTCGTTTTTTTTTTAGTTTTTAGTGAGTCCTGTTTTATTGTTTGTAGGGGATATGGTCTTTTAATGTGGGGGGGTAGGTGTTACTTTATTTATAGGTCCCTACCTGGTCGGTGTGGCAGCCTTTTTTCCGGGCTGCCCGTCGACCCGTCGTCGTGGCCTACCAGCGGGCTTGGAGCGCCGTTTCTTGGCGGGAACCACCCAGCACCTCGGCCTGCGTGGCGGCACTGCATTGGAGCGCTGGAGCGGAGCGGAGCGGGCGATGCCTTGCCTGGGTCGCCGCGCTGGAGCTCTGGCGAGCTGGACCGCCGTAAGCAACATCTCCGGGCTGCGGGTTTGCGGAGCGGAGAGGCGGCGTGCGGAGAGACGGCGTGCGTAGAGGCGGCAAGGCGGCAGTGAGGAGAGCGGGGCGCCGACTTTTTCATCTGGAGCCTAGGAGCGCCAAACCGGCGCGGCCTTGTCGGCTTCGGCAGCCGCGGGCTCCAACCAAGAAGCGGCCGTTCCAAGTGGCCCAGCCGCCGAAAGGACTCTCCCGACGCCGGGGCAAGACCACCCGGTGAGAACGGCCAGGGACATCGGGCCTCCGTAGAGGCAACTGCGGTGGCCCCAATAGGCCTGACTTTGGGGTGAACATGGGGTGGGGACTGGACATTGTGCCTTCCTCCACAGTGCTATCCACTGTGGGGGGATGATTTTTTTTTGTCTAACTGTAGTCTTGTAGGTCTGTGTCCAAGATGGCTGCCGTGAAGAGAGAGTGGACGCTGGCATGATTTGGTTGCCGCTGCTCTCTCTTCACACTGTGTTTCTGATTTTCTGTTTTTGGATTGAATTCTGTTTTTAATTTGTGTCATTGTGATGTCTTTAATTACTTGTTTTACTCCGATTATATGTTTTTATTCCGATTACTATGTAAGGTGTCCTTGAGATTTTGTATGAAAGGCGCCCATTAAATATAAAATTTATTATTATTATTATTATCTTCCCCACCACTGATGTCAGGCTAACTGGTCTATAATTCCCCGTTTTCTCTCTCCCGCCTTTCTTAAAAAGTGGGTTAACATTAGCTACCCTCCAATCCACAGGAACTGATCCTGAGTCTATAGAACATTGGAAAATTATCACCAATGCATCCACGATTTCTAGAGCCACTTCCTTAAGTACCCTGGGATACAGACCATCAGGCCCTGGGGATTTATCAACCTTCAGTCCCATCAGTCTATCCAACACCATTTCCTGCCTAATGCGGATTACCTTCAATTCCTCTGTCACCCCAGATCCTCTGGCCACTATTATATCATTTGCACGTTCATTTAGTTTAGTTTTGAGGTACAGCAAGGAAAAAGGGCCTTTGGCCCACTGAGTCCACACTGACCATTGATCACCTGTTCATACTAATTCTGTTATTCCACTTTCTTATTCTCTCCCTACACAACAGAAGCAATTATACAGAGGCCAATTAGTCTAAAAAGCCGCCAGTCTTTGGGATGGGGGATGAACTAGAGCACCATGTGATCAGAGGGAGAATGTGCCAACTCCACACAGACAGCACCCAAGGTCAAAATCGAACCTGTGTCTCCAGCGCTGTAAGGCATCAGCTCTATGTGATGCGCCACTGTGCTGCCCAATCGCAAGCTACAATTTTCTGCTCATTAACGTTAATCAATGGAAAGTTCAAATCATGGCTAAGAATGTTTGGCACACTCTGGGACCATGCTCTGCTCCTCTTCATGTTTAATTGCCTTGGGTGGACTCTTGGAGAGCAAACCCTTGGCTGTTTCTCCTTCACATAGACTTTTCCTCCAAAGATGACAAAATCTGAAATCAGGCTGCCATTTTCACTTGCCGCACACTCTAACAATCCAAAATCCATTGGCTTTCTCTCAAGCTGCCTTGCTGATTTCAAGATTTGGATGAAATAAAAGTTCCTTCAGTTTTTCCTCTTGATTTCATCAATGTCCTTCTCTGCCATCTGAAGTGAGTTGCAGCAAGGAATCTGGAAGCTTTTATTCCCTTCCTGCATTCGCTCCACTACTAAAGCCATCTCCCTCCATTCCATCAAATTGAAACCTTTGCAATGCTACTAAAACATTACTAGATTACTAAATTTTTATAAAATACTACAAATTACTTGACAAAGTTGGGCTTCTCCTATCAACTTTTCAAACCTTGCATGTACAACTAACCTTATTATGCATCAAATCTCCACTGGACAGACGCAAAACACTGCAAATGCTGGAAATCTGAAATAAAACCGAAAATACTGCAATAGCCTAACTTTGATTACTTTATTAGAAACAATGGATTTGCTTACGTTTGCTGCTGATGGGAACACAACAGAAGCACCCATGAATTCAAAGTATCTTGCAAGTCCTTCATTGAGCCACAGATCATTCCACCAGTACATAGTAACCAGGTTTCCGAACCACTTGAAAGAAAGGAAAATATTTAAAATAAATACTTTAATGTGTTTTAGCATAACCAGGTCAACAAAAATAGTTTGAAATGGACCCTTCATCCCACCCTGGCTTTGTTCACCATCGATCTCTAATTCACACAAGTTCAGAGTTATCGCACTTTCTAGTCAATACACATTTGGGGCAATATCTCTTTACGACGACCAATTAGACTGCGGCAAATTAGAGCACCCAGAGGAAACTTACGCAGTCAGAGGATGACCTAGTAAACTCCACACATACAGCATCCAATATCAGGATCAAACTCAGGTCCCTGGCACTATGTGGCATTGCACCACTTGCTGAAGCCAAGCCTCTCCAACCCCCTCTAGCAGTTTGTTCCCTCCACCCTCTGAGTGTAAACGTTGCCCCTCAGGTCTCTTTTAAATCTCTCATCATTTACCTTGCATGCACCCTCGAGCTTTAGCAGAGACTGTGTCTTTTCACCTTATCGATGCTCCTCATGATTTTATTCACCATACCCCACCACTGTTTGTCAATACACCCACCTTGGCTCCTTGTTGTTCAGCACTTACAAGGTAAGTAAGGCTTAGTCGAGGAGGACCACAGTCTAGGGTCCTTCTGCAGCTGCATGTTGTGGGGCAGAGTCTGGTGGAGATACCCACAAACGAGGGAAGGTATATCACCCCAGGGGGCCACATGAGTAGCAAGGGTGCCTGGTAGTTCTGTGAAAACTCCCAAATACAATGCTAATGAATGTATGTATGGGCACTGAGAATGTCGGACGTGTTTTATGCACAGTTCTTGTTTTGTATATATTTTTTATTCTGAATAACATTTTTAATTTTGGAAATTAAACAAAAGCTCAGTGACAAACAACAGTAAAACATCAGTAAAAGCATCATTCAGCAGTGGAGGAGCTTAAGAACCAGTTCAGTGTTTGCACAACATAAAGGGCCTGCCCCACTTCGGCGATTTTTGAGCGGACTGCTGGCAACTCTCAAGTTTGCGGCACTCGCCTGAAAAACCAGGAACTGGAACGGCGACTGTCAGAGTGGAACACATACACACACACACACAAACACATCGCAAAGGCAGGGGCCAGGGAAAGTGGGGGGGGGGGGGGGGGGGGGGCGCAGTCTGAAATTCACACGATGCAAAGCCAAGGTGATACTGACACACCGCGAAGAACAGGAAATTTAAGACGGCTAGCACAGTGTACAGTAAGCCCTTTAAAAGAGGGGGGAGGTGGGGAGGGTAGAGGGGGGGGGGGATGGGGGAGAAGGAGTGGAGACACTTTTAAGAAGCCAGACATAATTTAATAAGCCAGAGGTACACAGCTGTGAAGTTTGGCGGACATTTAACATTACCGGTCGGTTATCCTTCGTTATCCTTCATTTCCCCCAATGAGCCAATGAAAATATCCGGTCAGCAAAGGCGATTAACTAAAACTACCTACGACTACCTCGACTACCCATAACTACATGGCAACCCCACTCCAACTGCACCTACGACTACAGGATTATCGATTTTCTCCCTGGCGACCAGTTTTTAATCGCAGACATTTTTTCAACATGGGGGAACTCCTTGCGACCATGAAGGAGACTCACCAGAGACCACCAGCGAACATGTGGCGACCATGTAGCGAGTGCAGTCTCCTACACTCGCCTAAAAAGTTGCCTAAGTGGGACAGGCCCTTAACAATCCCAAACAACTCAATGCAAGAGTTTTGTGAAAGACCATCGTACAAACTTGTGTACATAAGGCAGTTTCTTCAAACCCATGTTTAATCATCGGAATGGTTTCATTCAAATTACAACTTAAAATGATCAAACCACAACATATGAAGCAGCGCATTATCCCAAATTCCTAACAGAAATAAGTGCAGTAGCTAAGTTGTGAAAAGATTATGTAAACATGCCTGGTGTGCCAGCTCATGTGCAATAATATTCGATATTCCATGCAGATCTTCAATCGATCCATTCGGGTGATGAAGCAGCGCATCCTTTCTGAAAGTCAGCAGGCCCCAATTTTCCATTGCACCCGATTCAAACTGAGGTAGTGCTACAACATCTAAAATAAAAAGACTGAATAAGTCAGTTACAGTAAAAAGGTCATGTCATAAAAGGGCGGCATGGTGACACAGAGTTGCTGCATTACAGCGTCAGAAATCTGGGTTTGTTCCTGATTACGGGTACTTGTCTAGGAAGTTGGTACGTTCTCCCCGTGACCTCTGGATTTTCTCCAGGTGCTCAGGTTTTCTCCCACATTCCAAAAGACGTACAGGTTTGTCCGTTAATTGGTTTGATATAATTGTAATTTGTCCCTAGTGTGTGTAGGATTGTGTTAATGTGTGGGGATCGCTGGTCAGCGCAGATTCGGTGGGCCGAAGGGTCTGTTTCCGTGCTGTATCTCTAAACTAAACTAAATGACACCTCACAAAAACAATGCAGTTGATTGGCACATGCCAAATTGAACATCTGGTTTACTAATATCTTGGTAAATGCACAAAAAGACATGGTTGAAAAGCACCATACGTTCATGTGAAGGGTGCCAAAGTCTGCTTGGGTCCCTTTTGTAAATTAGGTTTGCACTGAACATATTTGGATTTGGAATAAAAACATAAAATCCAGAAAACATTTAGCAGGTCAGGCAAGGCCTGTGGTTGCAGAAAAATAATTAACATTTTTGGACAAAAACCCTTTGTCAGAACTGAAAAAGAGAGAAACCGTTCATTTTAATTGCAGAGAGGATAGAGAAGGGTTGAATAAAACAAAGAATATCTATAAAAGGTGAACGTCATGGCTTCCATGCTGATAAGATGTGGATGAAATCTGGTTGATAAGATAAATGAGGACAGGTAAATAGAAAAAACTCCAACTTCCTTATTGCACTGGTCTTAAAATTCTTTGTTTGTATTAACTCTTTCTAACTGTCCTCATTAAAGGGTCTGTCCCACTTGGGCGACGTAATTGGCGAGTATAGATGAGTTTTTTTTTTAATGACACGTTGAAGACTTCCTTCAACAATGTAGAAGACCTCCTTCGACCACGTTTAAGACAAGCTACGACTAGCTAAGACTAGCTACGACTAACTTCAGGAAAATTGGACACCGAATAGAGGAGAGTGAAGATGACCTCCTTCGATCTCTTTTGACCTCCCCTCTATGATGAAGACCATCTACGAATACCATCTACGACTAACTACGAGTAACATGGCGACCAACTATGACCTAGTACGACTAAGCATATGAGTAAGAAAAGTATCGATTTTTTCCATGGCGACATTTTTTTACTTGCGGGCATTTTTTGTCATATTGAAAAAAAGCGGCGACCTAGCTGAGGCCTCGAGTATGCTCAAACCACTCTCGAGCATGAAGGAGAGTTATGAAGACCTCCTACGACTTCGTGACGACCATGCTGCGAGTATGTTGAGGGCAAACTCGCCAGAACTCGCCAGAACTCGCCAATTAGCTCACCCAAGTGGGACAGGCCCTTAAACTTTCAGTCAGATGATTTCATCAATTCAGAGTTCAGAGATACAGCATGGAAACAGGTGTTTCAGCCCACCAAGTCCGCATCAAACAGCAATCATCCTATACACCAACCCACACGCACCAAACAGTAATCACACGATACACCAACCCACACGCACTAGTGACAATTTTTACAACTTACCGAAGCAAATTAACCTACTAACCTGTACATCATTGGAGTGTGGAAGGAAACCGGAGCACCCAGAAAAACCCGCATGGTCACGGGGAGAACGTACAAACTGTACAGATGGCACCCATTGTCAGGATCAAACCCGGGTCTCTGGTGCTAAGACAGCAACTCTACTGTTGTGCTAATGTGATGCCCCAATTTATCCACACAGAATTCCTGGCATCATCTTATAACAAATATTCCCTTTGTCATATCCATACACCTCCCCCCTCCTCCCCTCCAGTCTCATTGCAACTTAAAACTAAAGGGCCTGTCCCACTTACGTGTCCTTGGCACGCAAATTACGCGATGGTCCTGCGAAGGTCGCGCGCGATTTCATGCGTATGCATAGCCGTCTGGAGCGTGTGACGTCATTTGAAGATGGACACAAAGCTGGAGTAACTCAGCGGGACTGGCAGCATCTCTGCAGAGAAGCAATGGATGATGTTTTGTGTCGAGACTGTTCTTCAGTCTGAAAAGAAGGGTCTCGACCCGAAACATCATCCATTGCTTCTTTCCAGACATGCTGCCGGTCCCGCTGACTTGCTCCAGCATTTTGTGTCTACCTTCAATTTTCTTGGCCCTGCTCTGGGAGTAGAAGTGGGGGCGGATCCGGACCGCAACGGCCGTGAACCCCAGACCGAGCTCGGCGATCGTTTGCCTGCTTCTACTGCTGTTGGAGGTGAGACGTTGCGTCGCGCCGCGCCAGGGTCTTGAGCCTGTCCCACTTTGGCCGTTAGTTACGTGACAGGCCATTGGTGCGCGAAGTTTTAGTTCTCTACAAAAATTTCGGAGACACGCGCGATGTCGTGCACAACTACATACCCCTCCGCGCTTCTCAGTGGGACCAGTCCCGCTCCGGCCATACGATGCCCGTGCGCCTCAATGTGAGCACGAGGTCGCGTAATTTGCGTGCCAAAGACACGTAAGTGGGACAGGCCCTTAACTTGTTTTCTCTTGTTCCCAATTCTGACAAAGGATCCTTGACTTCAAACATGAACTCTAGTTCATTTTCAGGCATTACCCTGCAAATTGCAAGATTTAGTGAATGTAATTTTCTAATTCTCTATTGTTAAATTTAAATTCATAAACAGTGATTTGAAGGAAATGGGTAAAAGTGATTATCAGGCAAAACCTACCACCATTCAGGTTAGTGCATGGCTTACCTGCAGCATCTGCAGTTTATTTTAGACATTGGGTTGGTTGTGTTCAGATAATTGTTGTCTAAACATTATATACTGTAACAGACAGCTGGCAAAAGGTTAACTTGATCCAGGAAATTGAATCGGGTACAAAATAGAAAAAGGAGAAGTGATCAATTCAACAATCATGTTCAGCTCACTCCCTCCCTTTCAGTTCCTTGCCTGCTTTCCACCAGAACCTCCATCACCTTTGTTCTGGTTGTTCCAGTAAATAGTCTAAATCAGCAGCAAACTATCTTCCAAACAATTAACTTCAAACAGCCACTAGATTTGTCCCAGAACATGTCCCAGCAACACTAGTCCCACCTGCCTGCATTTGGTGCATATCTCTCGGATACCTGTCCAATCCATGTACCTTTCCAACTGTTTCTTAAATGTTGGGATAGTCCATTCTTCAACTACCTCCCCTGACAGCTTGTTCCATGCACTCACCACCCTTTGTGTGAAAAAATTACCCCTCAGATTCCTACAAAATCTTTTCTCCTTCGCCTTAAACCTACAGTTCCCTCCATAATGTTTGGCACAAAGACCCATCAATTATTTATTTGCCTCTGTACTCCACAATTTATGGTTTGTGATAGAAAAAAAAATCACGTGGTTAAATTGCACATCATCAAATTGTAATAAAAGCCATTTTTATATATTTTAGTTTCACCATTGAGAAATTACAGCAATGTTTATACATAAGCTCCCCAATCCAGGGCACCATAATGTTTGGGACACAGCAATGTCATTTAAATTAAAGTAGTCATGCAATCACTGCTTGAAGTCTGCGATACATGGACATCACCAGTTGCTGTGTGCCTTCTCTGGTGATGCTCTGCCAGACATGTATTGCAGCCATATTTAGCTTATGCTTGTTTATGGGGGCTAGTCATATGAAGAAAGACTGGATAGACTCGGCTTGTACTCGCTAGAATTTAGAAGATTGAGGGGGGATCTTATAGAAACTTACAAAATTCTTAAGGGGTTGGACAGGCTAGATGCAGGAAGATTGTTCCAGATGTTGGGGAAGTCCAGGACAAGGGATCACAGTTTAAGGATAAAGGGGAAATCCTTTGGGACCGAGATGAGAAAAACATTTTTCACACAGAGAGTGGTTAATCTCTGGAACTCTCTGCCACAGAAGGTAGTTGAGGCCAGTTCATTTGTTATATTTAAGAGGGCGTTAGATGTGGCCCTTGTGGCTAAAGGGATCAGGGGGTATGGCGAGAAGGCAGGTACAGGATACTGAGTTGGATGATCAACCATGATCATATTGAATGGCGGTGCAGGCTCGAAGGGCCGAATGGCCTACTCCTGCATCTATTGTCTACGTTTCTATGTTTCTAGTCCCCTTCAGTTTTCTCTTCTGCATAAAAAAGGCATGCTCAAATAGGTTCAGATCGAGCGATTGACTTGGCCACTCAAGAATTGACCACTTTTTAGCTTTGAAAAAATCCTTTGTTTTTAGCAGTATGTTTGGGATTATGGGTAGATAAATATGCTGGTGAAACTCAGCGGGTACAGCAGCATCTAAGGAGTGAAGGAAATAGACAACATTTTAGGTGTTTGGGATTATAATCTTCCTGTATATGAACTGCCGGCCAATGAGTTTTTAAGCATTTGTTTGAACTTGAGCACATAAGATGTGTCTATACACTTCATAATTCATTATTCTACTACCACCAGCAGTTGTACAATCAATGAAGATATGTTAGCTAGTACCTTCAGCAGCCATACATGCCCAGGCCATAACACCCCTACCATCGTGTTTCACAGGGGTAGCTTTAGATCTTGGGCAGGTCCTTCTCTCCTCCATACTTTGCTCTTGCCATCACTCTGATATAAGTTAATCTTCATCTCATCTGTTCACAAGACATTTTTCCAGAACAGTGATTGCTCTTTTAAGTACTTCTTGGCAAACTAGTGGTTTGCATCTTGCAGTGTAGCCTCTGTATTTCTGTTCATGAAGTCTTCTGCAGATAGTGGTCATTGACAAATCCACACCTGATTCCTGAAGAGTGTTTCTGATCTGTCGGACAGGCGTTTGGGGATTTTTCTTTATTATAGGAGAATACTTTTGTCAACAGCTGTGGAGGTCTTCCTTGGATTGCCAGTCCCTTTGCGATTAGAAAACTCACCAGTGCTCTCTTTCTTCTTAATGATGTTCCAAACAGTTTATTTTGGTAAGCCTAAGGTTTGGCTGATGTCTCAAACAGATGTATTCTTGTTTTTCAGTCTGATAATGGCTTCTTTGACATTCATGGCACAACTTTAGTCCGCATGTTGATAAACAGCAATGAAAATTTCCAAAGGTGATGGAAAGACTGGAGGAAAGACTAGGTGCTAAGAGCTCTCTCATACCTGCATGAAAGAGGCAATTAAACACACCTGAGCAATTTCCAACATCTCTGAAGCCATGTGTCCCAAACATTACTGTGCCCTGAAATGGGGGGACTACAATACAATACAATACAATACAATACAATACAATACAATACAATTTATTGTCATTTGAACCTCAAAAGAAGTACAAACAAAATTTGGTTTCTGCAGTCATACAACAAGAAAAGAACCAAGACACACAAACAACACAATTTACACAAACATCCATCACAGTGAATCTCCTCCTCACTGTGATGGAGGCAAAGTCTTGTCTCTCCCCTGTGTTGCATTCTTCTCCCGATGTTAAAGCCCCCCGGTGGGTGATGGCAAGTCCCCCGGCTGTTAAGGCCACGCCTGGCGATGTAAGGCCCCGCTCCGGGTCTTAATGTTGGAGCTCCCGGCGGGCGATAGGAAGTCCCGCGGCCGTTAAAGCCGCGCCGGGCGATGCAAGGCCCAGCTCCGGGTCACCTTCAACCCCGCAACTCGGGCGGGAGAAGTTGCCATTGCGGGAGCTCTGAAAAGGCGGTCTCCCACCAGGGACCCGCGAGCTCCCGATCTCACAGTCCACTGGACCTGCGGCTGGAGCCTCCGAGCTCTGGAGTCGGGCCGCAGCAGCGAGCCACCACCTCTCTCCACGCTCCGAAGCCGGCCAGCCCCATGATGGTAAGTCCGCAGGCTCCGTGACTGGAGCCCCCTGGTCGTTCCGGTTGGAGGCCACTCCACGGTGATAGGCCCCAACGACAACGGAGGCCCGACAGGGAAAAGGTCAGGTCACCCGTACAGGAAAGAGGTTTAAACGTTTCCCCCACCCCCACCCCGCCCCCCACATATACACAGCTAAAAACAATATAAAAACCATAACAAACTATATATTCAACGGGACAAAAAATAAAAAAACAGACGGACTGCAGAGGCCTCTGCAACGTCAATCCGGCCGCCTGGGCAATGACTATGTACAAAGACAGCTGTAATTCCTACATGGTAAAACCAAAATGTATAAAAACACCCTTAAATTAAATCTGACAAGGTGCACTTAAACTACATGTGATTTTTTTCTATTACAAATCTCAAATTATGGAATAATTAAATAAATAAATGATGGGTTTTGTCCCAAACATTATGGAGGGTACTGTATGTCCTCTGGTCCTCGATTCACCTACTCTGGGCAAAAGACTCTGTGCATCTACCCAATCTATTCCTCTCATGATCTTATACACCTTTATAAATCACCCCTCATCCTCCTGCACTCCAGAGTATAGAGACCCAGCCTACTCAACCTCTCCCTATAGATCAGGCCCTGTAGCCCTGGCAACATTCTCATAATTGAGGAGTTTATTAGACAAGGTGGAAGAGAGAAACTGACCCACCAAGAGAACTGGGAGATGTGATAAATGGTTAACTCACTTACAGGCAATTTGCATTGCTGCCCAAATTCAAAATTATCCACAATGGGTTAGAGTAACAATGCGTATATGTGTCCAGCACATTACTGAACTAGATAGCTTTTCACAACCATCCAGCAAGTTAGGTTTGATCATTTACAGGTATATTAATTGGTACCCGGATGTTGCGCCGACAGACAAGAAGCCAAAGCAAAGAAGTCGAAGCCAAAGAACCGAATGGAAACAAGGCCGAAACGCCAATAAACCAAAAGAGTCCGTAGATGAAATGCCTACTAATTGAAATGATGGGACGCCTAAATGCAAACTAACCTAAAGGGTGGGACATGTAAAAGCCAACGAACCGAAAAGCTGCGTCGCCTAAAAGCAAACTTACCGAATGGCCGCTCTGTCGAAACGCCACGTACACGAAAGGCGGCGGCGCCTACAGGCCATAGGACCGACTGCCGCTCAACAGAAACGTCCAATAATGGACATGACGTTGCCGGGGGGCGGGACTTGTCAGCGATTGGTCCAGACCCCCGCGTCCATCACATCACTGTGAAGGCATGAGCATTGTCCCGCCGGCTGGGTAACTGTGTGACAGGAGTCTCACCGGCTGGGTGGCTGTGTGATAGCAGTCTCACCGGCTGGGTCACTGTGTGACAGCAGCCTCACCGTCTGGGTCACTGTGTGACAGCGGTCTCACCGGCTCTGCCAGTGTGGAGGCAGTCTCACCAGTTGGGTCACTGTGTGACAGCAGCCTGACCGGCTGGGTCACTGTGTGACAGCAGTCTCACCGGCTGGGTCACTATGTGAAGTAGTCTCACCGGCTGGGTCACTGTGTGACCGCAGCCTCTCCTGCTGGGTCACTGTGTGACAGCAGCCTCACTGGGCAGCATCTCTCAACAGAAGGAATGGGTGGCGTTTCAGGTCGAGACGCACTCTGAAGAATGGTCTCGGCACGAACATCACCCATTCCTTCTCTCCAGAGATGCTGTCCGTTTTGTGCGTGGGAGCTTGGGTGCGTTCCTCAAACACCAAGACGGTAATAAATAAACGTCTGTCCCCGCGACCGGTGTGGGTGTCGGGGTCCGGGGGTCAGAGGGGGGGAATCACCCTGGTGTGGAGGTTGGGGTCCAATGGCGGTACATCACGGTCAGTGACTGAGGGACGCTCCCCCAGGTGGAGACGGAGGAGAGTGAGAAGGGAAGAGAGAGGAGAGAGGGAGGGGGGGAGGAGAGAAGGGAGAGAGAGAGATGGGGGGGGTGAGAGAAAGGAGGGAGAAAGAGGGGAGGAGAGAACAGTGGAGAGAGAGGAGGAGAAAGAGAAGAGGGGAGAGAGAGGAGGAGATAGAATAGGGGAGAGAGAAGGGAGAAAGAGAAGGGAGATAGAGAGGGGGAGAGAGAGAAGAGGGAAGAGAGAGATGAGGGGAGAGAGAAGGGGGAGACGCGAGCGTGGGGTTCATTTTCCCACACAAGCCATAGGTGACTGAGCAATCTGAACCCAAGCACCAACTTGTAAGCGGCCGAAGGTGCGCATCCCTCGGGACAACCCCCACACTCCCACGGCCACCCTCCGTGGGCTGCGGGTCGGGTGGAGCGGAGGTTTGGGATAATGTTCATGCCTTCACAGTGATGTGATGGACGCGGGGGTCTGGACCAATCGCTGACAAGTCCCGCCTCCCGGCAACATCATGTCCGTTATTGGACGTTTCTGTTGAGCGGCAGTCGGTCCTTTGCCCTGTAGGCGACGCCGCCTTTCGGGTAGGTGGCGTTTCTACAGAGCGGATATTCAGTAAGTTTGCTTTTAGGCGACGCAGCTTTTCGGTTCGTTGTCTTTTAGGCGTCCCGCCGTTTCGGTTAGTTTGCATTTAGGCCTCCCATCCTTTTGGTTAGTAGGTGTTTCGTCTTCGTAATCTTCCGGTTTATTGGCGTTTCGGCCTCGTTTCCATTCAGTTCTTCGACTTCTTTGCTTCGGCCGCTTGTCCGTCGGCGCCACGTCCGCACACGACATTAATTATCCTGCAAATTGCAAGATTTATTGAACGTAATGTCCTCACATCCTATTGTTGAATTTAAATTCACAAGCAGTGATTTGAAACAAGCAGGTGAAAGTGAGTACGTATAGGAAGGAACTGCAGATGCTCATTTACGCCGAAGATAGACACAAATTGCTGGAGTAACCTATTCTTTTTCTCCACAGGAACTGTCTGACCCGCTGAGGTACTCCGGCATTTTGTGCCTATGTTGGGTGAAAGTAATTATCTGGTGATATTCAATAGCTTCCTTTATTCAGGTTCGTGCATTGCCTATATTCAATAAAAAAGAAGCAGCCTGCTGCAATAAATTGGTCCCTTCCACAGATTTAACAGAGATTTGCACAAATTAGACACTATTCCAAGGCAGTCTGTGAAAAATACCCCCTGTAGCTACCCAACAAATCCCTTTTATGACCTAATGTTATCCCTGCCCGTTTGAAGTGAAGGTGATGTTTAATATAAATGAGACTGGAAAGTTAAATGACGCAAATATTATGCTGACCTTGCACTAAGTCTTGGAATACAGCCTTGGATTAATGTATGCAAAAATTTGACTTACCTAGTTTGGATAATGGATAACTCACGTTAAAATATTCCTCAAAGAATGAGAGAATTGGGCCCAATGCATTTATTGCATATTGAGCTTCACCTTTTGATATGGCTTGATTATCTGCCCAAACGCGAATCTGCAAACATTAAAGACACAATTTAATAACAAACTTTGACTTAAACTTTAGGGTGCATGTTCGAATTCAGCAGTACCTTCTCTGTTCTATTTGATGTAATTCTGTGCCCTTGCATTACAGTTCTTTACATACAGTGTTTTAAAGTAACTCTTCAAACTTATACTTCTGAAATTTCCTACATTATTACAAGGTACCTAATGCACTTAGCTAGAAAATATTTAGGAAATCCCTGGGTTTCTGAAAAGCAAAGTTATTAAAATACGGGAAAAATGTCAGGTAGCGTGTGTGAAGAAAAAGTTTCTTGTATCCAGCTAATCTGTTGGGAAGTTCATGCAAGATTGTTACTATTCCATCTGGTTGATCACAATTTTGAACATTTTTTAAAATCCTTTTGAAAGCTATTTACCACAATCACTTTCCATGGGAGTGTGCTTTAGCAATTCACTAGGCAAGATAAGCTTTCCCTCATCAGTTGGAATTTTAAAAGCCACATCTTAAGGTTCTTTGTTGTCATTTCTCCCACAAGAGAAAATTCATTCACCGTACAAACCCCATCCAGTTCATAATTTTAATAACATCTATCTGATCATCTCCATTTTTTAATTGTTTCCCAATAAAAACTACTCTGAGACAACTGTAATTTCTCTGTATTGACATCGGCCCTCAAGAACATTTTGGTCTTTTTCTTCAATCAACAACATTCTCACAGCACAAAGAGCTACATGGGCTAACTGAGACAAAGGTAGAAAGCACGTACGGGGATCCCAATGAGTGGTAAAGCTGCTGTTTCAACTTTGTTTAGAGATAGAGCGCGGAAACAGGCCCTTCAGCCCACCGGGTCCGCGCTGACCAGCGATCCCTGCACATTAACACTATCCTTCACCCACTAGGGCCAATTTTTACATTTTTACAAGCCAATTAACCTACAAACCTGTACGTCTTTGGAGTGTGGGAGGAGACCGAGGATCTCGGAGAAAACCCACACAGATCACGGGGAGAATGTACCAAATCCGTACAGACAGCACCTGTAGTCAGGATCGAACCCGGGTCTCCGGCACAGAATTACTGTAAGGCCGCAACTCTACCGCTGTGCCACTGTGATCACCCTAACTTTGCACAGGTCACCTACAAAATTCTTGGTCACTGTTTTTATATTGATTTTAAATGCCAGTCTACTTTAATCAAGTGGTTCATTGGTTGTATATCTCATCACGGCACTCATATTTCATGAGTAGACACCATTACATCAAGCAGTAATTTGAGCCACCATACACCTCTTAATGGAGAAGCCTGTTGTGAATGCAGCAAGTGATTCCAGGTATTCCAGGGGCTACTGCAACTTGCTAGAAGAGGCAGCGATCACCAGGTACACACTAACACTATCCTACACACTAGGCACAACTTACAATTTTACTGAAGCCAATTAATCTACAAACCTATACGTCTTTAAAGCGTGGGAGGAAACCGGAGCACCTGGAGAAAATCCACAGATTCACGAGAAGAACATATAAACTCTGTACAGACAGCACCTGTAGTCAGGATCAAATCCAGGTCTCTGCCACTGTATGGCAGCAACTCTACTGCTGTACTACTGTGCCATCCAAACATTTAAAGGTAAGCAAATATTAGCAATTTTGGGATGTCCTGAAACACAACTGCTGCCTAAATATTTGTGCCACCACTACAGAAAGACCAGTGTGATGAAAGAGTTGTAGGGACTATGCCAGGAATCCACCCTAGAATGCAGTTCTGACAAAATTCCATGGGGCTCGCATGCAGTGAAGGTCTGTTATCGCATTTTCTCCCATCATACCATTACCCTCTCACTGTGCAATGCAGCACCCTTTGACTCATTAACCAGCAAGTCCCATAGGCCAAATTAAGACCCAACGTTCACATTCATCGCAGCACCTTTTCACAATTATACATATTCCAAGCCTCAAGTCTCATAATTTGCACACAAAATGCACATGGACTTTTCAACCATGACAGTCACATTATCCAAACGCATATTAGGTGGTCAATATCCTCTTAATGACTCTCTTGCAGAAAAGAGTAGCACCAAATGGAGCGAGAAACATTTTGTACACATTGCAGTGTTCCCTTCCACACACTCCCACAGCACAATGTGCCGGCCATAACTGGAACAGCTGTCACAAAATCCAAAGGTTCACTGAAGATTCTTCTTCCACATCCTACTTCCTCTCATCAGTGTAGCCTCTCCTGGCAAGTTGTGGTGGCCTCTGGAATACCTCAAATGATGCTGCATCCTTCATACATTTATGATTTATACTTTTTTGATTTTTAAGCTGCAGATGATCATAAGTTCTAGGAACAGAATTAGGCCATTCAGCTGATATATCTTTCCCTCTCAACCCCATTCTCCTGCCTTCTCCCCGTAACCCAACATCCTTATTAATCAAGGATATGGAAATCTCTGCCTTAAAAATGATCAATTTCTGAATGCAAGGGACCTACATTAGAAACAGGTGAATTGATGATGGGGAACAAGGACATGGCAGACCAATTGAATAACTACTTTGGTTCTGTCTTCACAAAGGAAGACATAAATAATCTGCCGGAAATAGCAGGGGACCGGGGGTCAAATGAGATGGAGGAACTGGTGTTAGGTAAATTGAATGGATTAAAGACTTAAGTGTGCAATGCCTGGGAAACAGATGCAGAATTAACATATTGAAAATATTTCCTAAACAGAGGACAGGAATCTCCATGAAGAGTTGGATATAACTACAGGTTAACTGTGTGTTACGTAGTACCTTCAGGTAGGTGCAGGAGAAGGCCATTCTGCCCTTCAAGCCAGCATCGCTAATCAATATGATCATGGCTGATCATCCAAAATCAGTACCCCATTCCTGCATTTTCCACAAATCCCTTGATTCCTTTAACCCTTAGAGCTAAATCTAACTCTCTCTTGAATACATCCAGTGAATTGGTCTCCTGTGGCAGAGAATTCCAAAGATTCGTAACTCTCTGGTGAAAAAGTTTGTCCTCATCTCAGTCCTAAATGACCTCCTCCTTATATTGAAACTGTGATCCCTGGTTCTGGACTCCCCCCACATGGGGAACATTTTCCTGCACCAATACACCTTGCTGTTCTTAGGGTCCACATGTGGGGCCTTAGTGTTTTGTGAGCACAGTCAACTGCACTTTGCATTAGAGGGAAATCCGCAGACCTTCACTTTCTTTCACTGTTTTGATATCAAGGCGGGTTTTTATTTCCCCATTCCCAAAATGTTCAGTGTTGAAGTACAGGTACAATAAAAAACCCTTGCTTGCAGCAGCATCACAGGCACTTAGACTCAGACAAACATACAAAATGCGAATTGTGCATTCATTACACATAAATGACACATAAAACTCTCATAGAAGGCAAAAAAGAGTCATCAGTGCAAAAACATAATTAGAAAAAAGTTCAAGTCCACAGAGTGTATGAGGTGGGCCATTGGGCTCCATTCTCAAGGATTAGAATTGTGTAGTTGTTTCATAATCTGAAAGATATAGGAAAGTAGCTATTCCCGAAGCTTGTGTTGTGGAACGTTAGGCTTCTGTACTTCTTGCTCTATAGCAGCATTGGAAGGAGGATATGGCACAAATAGTTGGAATGATAGATGCCACCTTCTTGAAGCAACAGTTCATGGAGATGGAGGGGACTGGGCCGAGTGCATCAATGAACTATGAAATTAGCTGTGTTGGAAAGAAATGCAGATGCTGGTTTTAATCGAAGGTAGACATAAAATGCTGGAGTAACTCAGCAGGACAGGCAGCATCTCTGGATAGAAGGAATAGGTGACATTTCGGGTCGAGACCCTTCGTCAGGCTATGAAATTAGCTGCATGGTTAAGGTGGCAATACTGGTATAAGCACTGCATATTGCTCCATATAAGTAAGTAAGTAAGTTTATTGGCCAAGTATTCACATACAAGGAATTTGTCTTGGTGCTCCGCCCACAAGTAACAACATGACATACAGTGACAGTTACAAATGACTCAGAAAACACTAAACATTAATAATAATAAAACATTAATGATAAAACACCATTGATCAAGCATGCGAACCAACAAAATACCAGATCAAAGGGAGGCTACAGATTTTTGGCTGTTGAGTAGAGCAAAACTGTTTTTATGTCTGGATGTGGCCTTTGACAGTCCGGAGTCGCCTTCCAGAGGGAAGTGATTCAAAGAGTTTGTGGCCATGGTGAGAGGGGTCTGAGATGATCTTGCCCGCTCGCTTCCTGGCCCTTGCAGTGTACAGTTCATCAATGGAGGGAAGGTTGCAGCCAATCAAACTCAAACTAATCAAACTAATCTGTAGTGTTTATTGTATGAGAGCATTCCACACTGTGGCACCTTTCCCAAAAATGACAGGCAGCACAACTAATTCTACAAATGTATACACATGTATCTTACATAAACGGGAGGCAAATCAGTACTATTAGCAGCCAAACATTATGAAACATACAAACTATCACAGCACGGAACATAGATACATCGAAAATTTGGCCCTTGAAGCCTGCACTGCCATTCAATGTGATCATGGATGATCATCCCCAATCAGTACCCCGTTCCTGCCCTTCTCCCCATACCCCTTGATACCGCTAGCCCTAAGAGCTCTATCTAAATCTCTTTTGAATGCATCCAGTGAATCGGCCTCCACCGCCTTCTGAGGCAGAAAATTCCACAAATTCACAACTCTCTGTGTGAAAACGTTTTTCCTCATCTCAGTTCTAAATGGTTTATCCCTTATTCTTAAGCTGTGGCCCCTGGTTCTGGACTCCCTCAACATCGGGAACATGTTTCCTGCATCTAGCGCATCTAGCGTGTCCAATCCCTTAATCATTTTATATGTTTCTATAAGATCCCCTAAAGTATAGTGAATACATGCCCAGTTGCTCCATTCTTTCATCATATGACAGTCGCACCATCCCGGGAATTAACCTTGTGAACATACGCCGCACTACCTCAATAGCAAGAATGTCCTTCCTCAAATTAGGAGACCTCAAACTGCACACAATACTCAAGGTGTGGTCTCACCAGGGCCCTGTACAACTGCAGAAGGACCTCTATGTTCCTATACCCAACTCCTCTCGTTATGAAGGCCAACATGCTATTAGCTTTCTTCACTGCCTGTTGTACCTGTATGCTTACTTTCAGTGACTAATGGAATGGGACACCCAGGTCTTGTTGTACTTCCCTTTCTCCTAAACAGACACCATTCAGATAATAATCTGCCTTCCTGTTCTTGCCTCAAAAGTGGATAACCTCACATGTATCCACATTATTCTACTGCATCTGCCATGCTTCTGCCCACTCACCCAACCTGTCCAAGTCACTCTGCCTCCTCATAGTTCACACTGCCACCCACCTTTGTGTCATCTGCAAATTTTCTAATGTTACTTTCAATTCTTTCATCTAAATCATTAATGTATATTGTAAATAGCTGCGGTCCCAGCACCGAGCCTTGCGGCACCCCACCAGTCACTGCTGCCATTTTGAAAGGGACCGGTTAATCCCAACTCTTTGTTTCCTGTCTGCCAACCAATTTTCTATTCATGTCAATGCCCTATCCCCAATGCCATATGCTCTAATTTTACCCACTAATCTGTGTGACCTTACTGCGTGGTTTTCTGAAAGTCCAGGTACACTTAATCCACTGGCTCTCCCTTGTCCATTTTACTTGCCACATCCTTAAAAAATTCCAGAAGGTTAGTCAAGCTTGATTTCCCCTTCGTAAATCCATGCTGACTCGGACCGATCCTGTTACTGCTATCCAAATGTACGGCTATTTCATCTTTTATAATAGACTCCAGCATCTTCCCCACCACCGATGTCAGGCTAACTGGTCTATAATTCTTTCCTTTCTTTCTCCCTCCTGGGACAGCATTAGCGACCCTCCAATCCACAGGAACGGATCCGGAATCTATAGAACATTGGAAAATTATCACCAATGCGTCCACGATTTCCAGAGCCACCTCCTTGAGTAGGCTAGGATGCAGACCATCAGGTCCTGGGGATTTATTAGCCTTCAGTCCCATCAGTCTACAAAACACCATTTCCTAACTAATGTGAATTTCCTTCAGTTCCTCCGTCATCCTAGGTCCCCTGTCCCCTAGTACATCTGGGAGATTGGTTCTGTCGTCACTAAGGAAGACACAAACAAAGTATCTGTTCAACTAGTCTGCCATTTCCTTGCTCCCCATAATAAATTCACCTGCTTCAGTCTTCAATGGACCCACATTTGTCTTAACTATTTTTTTCCTCTTACATACCTAAAGAAGCTTTCACTATCCTCTTTCATATTCTTGGCTAGCTTACGTTCATACTTCATCTTTTCTCCCCGTTTTGCCTTTTTAGTTACCTTCTAGTGATCTTTAAAAGTTTCCCATTCCTCTGGCTTCCCACTCATCTTTGCTATGTTATACGTCTTCTCTTTTATTTTTCTACCGTCCTTGACTTTCTTTGTCAGCCACGGTCGCCTCTTACTCCCATTAGAATCTTTCTTCCTCTTTGGAATGAAATGATCCTGCATCTTCTGGATTATTCCCAGAAATTCCTGCCATTGTTCCACCGTCATCCCTGCTGGGGTCCCTTTCCAGCATCTCCATCCGCGGCGCCGGAGTCTCGCTAACGGCCAGCCTGGCAACCAGGAGACCGTCTTCCCGTCGCTGGGCGGGAGTGGCTGAATCTGAACCCAGCGGCTGTAACCCCAACACCAGTCGCCGCTGTGGTGGGGCCCACTCCCCTCGCCTCCCCCTGCCACTGGGGCCAAGTGATCTTCCACCCACGCCACCCCCGCTGGACCCTGCTGGGCCCATGCCACGTCTGCTGACCCTCGCTGACCCCCGCTGGGCCCAAGCCACCCCCGCTGGGCCCATGCCACCCCCGCTGACCCCCGCTGGGCCCATGCCACCCCCGCTGACCCCCACTGAGCCCACACCAGCCCCGCTGGGCCCACGCCACCGCCGTCACCCCCGCTGACCCCTGCTGGGCCCATGCCACCCCCGCTGGGCCCACGCCACCCCCGCTGGGCCCACGCCACCCCCGCTGCCCCCCACTGAGCCCACACCAGCCCCACTGGGCCCACGCCACCGCCGTCACCCCCGCTGACCCGTGCTGGGCCCATGCTACCTTCATCTTCGCCCCGCCCCGACAGAAAGAGGGGGGATGTGAGAGGGTGGAGGGGGGAAGAGAGAGGGGAAGAGAGGGAAATGGGGGAGGGAAGAGAGGGAAATGGGGAGGGGAGAAGGAAAGGGGGATTATCTTTAGTGAGATTGCAAAATTAGGAGGTTTTTGAGCTGTAATATTTTCTCCTCCATATGAATAATTCCAAACAATATCAAATAATATCAAACAATTGGAAATGCTTTCTTTTCCTTGATAACAATACTGAAAAATATGAATTCCATAGTTTGTGACATAAATATACATTTTTTTGGGATCATTATATACAGATGTAACATTTCCATTTCGAGATCGAGGTGGTGGGTGGGGGCAAATATGCGTCAAGCCGCTAGCCTAATCGTTAAAGTTAAAAGATAGCCTAATCGATAAAGAGCTGAGAAGATGAATCAGAGCTGCCAAGGAAAGGTACTCTGAGAAGTTGAGGAGCAAGTTCTCAGCTAGTGACTCTTCTTCAGTTTGGAAGGGCATGCAAGAAATCACCAGCTATAAAAGGAAAGCTCCCGCTCTTTGGACAATCATCAGCTGACGAACGACCTGAATGAGTTTTATTGCAGGTTTGAAAATCAGAAACGTAACCCTGGTACCCCCCCCCCCCCCCACCCCCCCAACAAATACAGCTAGACCCCAGTCTGCAAAGAATGGACCCTGCACCCTCTTCTTCCCATTCACCACTTCACACCTACTTAAGGCAAGACTCCAGTATGAAAAGAGTGGACCCTTTTCCACCCCAACCAACACTTCACACCCACTCACATCCTGACCCCAGTCTGTAAAGACTGGGCCCTTCTACACCCACCCCACTCCAATCACCATTTCACACCCAATTACTCATTTGTAACCAGTCCCAACAAAGATGTACAGTCCCTGCCTGCTTCAAAGTGTCCACTATTGTCCCTGTACCCCAAAAGGCAAGGATTGCTGGTCTTAATGACTACGGGCTTGTCGCACTGACCTCTGCAGTCATGAAGACCCTTGAAAGGCTTGTGCTGGCCAAGCTGAAAAATATCACAATATTGGACCCTCTGCATTTTGCATATTGGAACAATAGATCCGTGGATCGGAATGGTACCATTCGGCGCCGCCAATGCAGCGCCACCATTTAGGCATCGCCGTATCGTCTTTTCAAGGTGTTAGTGTTAGGATTTAGGGGTGTTAGGGTTAGGGATCAGGGTCAGGGTTAGGGTTAGTGTTAGGGTTAGGGTTCTGATGAGTACAGATATTATAAACGGAGGCGCCGAAACAGCGGCGCCGAAAAGCACCCGACCCCTGTGGATGATGCAGTCAATCTGGGCCTGCACTTCATCCTCCAGCACCTAGACTGCCAGGGGACCTATGCGAGGATTTTGTTTGTTGATTTTAGCTCTGCATTCAACACCATTGTGCCAGAGCTACTACCCTCCAAACTTTCTGAGTTGACTGGGCCTGAATGTAAAATAGTAATCCATATACAAGTCTTTGTGTAATACTGCTTTCCACCTTTCACCAATTGGAATCACTATTCTTTATTCCTATATGTATATGGATAGGTATATGGACGGGAAAGGAATGAAGGGTTATGGTCTGAGTGCAGGTAGATGGGACTAGGGGAGAAAAGGTGTTCGGCACGGACTAGAAGGGCTGAGTTGGCCTGTTTCCGTGCTGTAATTGTTATATGGTTATATGGTTATATCCCCCAAAAGGACATTTTCCTGTTTCTATTATTGTAACAATTGTTATTCATTTCCCTATTTACTCCTCAATTTCTCTTGCTCCAAACTTGATGAATCCTATCTTTTTTTAAATTTATCTTTTTCCTCAAGACAGCTTCAATTTCTTTCAGTTCAGAAAAAAGTCACCCAATGGGTAAGACTATGTACTTCAGCAAAGTTAAAATATTCATTTATGTAGCCATGCACAAATATCAAAAAATGAAATAATGAGTATAAAGAACATTCATAGTTACCTCTACGCCATTAGAAGTTGTGTTAACGCAACCATAGTCACTAATAACGAAAGCAACTAAATAGGTGGACATCTTCACGGATGTGTTAAATGTTGTAACTTTCCATATACCATTCTTTTCCAGTCTTTCAGAAAAATCTAAAAAATTAAAACATTCAGCTTAAATAGTTGCCTATTGCTTTTGTAACAGTACAAATGTTGGCATTATACTGACTCATCTGTTACTACTCAGGGATTTATTTCGCTGCTGAGATTTTAGCACGGTTGTGACAAATTTACTCTTGGTGCTTCTGATCCTCTGAAATATTGTTCTATTGTTTAATCCAAAGCAGAACTAAATGGTGGTAAGTGGGCCTCCACCATATTACCACACATGAGCTGGCACGCAATGAATATTTCTGCAAGGTTCTGGGCAGACTGCTATATTCAATTTAGCAACAGTAACTGGTCTCCAATATGAGTCATGACATTATTACTTTTGAAAATCAATGGGGAAAACAGCTCATACAGTTACAGGGCCTTGCATAATTTAATTGTGACTCTAAAACACATTTTCAAACTCATTCTAGATTACAATGTTATTATTATGCGGTTATTGATTTTTTCATCTTATTACATATTATCTATGTGTATTGTGTTTTCACAGGCCTATTTTGCTGCTGAATGTAAGAATTTCATTGTTCCGTTTTCAGTGCATATGACAATTAAGCACTTGAGACATTGTTGACCAATTGTTCTGCTTTCTGTTCTGCTTTACTGCACCAACATTAGTTCATTTCCCTTTCCTTGATGCTCTACGTGGAACATTCAGCAATTCCCTCCCCATTTGTCGAGTAACTACTTTGGTCAGAAGGGATAAAACTCCCAACACTGTAGGCAGCCTGTTGGAACATCGTTATATCTATCATGGAGAACCCATATCCCACCATTTGCCATGCAGTTACAAGTCCCCCAGCTGGCCAAGCCAGTGGGAAGCTTCTTTCGGCTATGATTTCAATGAAAAAATGTGGAGGGAGTTGAAATTATTATTTAGACTCAAGGTCCAGACAAGAGACGACATTACATCAAATACATTGCATATAAAAACACCATAAAATACATATAAAAGCTTAATAAATTACTTATAAGAGCATCATAAATTATATACAGAAATACAATACATGATTTAAAATCAAGAATAAAAAGAAAGATCAGTGTCCTACAAAGAGACAACTATACAAATGTCTCCACAACTGGGATTGGCAGTGTGTGGTGCTAAACCTTATGTTTGATAAGACCACAATAATTACATTTTCAGAGTCATTAATCCTGCAAATAAATTTATACATATGATTTCTTAGGATAGCTTCTAAAGTACTGACTCCTGCAGCCACAAACATTTCACAAGCACTACATCATCTAGGTTTCCTTAGCAGTGTTCTGATGGCATCATTATAGGCCACCTTTAGTCTCTGTAAACTTGTCTTTCCGTAGTTTGACCACAGGTGTGTAGTATAGAGTGGTGTGCAATATACTCTAAGCAGAGACATCTTCACCACAATTGTACACGCATCAAACCTAAGTAAGAGAATATTCGCCTGAACATACAGCTTATGTCATTGCCTATAAATATCCACATCATCTCTCATTTGTTCTGTAATAAAATGTCCACGATATTTTACTTTATTATCGACACTAAGATTATTGTCAGACAATTTAGAATCAGGGAATTTTAGACATTTATCCTCTTTGGTTCTACAGATCATAACAGATCATAATCTTACCATATTTGATATCATGTTCCACACCACACACAGAACATATAGTAAGGAGCTGCTGGAGACCAGCGCTAGATCGACTAAAGACCACAAGATCATCTGCATACATAATATGCTTCATTAAAGTATTAACAATCATGCACCCGGCTTTACAGGCTTTCAATTGCTTGGACAGATCATCAATATAAAGATTAAAAAGGAATGGGGACAAAATTCCCCCTTGTCTAACACCATTGCTAACTCCAAATGGGGCTGAGACCCTATTGCCCCATTTTACTTGCACAGCCGGGTGGGCATACAAGTAAGCCAGAATTCTCACAATGTATTTAGGCATTGTGAGAATCAATTCAAAGCCTTTGGAAGCATCAATAAAGCACATAAGAATTTATGAGTTTTTACCTCTATATTTGTTTACAATCTCCTTTAGGGCATACATACACAAGTTAGTGCCATGTTTAATTATAAAACCAAACTGGTTACCTGTGGTGTTAACAAACTAATTTACTCTATCCAGCAGAATTCTTTCTCAGACATTTGACAATATGCTGGCTAAAGCTATGGGCCTGTAATTATTTAGGCTGCCTACTTTACCAGCTTTGTCCTTAATGACTGGCACCAATAGAACAGACAGCATTGAGTCTGGTAACAAGCCATGAATCATAAAGCCAGTTAAACAAATAGCAAGGAGAGGAACTATCCTCATACTCGCATACTTAAGATGTTCAGCAAAAATATGATCCAAGCCACTTGCTTTGTTGTTGGACAGCTTGCTCATGGCATGATACACCTCATGTGACATAATCGCCATTGAGTCATTACTCTCAATATTGTCCACCCAATACAAATCACCTAGGACACAGTTGAATAAAGTACTATTATGTTGTCGCCATTACTCCGCGATATTAGCTTTTCCGGAGATTCCATCTACAGTGCATGGCAGAGATGTTTTGCAACTGTTAAGAGCTCTCACTTCTTTCCAAAAATCTGTATCATAGTTACGTAGCAGCTTATTAGCCATGGAATCAGCCCTCATAGCGTGCTCATTTTTACAGATGAAGGGAACAGCATACTTATATATTGCATTCGTGAGCTTCTTGTACTCAAACACAGGCCCCTGTCTGGTTCTCCCTGCCACAGCCCATGATTTAGTGGCTTCACGGACTTCAGCATGATACTCAGCTACATACTTATTCCAGTCAGACCTGATGTTATGTGTCTTATTTTTATGCTTGCAGTAGGGCTTACTGCCTACATATAAAGTGCTTACTACATCATTATACAAGGAGCAGATATCTCTCCTATGCTTCATATCCTTACAATTAACATTACTACACATTATTGCATCTTTAGGTAGATGAATATGGCTTTAGGGTTGAGATTTTTGATTGGAGAAAGGCTAACTTTGAGGAGATGCGAAAGGATTTAAAAGGAGTAAATTGGGACATTTTGTTTTATGGGAAAGATGTGGAAGAGAAATGGAGGACATTTAAAAGTGAAATTTTAAGAGTACAGAATCTTTATGTCCCTGTTCGGTTGAAAGGAAATAGTAAAAATGAGAAAAAACCATGGTTTTCAAGGGAAATTGGACACGGTTCAGAAAAAGAGGGAGATCTACAATAATTATAGGCAGCATGGAGTAGATGAGGTGCTTGAGGAGTATAAAGAATGTAAAAAGAATCTTAAGAAAGAAATTAGAAAAGCTAAAAGAAGATATGAGGCTGCTTTGGCAAGTAAGGTGAAAGTAAATCCAAAGGGTTTCTACAGCTATATTAATAGCAAAAGGATAACGAGGGATAAAATTGGTCCATTAGAGAGTCAGAGTGGACAGTTATCTGCAGAGCCAAAAGAGATGGGGGAGATATTGAACAATTTCTTTTCTTCGGTATTCACCAAGGAGAAGGATATTGAATTATGTGAGGTAAGGGAAACAAGTAGAGCAGCTATGGAAACTATGAGATTCAAAGAAGAGGAAGTACTGACACTTTTGAGAAATATAAAAGTGGATAAGTCTCCAGGTCCGGACAGGATATTCCCTAGGACATTGAGGGAAGTTAGTGTAGAAATAGCAGGGGCTATGACAGAAATATTTCAAATGTCATTAGAAACGGGAATAGTGCCGGAGGATTGGCGTACTGCGCATGTTGTTCCATTGTTTAAAAAGGGGTCTAAGAGTAAACCTAGCAATTATAGACCTGTTAGTTTGATGTCAGTGGTGGGCAAATTAATGGAAAGGATACTTAGAGATAATATATATAAGCATCTGGATAAACAGGGTCTGATTAGGAACAGTCAACATGGATTTGTGCCTGGAAGGTCATGTTTGACTAATCTTCTTGAATTTTTTGAAGAGGTTACTCGGGAAATTGATGAGGGTAAAGCAGTGGATGTTGTATATATGGACTTCAGTAAGGCCTTTGACAAGGTTCCTTACGGAAGGTTGGTTAAGAAGGTTCAATTGTTGGGTATTAATGGTGGAGTAGCAAGATGGATTCAACAGTGGCTGAATGGGAGATGCCAGAGAGTAATGGTGGATGGTTGTTTGTCAGGTTGGAGGCCAGTGACTAGTGGGGTGCCACAGGGATCTGTGTTGGGTCCACTGTTGTTTGTCATGTACATCAATGATCTGGATGATGGTGTGGTAAATTGGATTAGTAAGTATGCAGATGATACTCAGATAGGTGGGGTTGTGGATAATGAAGTAGATTTTCAAAGTCTACAGAGAGATTTATGCCAGTTGGAAGAGTGGGCTGAAAGATGGCAGATGGAGTTTAATGCTGATACGTGTGAGGTGCTACATCTTGGCAGGACAAATCAAAATAGGACGTACATGGTAAATGGTAGGGAATTGAAGAATGCAGGTGAACAGAGGGATCTGGGAATAACTGTGCACAGTTCCCTGAAAGTGGAATCTCATGTAGATAGGGTGGTAAAGAAAGCTGTCGGTGTGCTGGCCTTTATAAATCAGAGCATTGAGTATAGAAATTGGGATGTAATGTTAAAATTGTACAAGGCATTGGTGAGGCCAATTCTGGAGTATGGTGTACCATTTTGGTCGCCTAATTATAGGAAGGATGTCAACAAAATAGAGAGAGTACAGAGGAGATTTATTAGAATGTTGCCTGGGTTTCAACAACTAAGTTACAGAGAAAGGTTGAACAAGTTAGGGCTTTATTCTTTGGAGCGCAGAAGGTTAAGGGGGGACTTGATAGAGGTCTTTAAAATGATGAGAGGGATAGACAGAGTTAACGTGGATAAGCTTTTCCCACTGAGAGTAGGGAAGATTCAAACAAGGGGACATGACTTGAGAATTAAGGGACAGAAGTTTAGGGGTAACATGAGGGGGACCTTCTTTACTCAGAGAGTGGTGGCTGTGTGGAATGAGCTTCCAGTGAAGGTGGTGGAGGTAGGTTCGTTTTTATCATTTAAAAATAAATTGGATAGTTATATGGATGGGAAAGGAATGGAGGGTTATGGTCTGAGCGCAGGTATATGGGACTAGGGGAGAATACGTGTTCAGCACGGACTAGAAGGGTCGAGATGGCCTGTTTCCGTGCTGTAATTGTTATATGGTTATATGGTTTAGGATTTATCTGTATGAGCATAATAGGCTAAGATGTCTTCCTTTGTGAGGGTTGACCAGTCCAGTTTTTCTGTTAAAGCTATTTCTATCTCTGGATACCACAGGTAGTTGTTCAACATTTATTGACATAGCAACAGGTATATGATCAGTCATTGCTGCCCCATACAGAATACACTCCAATGAGGCATGTGCATCAGATGTACTAATACAATGATCCAGCCATGACAGTGTGCCAGACCTCACTAATGTAAATATAACTATCTGTAGGTAAACGCACTTTGCTTGACAATATCTACATGACTTCAATCTACATATAGATTGGATGAATCAAATTGGCAGGGGTGCTGAGGAAGAGGATTTCTTGGAATGTATGCGGGATAGTTTTCTAAACCAACATGTAGAGGAACCAATGAGAGAGCAGGCTATTCTAGACTGGGTATTGAGTAATGAGGAAGGGTTAGTTAGCAGTCTTGTTGTGCATGGCCCCTTGGGCAAGAATGACCATAATATGGTTGAGTTCTTCATTAGGATGGAGAGTGACATTGTTAATTCAGAAACAAGGGTCCTGAACTTAAAGAAAGGTGACTTTGAGGGTATGAGATGTGAATTGGCCAAGATAGACTAGCAAATGATTCTTAAAGGGTTGACGGTGGATAGGCAATGGAGGGCATTTAAAAACTGCATGGATGAACTACAACAATTGTTCATCCCAGTTTGGCAAAAGAATAAATCAGGGTAGGTAGTGCATCTGTGGATAACAAGGGAAATCAGGGATAGTATCAAAACAAAAGATGAAGCGTAAAAATTAGCCAGAAAAAGCAGCCTATCAGAGGACTGGGAGAAATTCAGAGTCCAACAGAGGAGGACAAAAGGCTTAATTATGAAAGGGAAAATAGATTATGAAAGAAAACTGTCAGGGAACATAAAAACTGACTGCAAAAGTTTTTATAGATATGTGAAGAGGAAAAGATTAGTTAAAACAAATGTAGGTCCCTTGCAATCAGAAACAGGCAAATTGATCATGGGGAACAAGGACTAAGGGAGTACAGTGAGCTAAGGGAGGCTAGGGAATACTGTGTACAGTTCTGGGGTCCATACTTAAGAAAGGATGTACTAGCCCTGGAGGCAGTGCAGCGAAGGTTTACAAGATTAATTCCTGCAATGAGGGGATTGACATATGAGGAAAGGTTGAGTAAGCTGGGACTCTACTCTTTGGAGTTTAGAAGAATGAGAGGCGATCTCATTGAAACGTGTAAGATCGTGAGGGGCCTTGATCGGGTGGATGCACCGAGGATGTTCCCAATGATCGGGGAGGCTAGAACTAGGGGACATAGTTGCAGAGTGAGGGGGGGCTCTTTTAAAACTGAGATGAGGAAGAACTTCTTCACCCAGAGGGTGGTTAGTTTGTGGAATTCACTGCCCCAGGGAGCAGTGGAAGCAGAAACGTTAAATTTATTTAAGTCAAAAATAGATGGTTTTTTAGCTGCCAAGGGGATAAGGGGCTACGGGGAGAGGGCAGGGATATGGACCTAGGTATGGTTAGTATAGTAGACCTGAGTGATCTCCTGGACAAGTGTCGATCGCCTGGATTGGGGTCGGAGAGGAATTTCCCGGATTTTTTTCCCGAATTGGACCTGGGTTTTTATCCGGTTTTTTGCCTCCCCCAGGAGATCACGCGGTTCTTGGGGTGGAGAGGGGTGATAGCGGTATAGAGGGGAGGGTAGTGTCTTGTGTTCTGTGTCTTGTGTCTACTGTTTGTGGGTAAGTGTGTCTGTTTAGTGTTCAGCCATGAGTGAATGGCGGTGCGGGCTCGACGGACCTGATGGTCTACTCTCGCACCTACTTTCTATGATTCTATGATTCTAAGGACATGGCAGACCAATTGAATAACTACTTTGGTTCTGTCTTCACCAAGGAAGACATAAATAATCTGCCGGAAATAGCAAGGGACCGGGGGTTAAATGAGATGGAGGAACTGAGTGAAATCCAGGTTAGCCGGGAAGTGGTGTTAGGTAAATTGAATGGATTAAAGGCCGATAAATCCCAGGGCCAGATAAATTGCATCCCAGATTACTTAAGGAAGTAGCTGCAGAAATAGTGGATGCATTAGTGATGATTTTTCAAAACTCTTTAGATTCTGGATTAGTTCCTGAGGACTGGAGGGTAGCTAATGTAACCCCACTTTTTAAAAAGGGACGGAGAGAGAAAACGAGGAATTACAGACCATTAGTCTAACATTGGTGTTGGGGAAAATTCTGGAGTCAGTTATGAAAGATGGGATAGCAGCACACTTGGAAAGTGGTGAATTCATTGGACAAAGTCAGCATGGATTTATGAAAGGAAAATCATGTCTAACGAATCTTATAGAATTTTTCGAGGATGTAACTTGTAGAGTGGATAAGGGAGAACCAGTGGATGTGTTATATCTGGTCTTTCAGAAGGCTTTCGACAAGGTCCCACATAAGAGATTAGTATGCAAACTTAAAGCACACGGTATTGGGGGTTCAGTATTGATGTCGATAGAGAACTGGCTGGCAGACAGGAAGCAAAGAGTAGGAGTAAACGGGTCCTTTTCAGAATGGCAGGCAGTGACTAGTGAGGTACCGCAAGGCTCAGTGCTGGGACCTCAGCTATTTACAATATATATTAATGATCTGGATGAGGGAATTGAATGCAACATCTCCAAGATTGCGGATGACACGAAGCTGGGGGGCAGTGTTAGCTGGGAGGAGGATGCTAGGAGGCTGCAAGGTGACTTGGATAGGTTGGGTGAGTGGGCAAATGCATGGCAGATGCAGTATAATGTGGATAAATGTGAGGTTATCCACTTTGGTGGCAAAAACAGGAAAGTAGACTATTATCTGAATGGTGGCCGATTAGGAAAAGGGGAGATGCAACGAGACCTGGGTGTCATGGTACACCAGTCATTGAAAGTAGGCATGCAGGTGCAGCAGGCAGTGAAGAAAGCAAATGGTATGTTAGCATTCATAGCAAAAGGATTTGAGTATAGGAGCAGGGAGGTTCTACTGCAGTTGTACAGGGTCTTGGTGAGACCACACCTGGAGTATTGCGTACAGTTTTGGTCTCCTAATCTGAGGAAAGACATTCTTGCCATAGAGGGAGTACAGAGAAGGTTCACCAGACTGATTCTTGAGATGGCAGGACTTTCATATGAAGAAAGACTGGATAGACTCGGCTTGTACACGCTAGAATTTAGAAGATTGAGAGGGGATCTTAGAGAAACTTACAAAATTCTTAAAGGGTTGGACAGGCTAGATGCAGGAAGATTATTCCCGATGTTGGGGAAGTCCAGAACTAGGGGTCACAGTTTAAGGATAAGAGGGAAGTCTTTTAGGACCGAGATGAGAAAATCATTTTTTACACAGAGAGTGGTGAATCTGTGGAATTCTCTGCCACAGAAGGTAATTAAGGCCAGTTCATTGGCTATATTTAAGAGGGAGTTAGATGTGGCCCTTGTGGCTAAAGGGATCAGGGGGTATGGAGAGAAGGCAGGGATGGGATACTGAGTTGGATATTCAGCCCTTACTCCTGCACCTATTTTCTATGTTTCTATGTAATATAGAATTATTATCTTGACAGAACTGAGCCATATGATTGGCAAATAGTGAGTTCCTGTCTGAGATATCTGCATTCATATCCCTGCTGACATATACACTACAATAATTATTGTTTTGAATAAAGGAATAGGTAAAAGCCTATTTAAATATTCATCCTCATTCTGAAGGCATTCATAGAGTGTATACACATTCAGGATAACAAATTCCTTGTCGGTGTGAGCAAAGTATATTGCATTACAGCAGTCAGCATCAAGCCGAACCACATTTATTGATTAATCAAGCTTCTTGTTCCATAGAATAGCCACACCCGCTGATAGCCTACCTCTGGCTATTCCCATGCCAAGGTCAGTTGTAGTCTCCCCAGCCCCATGAAAGTTGTCTTAGAGAGAATTGAGTTTGTCCAAGCCTCACTTTGCTAAGAATGTCTCTTGCATACATAGTATGTCACAGTTCTCCAGAAGGTTGTCAACAACTGTGCGGTGAGCTTTATCCCCTGCGCTCTGGCCGAAACGCAGGCCATGACAGTTGTAGGATAGAACCCGAATGGTTATTTAGTGAGATTACAACCAAAATACAACTCCATAAGTCATGGTTGTCTAAAAATAGGATAACACCTTTTTATGGTATACTAAACTATTGCTGTATGTGGCACCAACTCTCTATTAGACCCCTCGCCAAAAACATGGAATAGGTCAAAGATATGTGACAAACAACACTACACAAAATTATCTGCTAAAATAGGACATGTTCAGTTCCCAATGGGAATTGTATGAGAGTTTCCCAATGACTGAGTCTTTACTAACATGATCAATAGAAAGTGGATGGGAACTTATTGCAGCTCTTCCATGGTAGTCACAACAGATGTACAAAAGACTGCCATAGAGAGGATGGTAAATGCATGGTACAGGGGACATGGCGATCCCCAGTACTTGCATATCACCCACACCACCCTCTGCCTTGAACAAGTCCCATGCCAAGAGGATCTGCACACCACCATGGGATGCAGATGGATCAATAAGACACAATCTGTAACATCCAGCTCGAATGCACATTTTGCAAAACCCCTTCAAATTGTCGATGGAGTAACCAGTATCATGGAGTCAGACAGCACAGAACATGCATTTTAGCCCAAAATCCATGCCAAACAAATTGATATCCTGAGCTAGCCCTATTTCCTACAATTGGCCCATATCCACTAAGCACTTCCAATCTATATATCCATTCAAATGTCTTTTGAAAACCGTGATGGTGTCTACCTCAGAGCTTCTTCAGACAGCTCATTCCACAATTGGACTATTCTCTGAGTAAAAAAGGTTGTCTCCGAGGTCCCTCTTCCCCCTCACTTTAACCATATACCCTCTAGTTTTAGTATCTTCTACTCTGGAATGAATACACTCGCAGCTGAAAGTGGAGAGATTTAAAAGGGACATGAAGGGCACCTTTTTCATTCAGAGAGGTTTACTATGAACAGAGTTCAAAGGAGAGTGTTTGTTGCAGGAGTCTTGATTCATGCATTCAAACTTTGTGGCCGACCCATATGAGTAGAACATGTGTAATTGTGGCTTCAATGCAGGGGATTTTGGCTTTGAAAGGACATTGATGTTGATTTACTTATTGTTCCAGTGGATTTGAAGGATCTTGCAGAAAGTGAATTGCTGTTATCCTGAGGTGTTCCTGTAAGTATCTCTGCTGCCAAGTAGACTTTTGTGCAAAGTCTGATGACTTCAGCAACCAATACACTTTTCTTCACTTATCAAGAACACTGAGGGAATTAGCACTCAGGAGAAGGAGCACTGCAAACTCTTGAACTGAGCTCCTTTGTTCAAACCCACCAAACTATCAAAGGTAGACAAAAATGCTGGAGAAACTCAGCTAAGTATGTAGGAGGAGGTGTCTGAAACTTGGTGCCTGACCTCAGACTGGTAGAGATCAGCGCGCCAGACTACCACGGCACCTCCCTTGTTGGCAGGTTTGATCACCCTGTCTGGGTTGTTGCAGAGTGAGTGGAGGGCTCCATGTTCAGGGGGGGAGAGGTTAGAGTGGGAAAGGGGAGTGGAGAAGTTGAGGTGGTTGATGTCCTGCCGGCAGTTTAAAATAAACAGATCTAAAGCAGGTTGATGGTTATGAGAGGCATCCAAGAGGTCTTCTCTAATTTCAGGTGGTCCTTCTTGCTTTCTCCCTCCTTCCCCTCCCTTTCCCAGTTCTCCCACACCCACTGTCTCTGCCTCTTCCTTTCTTCTTCCCACCCCCACATCTGTCTGAGGAAGGGTCTCAACCCGAAACGTCACCTATTCCTTCACTCCATAGATGCTGCCTCACCCGCTCAACTTCTCCAGCATTTTTGTCTACCTTCGATTTTTCCAGCATCTGCAGTTCATTCTTAAACACCAAACTATCAAACTATCTCGAACAGTCTCCTGGCCATCCCTGACTGATAAGAAGTTGAAATGGTCACATACCAATTGGAAAACGACAGGACACCGGGAGCAAACAGTATTCCTGCTGATGTTTTAAGGCTTGGAAAGAAGCCTCAGTCACAAATGAACAACCTCTGAGTCCCAAATCTGCAATGTGGAGGTCATGCCAGGGTAATTGTGACCATCTTCAAGAAAGGATTCAACACGGACGACAGAGAGTCTTCCCGTAGTCTTCCACAGGGAGAGTTATCTCCAAGGTTCTCCTCAATGGTCTCCTGCCAGTAGTAGATGGGCTGCTCTTTGGATCACATTTAAGAGGCTGTTAATCCAGTGGCACAATGTACATGATTTCCACCGCATTGCAACTTCAAGAGAAATGTATTAACCAAAATCAATGGCTTTTTTTAATCTCACAAAATCCCGTGATTTCACCATCAAGCTCTTCAAATTTGTTGCTCATGGAAACCCACTCCATCTTGTATCCATTTTATGATGGTATACAAACCTTGATCTTGTATCACTTCAACTCTCAAAACTAATATCACAATGTGTCACATTAATATCCAGCAGCTTTTACTAGATGCCCTGTATCTATTAAAAATTGCAACTAGAATAAATACTGATAGAGTCAAGAGAGTTGTATTGTCATTTGTCCCAGATAGGACAATGAAATTCTTGCTTGCTGCAGCACAACAGAATATGTAAACATAATACAGAACAGGAGATAAAAGTTCAGTTTCTCTATATACCATAGACCATATATATACACCATCACCCGGTGGGGTCACAACATCGGAGGCTTGGATTGCCTCAGCGCAGAGGGAGAGCAAGGAGGGAAGAGACAATGACTTTGGGACTTTAAACTGTGTTGAGTGTTTGTTATTTATTCTATGTTATGACTGCAGGCTAAACCATTTCGTTGCACTGAAAAGTGCAATGACAATAAATTGAATCGAATCAAATCAAATCAATAAATAAACAGATAAAGTGCAATAGTAATAATAGACTGTTATTGTTCAGAGCCTGTTTGATGTTGTGTTTAATAGCCTGATGGCTGTGGGGAAGTGGCTGTTTCTTCCCGATGGCAACGGAGAGATGAGTGTGTGGCCAGGATGGCATAGGCCTTTGATGATATTGGCAGCCTTTTTTGGGCAGCGACTGTGATAGAACCCTTCGATGGTGGGCAGGTCAGAGCCGATGATGAACGGGCAGTGGTTACAACATTCTGCATTTTTTTCCGCTCCTGGACGTTCAAGTTGCAGAACCAAGCCACGATGCAGCCAGTCAGCATGCTCTCTACTGTGCACCTGTAGTAGGTCGAGAGAGACCTCCTTAACATACCTACTCTCTGTAATCGTCTCAGGAAGTAGAGGCGCTGATGTGCCTTCTTTATAATTGCATCAGTGTGCTGGGGCCAGGAAAGGTCTTCAGAAATATGCACGCCCAGGAATTTGAAGTTTTTGACCCTTTCCACCATCTGTCGATATAAACAGGATTTTGTGTCCCTATCCTACCCCTTCTAAAGTCCACAATCAGGTCCTTGGTTTTGCTGGTGTTGAGAGCCAGGGTGTTGTGCTGGCACCATTGGTCAATTGGTTGATCTCACTTCTATACTCAGACTCGTCACCATCAGTGATACTTCCCACAACAGTGGTGTCTTCAGCGAACTTGATGATGGAGTTCACACTATGGTCCAGCTACACAGTCATGAGTATAGAGTGAGTACAGCAGGGGGCTGAGCACGCAGCCTTGAAGTGCTCCCGTGCTGATTGTTATCGAGGATGACACGTTCCACCAATACAGACAGACTGTGGTCTGGGGATGAGGAAGTCGAGGATCCAATTGCAGAGGGATGCGCAGAGACCCAGATCCGTGAGCTTGGAGGGGATGATGGTATTAAACATCGAGCTATAGTCTATGAACAACAGCCCCTCACACGAGTTTTTGTTGTCCAAGTGGTCCAGAGCGGAGAGGAGAGCAAGTGTGATCGCATTCACCGTTGACCTGTTGTGCCAGTAAGCGAACTGCAGCGGGTTGAGGTTCTTGTCGATGTAGGAGTTGATATGCGCCCTGATCAACCTTTCAAAGCATTTCATCACCACAGACGTTAGTGCCACTGGTCGATAGTCATTGTGGCACGTCACTTTGTTTTTCTCAGAACATGTTGTTCTGCTAAAATAGATATTTCCACAATGTGAATTGCATATTATGCAATTGATGAATTAAAGAACACTATTTGTATTATCTTAGCTGATATAGTTATAATGCAATCTTGAATGGGAACTAGCCCCACAACACCATTGTCTCTTTGGAACATACGGTGCTACTTTCACCACACAAGGCTACTTAAAAATTACTTTGAAAATTGACAAGCAATTGCTTCTATTAATACTGGTGCACCAATAATCTACTGAACAATCAAATTTTGGTTATCAGAAAAAAAACTTACAGCTGTTAAAAAACCCCCCATTGTTTTTGAAAATCATGGGGAAAAAAACCTTTATTACTGTGAGTCTGAAACTGTCCTGCACCTTCATTAGTTAGTTAGTTTAGTTTATTGTCACATGTACCGATGTACAATGAAATCTTTTTGTTGCGTGTTATCCAATCAGAGGAAATGATTACAATTGGACTGTCCACAGTGTACAGACACAGAATAAAGGGAATAACGTACAGTGCAAGATAAAGTCCAATTAAAGGTGTTCCACGGGTCTCCAATGAGGTAGATGGTAGCTCAGGGAAGATACCTAACCCCTATTCTTCATTGCCAGAATTGTTGATAATACATGATTTTATACAATGTGAAGTTTCACAAGAAGATTTCATTGCAGCAGAATTATCTGAATGCTACTTTGAATTTTGACAATGTTGTAATATTCCTGTAAACATTACCAGTGATTCATTGATAATATTAATCAATAAGGATTAAACCTTATATCGATCCATCAATCCATATATACACATATATCTAAATGAAAAACTATGTGGAGGTGTTTATTGTACAACAACAAGTTATATCTCATTTTCACTGGAGGTAACATTTATCATTACCATGCCAAGGGATCAGTTTCCTTTTATGCAGCCTAACCAATTTTAATTTCTAATCTGAAAATGTTAATCAAGTGACATCATGACGGATGGCCAATTTGTTCCACCAATTTACAAACAAAGCTGTACAGATAGCAATTATCCATTCTTGTCATCACACTTTGGTGTTAACTTTTATCAATTATAAATGTTTTGCCTTCAATTTCCTTTGCATTTAAACCTGAGCACACATGTAATCAGGCACAAACCAACAAGGCAATCACAATCCAAGATTTACTGAGCCAGGTGCATACTTAATGTGAAATTAGTTAAAATGCTTGATATAAGACACGGATAAATGTGTTCGGTATTTACATGCACCCTGATTAGTTTATGTTAATTTGATTGTACTCTGATTGAACAGGATGTTATTTTGATGCAACTTGATGTTGAAGAAAAGGCATACATTTAGGATAAACATATGGTCTTCTACACAATACACAATACAATTTATTTGTCACTTTAACCTCATAGAGGCTCAAATGAAATGTTGTTTCTGCAGTCATACACACAAGAAAAAAAGACCCAAGACACAACACAATTTACACAGACATCCATCACAGCACATCTCCTCCTCGCTGTGATGGAAGGCAAAAAACGTATATCTCCCCTGCACTCCCCATTCCCCTCCCGATGTCAGAGTCAAAGCCCCCGGCGGGCGATGGCAATTGTCCCGCGGCCATTAACGCCGCGCCGGGCGATGCAAGGCCGCGCTCCAGGTCTTGGTGTTGTTGGTGCCCCCGGCGGGCGCTAGCAAAGTCCCGCAGCCGTTGAAGCCGCACCGGGCGATGTCAAGCCCCGCTCCAGGTACTCCTCGACCCCGCGACTCGGGCGGGAGAAGTCGCCGTTGCGGAAGCCCCGAAAAGCGGTCTCCCACCAGGGACCCGCGGGTTCCCGATATTACTGTCCACCGGACCTGCGGTTGGAGCCTCTGAATCTCCGGGGGTCGGGTAACAGCAGCGCGCCACCACAGCTCCACCCGCTCCACGATGGTGGGTAAGTCCGCAGCTCCGCGACTGGAGCCCCAGGTCGTTCCTGCTGGAGGCCGCTCCACGTTGCAGCCCCAACGACAACGGAGACCCAACAGGGAAAAGGTCAGGTTCTCCGTGCAGGGGAAAGATTTTAAAAGTTCCCCCCCCCCCACACACACACACACACACACACACATACCCCATCAAAAAATAAATAAAAACTACATTAAAACGGGACAAAAAATAACAAAAAGACAGACGGACTGCAGGGGCATTCAGCAACTGTGGGCAATCCCATCTCCCTCCATCACAGGGGCAAACCTACTGCCAGTCACAGGAAAGCCCACTGCCACAGGGGCACAGGGGTAAATTCACTGCCCTCAGTCACTGGGCAAGCCCACTGCCCTTAGGCACGGGACAAGCCCACTGTCTCAGTCATAGGGGAAAACCCGCCTACCATGAGGCATGGGATTCAACCCCAGCATGATTACTCATGAGGGTAAATTCATGACTATCCAGACACCTATAACCTTTGCTCAAAACATCATTGATGTGTTTTCTGAGAAACTTGCAGCTACAGATTTTCATTTGTCATTTATTTCCTCAGTAACTGTAAGATATCCAAAACCAGAATTTACACAAAACAAATATTTAAAACTGACCATTTGCCAGTGCCATGATTCACAGTGCCTTTGCTGTCTATTAACAATTTCATTCAAAGGTCTCAGCTCCTTTCTCAAATGAAACCAAGCTTACATGGCACTGTGACACTCAGAGCTGATAGTCGGTTGCATATTCGAGGCAAAGGAAAATACAAAAGAAGAAAGCCTGAATAATAACAACATCTATATAACTCAAAGTCTCATCTTGACCGCTTCCTGTCTGCACTGTATATTGATTTTAGAAAAATGGTACCATATATCGCTACGATTTTTGGCCATCTTAATCACAGTCCTCCTCCACTGAGGGAGCCCTGAGGATTTTTCCAATCGATGAAAAATTAAAAAATTGTGAATGTTTAAAAAATCTTGAGATCAGCTGATTAGTCCTCTTGCCTGTCAATCACCATGATGAAGGTAACGCCCCTTCTGTAAGGGTGGGTACAGGAGTATAAATCCCAAATGGTATGAAATTGCAATTGAATTTGGTGGCCTGCACGCTGCTTGAAATGGTATGTAATTGCTTTTGAATTTGGTGGCCTGCCCTCTGCTTGAAATGGTATGAAATTGCATTTGAATTTGGTGGCCTGCACTCTGCTTTAATTGGTATGCAATTAAATTTGAATTTGGTGGCCTGCACTCTGCTTGAAATGGTATGAAATTGAATTTGAATTTGGTGGCCTGCACTCTGCTTGAAATGGTAGGAAATTACATTTGAATTTGGTGGCCTGCACGCTGCTTGAAATGGTATGAAATTGCATTTGAATTTGGAGGCCTGCACTCTGCTTGAAATGCTATGAAATTGAATTTGGTGGCCTGCACTCTGCTTGAAATGCTATGAAATGGAATTTGGTGGCCTGCACTCTGCTTGCAATGGAAATTCAAGGAATGGCCATGAGTGAATTGCCAGCCCACCAGCCCAGAGTGACCGATCTGCCAGCCCACCAGCCCTGAATAAGTGAGCTGCCAACCCACCAGCCCTGAGTCACTGAGTTGCCAGCTCACCAACCCTGAATGACTGAGTTGCCAGCTCACCAGCCCTGAATGGCTGAGCTGCCAGCCGACCAGGCCTGAGTGACTGAGCTGCCAGCCCATCAGGCCTGAGTGACTGAGCTGCTAGCCCAGGAATCCATTTGGCCCACAATGTCCATACGAGCCCTCTGGAAACCAGTCCCTTCGGCCCACAACACCCATACTAGTGCTCCAGAAAGCCCCCCCTCCCACTGGCCACCAATATTGGAATTTGTGGAGAGATGGAATATTTCGTTGGGGGATCAGCACTCCCGTGTGAACATAGGACCCAACGGGTCCCACTTTGTCTAGTCCCACTTAAAGTAAGGAGCACAGTGAATCTTATGCAAGTCTGTGTTTTCACTGGCTTAATTGGAGATTGCAAAGATCCCTCACCCACAGGTAGTCCAGGATGGGTTGCTGCCTCCAGGATAAGCAGGACCCACAAACATCTATATGCAATTCTGATTGTAAAACTATAGGAGGGGAGTGATTATGTAGGCAAGGGTGCCGAGGAAATTAACCAGGAAGTTGCCTGGGATGGAGTGTTTCAGTTATAAACGGAGTTATGTGTCTGGGGTTATGCGGAGAAGGCAAGAGAATGGGGTTGTGAAGGAAAGATAGATCAGCCAAGATTGAATGGCGGAGTAGACTTGATGGGCCGAATGGCCTAATTCTGCTCCTAGAACATGAACTATGAAGAGAGACTGAACAGGCTGCGTTGTTTTTCATTTAGCAGAGGAAGCTGAGAGAGGATACAAAATTCCGATGGGACTTGGTAGGATAAATGGTTGGAATCTTGTTCACCAGAGCAGAAGTGTTTAAAGATAAGCGGGCATAGTTTTAGGGTAAGGGGCATAAGGTTTAGAGGGTATCTGAGAATGATTTTCATCCAGAGGGTTATTACAATTTGGAATACATTGCATGAGTGGATGGTGAAGGCAGAGAGTTTTGAAGGAACACTCGAACCACCAAGGCATTGGAGGCTAAGGATCAAATTCTAGTTAAAATGGATTAGTATGGATGGGCACTTGGTTGGCATGGATATGGTGGGCAGAAGGGCTTATTTCTGTGCTTTAGAACTTGTAGCATTAAAAACTAACATATATATGTAAAAACTGACATGTGTGGACTAGTTACCAGAGGCACAGCTTAATTGGAGAACACGCAAGACCTTTAGAAAATCATTTAAATGCATTTACTCACAGATTGCTGGCATGTTAGAGAGTGCCACAAACTGGGGACGGTGCACTAGTCTGATGTCAAATGTTGCCTTCATAGCAGGTTCATCAAAGCATGGGAAAACTGATCGAGCAGATACCGGTTCCATCTGTGATGCAATGATGGTTCTGAATGAAGAAAAAGCAACATGAATTTTGTCTTTTCCTTTAAAGCTAAAAGACAAAAGTACACAAGTAGAAATGATTCATATTCTGGATTATATATCTTCCAGTAGACCATTCGCTGACATTTACAGAGAGCAATCTTGGATATAAACCATGGTTAGAACCCATTAGATTCACAAAGGATGGTGGGTGTATGAGCTGCCAGAGGAGGTAGATGAGGCGGGTACTATCACAATGTTTAAGAAACATTTAGATAGGTACATGGATAGGATTGGTTTATAGGGATCTGGGCCAAACATGGGCAGGTGGGACTAGTGTGGATGAGGCATGTTGGTCGGCATGGGCAAGTTGAGCCAAAGAGCCTGTTTCCACGTTGTATGTCTATGATCATTGACCCGGTCAGTTCAATAGAATTTTCAAATTTCCTGGGATTCATTGATGTTGCTACATACTATAGCTTATAGTTTGGGCATCTTGTACTTGGCTGCTACAGGTGCCATCAAATGGAGGACACTCAAGCCTTTCTGTGCATCCTTGTGCATCAATGAAAAATAACATAACAAAATTATCCAACAACAGAAACACATTCTTTTTCCTTTTGCACTCCCCATGCAAGCCATCCCCATTAGTCGTAAAGCTGAAGTTCTGCACATTTCCCTGATCCAGGCCTCAGGACGAGTTTCCATAGAACGTGATATAATGAAATTTTCCTCTGCCCAAAACTGGTCATTTTATGTGATTGGAATCCGGTGCAGAAATCATCTCAATCCCAAGGCAGGATTCAGTAAGTGGTCAATGTTCTAGGATGAACTGAACAAACTAGTTACTCACTGTCAACAACTCTTCCGTTCGAGGCTAGGATGCTGTCTTCTTCACAAACTAGCACTGGCTGAATATATTTTAGTTTAGTTTGGCGATGCAGTGTGGATACAGGCCCTTCGGCCAACTGAGTCCACATTGACCAGCGATCACCCATACACTAGTTCTATCCTTCACACTAGGGACAATTTAGAGAAGCCAATTATCCTACACACCTGCACGTCTTTGGAATGTTGGAAGAAATCGGAGCACAGGAGAAAACCCACACGTACACAGAAAGAATGTGCAAGCTACATACAGGCAGCATCCGTAGTCAGGATCAATCCCGGATCCCTAGTGCTGTGAGGAAGCAACTCGACCGCTGCACCACTGCGTAGCATCCGTAGTCAGGAGTCAATGCCCCTCTAGGGGCGCTGCACTGGCAGCAGCCTCTACCGACAGCCTGTCTGTTATTTCAATCTTTTTTTTTATATTTAGTTAGTCTAAAGTTTTGTGTTGGGGGAAACTTTAACTTTTCTATGTGGGGGAGGGGGGGCAGGGTAAGGGGGAAACCGTTTCCCAGTCTCTTCCTGGCGGGGACGCGACTATTTCTCCGAGTCGCGTCCTCGCCCCCCACCTCGCGGCCTACCAGCTGGATCGGAGCGGCCTTTCCTGCCGGGAACCGGGAACCGGGAACCAGACCAGGGCTGCTACAGCGGCGGCGCAGCGCTGGAGTCACCGCGGAGCGGGCGATGCCTACCTGGGTCGCCGTTTGGAGCTCCGGAGTGTTGGGCCGCTGCTCCAACATCGTGGAGCTCTGGTGCGGAGAGCTCCCAACGCGGGCGGCGCTGAACAACATCGTGGAGTCCTGGGGCGCCTTGCAGAGGGTCTGCAGCAGCAGTCTCCACCCGGCGCGGCCTGCGGACTTTGGAAGCCGCCGACTCCGGTAGGAGGGGGCCGACTCTGTGTCCACGCCGCTGAGGACGTCACGCAGCCCCGACGCCGGACTTGTATCACCCCGGCGTGCGGTCCTGGACATCGGGCCGCCCATAGCTGCAATTGCGGAGGGCTTTAGGGAGGCCCTGACCACGAGGAACAGTGGAGGAAGAGACTGACTTTGGTGCCTTCCCACACAGTGGGAAACTTTGATTCTGCTGTGTGGGGATGTTTTATGCCAAATCCTATAGTGTGTGTTCTTTATTTTTTAAATTGTATGGCTGTATGGAAATTTCATTTCACTGTGCCATCTGGCACATGTGACAATTAAATGTATCTTGTATCTTGAATCTTTAATCTCATTGCATGCATCACATTTCACCTGACTGGCCTAGATGTTCTTGTAAACCAACTTCAATTAAAAAATGCTATTGTGCAATTATAAGTGGTTTAATACGGAGCAGAGCACTGAATTGAATTGAATCCTTTATTTGTCATTCAGACCTTTCGGTCTGAACGAAATGTTGTTGCCTGCAGCCATACATGTAATAATAACAACACACAACAAACACAAATTAACATCCACCACAGTGAGTTCACCAAGCACCTCCTCACTGTGATGGAGGCAAAAGTCTTAGAGTTACTGTCTCTTCCCTCCTCTTCTCCCTCTGCGCTGAGGCGATACCCCACCGGGCGATGGTAAGTCAGTCCCGCGGTTCAAGCTCCGCGGCCCGGGGGTGGTCGAAGCTGCCGCCCTCCAGTCCAGCGGACGCAGCTGTTGCCACGGGAGCTCCAGAAAACAGGCGCCAGCCTGTGACCTGCGAGCTCCCGACGATGTCGTCCACTGGCCCGCGGCCGAGCCCCGGATTCAGGTCGCCGCCGCCAGAACGCCGCCTCAGCCACCGGAGCACCGTCTCCGCCCCGCACCGGGCCGCCCACACGAGAGAGTCTCAGCCCCGCACCGGGCCGCCCACACGGGAGCGCATTCCAGCCGAGAGCCGGGCCGCCCACACGGAAGCGCCTTCCAGCCGGTAGCCGGGCCGCCCACACAGGAGTGTCTCAGCCCCGCGCCGTCCGCCCTCACCGGAGCGCCGAGTCGTGCCGCTGCCCGAACGTCGCCGCAGCTCGAAGACGGCCAGCCTCGCGTTGGTAAGTCCTGGCTGGCTCTACCTCCGGAGCCTCGAGGTCGGTCGCAGGTTGGAGGCCGCCAGCTCCGCCATTAGGCCTCAGCTCAGGCGGGGGAAGAGAAGGGGGTTACGACAAGAAAGTCGCATTCCCCCGAAGGGAGAGACTGAAAGTCCTGTTTCAGCCCCCCCCCACACACATAACACAACCTAATAACCAAATGTTTAACTGAACTAGACACAAAAAACAACACAAAAAAAGTAAAAACAGACAGACTGCAGGCGAGCCGCAGCCGTTTCACAGCGTCGCCACTGTGGTGCAAACCTCTGTCATGCGCCCCAACCAGGTAACTTGACTCCTGACTTTTTGGCAGAATTTCTGTTTGACCTCACAACCTTTCCATTGTACAACTCTCCCAAATAATGTGAACAATATTTCCACACATATACTTCATCAGTAATGAAAGATAACAGTTCTTTCTTGTAGAGCAGCCAGCTTTTACTCACCTTAATTCCCATGGCCTGAGCAAAATACAACATGCTAGACACTCAGCACTGAACATTCCCTCCACAGATGCTGCCTAACTTGCTGAGTTCCTCCAGCACTTCGTGCTTTGCTCAGAACTTATGCAGTTCCTTGCATCTCCCATGAACAACTGCTCACTTAAAGGGTCCCAACTCAAAACGTCGCCTATCCTTGTTCTCCAGAGATGCTGCTTGACCTGCTGAGTTACTCAAGCACTTTATGTCCTTTAACATAAACCAATGTCAACAGTTATTTGTTGCTATCTAAATTGCTTCCTTTGATCTTACCAACAGCTCAATACAACCTCACACGTACCTCAAATGTGAAGGTCAAAGTCATGGTCAATGTTAGTTTTCTCGTCTCAGGCTGCTCCTGCAGATGCTGCCACCTCACATTTTTGCCTTTTGTTGCTGCATTAAGGAAGTCATAAAAATTCCACATACTCTCGGAGTCCAGTGGAACAGTCAGCAAGGGCACAGAGACTTTCGCCATGCAATTGTCTACAAAACATACCAATTCACAGACTCCACACATGCCCGTACAGGGAGTTCTCTGGCAATACCAACCAGCCTATAGTCTCGTTGGGGCTGATGGTCACCTTCCACATAGAAGATGCCACCTTTAAGCACTGTTCTTCACCAGCAGATCATAGTGCCTCTGATCCTTTGGGAGTACTATTCCACACCACCTATTACTACTGAGTTAGTTCACTCATTGGTGAAGCTGGAAGAGGGTGGCTTGCATTGTGGCATGTCCCTTTAAAATATGGTTCAGGCTTATGGATATAACATTATAAACATGTTTAAATGTTGGTTGGTACAAATACAGTTATAAAAGTTGAAGAATTCATTGCACAAATATATTAACTACACCGTAATGGTATATCATAGTAATGGCTAAGAAATTATGGTCAGGGAAGAGATCATACAAGGAAAGTATAGAAGAATGATGCATTATTTTATAATGGCTACAAAATCATTAATCTCAGTACCCTTCTAAGAACAGCTTAAATGGTACAACTTAGTTGGACTGAAGAACAAACAGAAAGAGTCAAACCATATAACGGCAACAACATTCAGAATATTTGGCATATTTCACACAACCTGGGTGCATTCTTTCCATCTGCAAGCAGGAGCTAAGGAGAAAAGGCTGGCTGAAGGACAGTGCCAAGAACATCAGGGGCAGGCTGCAAACTACTGTGAATGCCGACATGATTTAGACATGGGCAGAGCTGATACATTCAGAAACATGTGTTGGCCATATTTAGGATTATCAAAATCTATATACTTAAAACTCAAATCTTAACCACTTTCTGTTTGCACTACAGATTGATTTTAGAAAAAATGCTCCCACTTACGGCTGTGATTTTTGGCCATCTTACTCAGTCCCTCTCCGCTGTGCAGGATAAGAGGATTTTTCCCATTAATGAAAAATAAAAGAGTTATTAGTGTTTAAAATTTGTTGAGCTTCTCTCTCCTGTCAATCACACCATGAGTGCCACGCCCCTTCTGATGGGAGGGACGTGGGACTATAAAACCCGGAAGTGTGGACTGACTCAGTTGACGCAAGATGGGGGAGGGAGAGGTCACAAATCTCAGTCTGATCTGTGAATAACACTGAACACATGCCTACTAAATTGTGAGTGGTTTTTCTGACCTGTGAGTGCCCTTAATGTGGTTTGAAAATGTCGTTTGAAAATGCAAAAGTGGTTAATTTAAAAATGCAAAAGTGGTTGGTTAGAAAATGCGAAAGTGGTTGGTTTGAAAATGCAAAAATTGTTGATTTGAAAATGCAAAAGTGATTGGTTTGAAAATGCAAAAGTGGTTTGTTTGAAAATGTAAAAGTGGTTGGTTTGAAAATGCAAAAGTGGTTGGTTTGAAAATGCAAAAGATTAAAAGTCTAATCTTGACCACTTCCTGTTTGTGCTGTATATTGACTTTAGAAAAAAAGGTGCCACATACGGCTGTGATTTTTGGCCATCTTACTCAGTCCCACTCTGCTCATCAGGTGCTGAGGATTTTTCCCATCGATGAAAAATAAATGAGTTATTAGTGTTTAAAAAATATTGAGATTCTCTCTCTCCTGTCAATCACGCTATAAAGGCCACGCCCCTTCCGGTGGGAGAGGGTAGGGACTATAAAACCCAGAAGTGTGGACTGCCTCAGTCTCTGCAAGATGGGGGAAGCGAGAGTTCATGACTCTCTGCCTGAGCTGTGAATCAACTGAACACGCTGAATGTCTACTGAACTGTGTGTGGTTTTTATGTGATTTTATGGTGGATTTACCCTGCTTGAAATGAAATTAAACTGCATTTGAATTTGGTGGCCTTGCACCCTGCATGAAATGGTATGAAACTGCACTTGAATTTGGTGGCCTTGCACCCTGCTTGAAATGGTATGAAATTGCACTTGAGTTTGGTGGCCTTGCACGCTGCTTAAAATGGCATGAAACTGCACTTGAGTTTGGTGGCATTGCACCCTGCTTGAAATGGTATGAAACTGCACTCGAATTTGGTGGCCTTGCACCCTGCTTGAAATGGTATCAAACTGCACTTGAATTTGGTGGCCTTGCACCCTGCTTGAAATGGTATCAAACTGCACTTGAATTTGGTGGCCTTGCACCCTGCTGGAAGTGGTAGGAAACTGCACTTGAATTTAGTGGCCTTGCACCCTGCTTGAAGTGGTAGGAAACTGCACTTGAATTTGGTGATCTTGCACCCTGCTTGAAATGGTAGGAAATAGCATTTGGTGGCCTTGCACCCTACTTGAAATGGACTTGGAGTCATTCCTTGGGGGGAGGGGTGGAGGGGGGAGGGGATTGGGGGGAGGGGGTGGTTGGGGTGACTTAGTACGGGAGACAAGTGTAGGAGAGGTGTACTGACTGTGTGGGCAGACACTTTGGTAGTGATTGCCCATGAGGTTCACTGTCGAGGACTTCATAAATGCAGAGAGCATTATAAACAGTGGAGCGATTAACCCTGGAAAGGGGGGAGACTTCTCTCTGAGTTGGACCCAGGAAACTGAAGCAGGCTCATGTAGACTTAATATTTTCTTGAGGGTATTAATGACAGATAAATGGATGGGAAGGGTTTAGAGGGCTATGGGCCACATGCAGGCAAATAGGACTACCCCAAGATGCCAACTTGGACGGCACGGCCAAGCTGGACCGAAGGACCTGTTTCCATGTTGTACAGCATCATGACTAAGGCCTATCCAGTGGGATTGAAATGTTTTGTATTTTTCCTTTCTAAAGATGCAGTGTATTTTGGTGACTATTGCACACTGCAGACCAGAAGCGCCTTCAATACCCAGATATACCAGATCCACACAAAATCTTTTTTAGCAGCAACTGTTTATAATGCTCCCAGAAGGGGGGGGTGGGAGGGTTAGAGGGGAGAGGGGAGAGGGGAGAGGGGAGAGGGGAGAGGGGAGAGGGGAGAGGGGGAGAGGGAGAGGGAGGGGGAGAAGGGAGAGAGGAGTACAGGAGAGAGAAACAGAGAGAATCAGAGGAACAGAAGAATCTGAATCAAGCACCTCACTATTATTGGTTCTTATTTATGGGATAAAAATCTTTTATCCAAGGTAACAAGAATAACAATGCGCAAAATTAAAATGGTTATTGTGACGAAATGGGGAAGAAGGATTTAAAAAGCTGCGTGGAAATTTCTGCATGAATAGATGACGACTCAGAGCATTTTTAACAGGACTAAAAATAAAAAAAATAAAGTGTGGAAGGGCGGACTGCAGGCAGAGCAGCCATACACAAATGCGCCCCACTCCTGCAGTCCGCCATTCTTCAGAAGAAAGGGAGAGTGGGGGAGACTGAGAGAGGACAGAGGGGGGGAGATGGAGACAGTGAGGGGAGGGAGAAGCGGGAGGGAGAGAGATAGATAGACAGTGAGAGGGGGAGAGGGAGGGAGAGAGAGGGGAGAGGGAGAGAGAGTGGGGAGAGAGAGAGAGAGAGGGGAGGGAGAGAGGATGTCCTTCCTCAAATTAGGAGACAAGGATGTCCTTCCTCAAATTAGGAGACCAAAACTGGACACAATACTGTAGATGTGGTCTTACCAAAGCCCTATACAACTGCAGAAGAACCTCTTTACTCCTGTACTGAAACCCTCTTGTTATGAAGGCCAACGTTCTTTAGCTTTCTTCACTGACTGCTGTACCTGCACGCCAACCTTCAGTGACCGATGTACAAGGACATAGAAACATAGAAAATAGGTGCAGGAGTAGGACATTCGGCCCTTCGAGCCTGCACCGCCATTCGATATGATCATGGCTGACCATCCAACACAGTATCCCAACCCTCCATACCCCCTGATCCCTTTAGCCACAAGGGCCACATTTAACTCCCTCTTAAATATAGCCAATGAACTGGCCTCAACTACTTTCTGCGGCAGAGAATTCGACAGATTCACCACTCTCTGTGTAAAAAATGATTTTCTCATCTCGGTCCTAAAATACTTCCCTCTTATCCTTAAACTGTGACCCCTAGTTCTGGACTTCCCCAACATCGGGAATAATCTTCCTGCATCTAGCCTGTCCAACCCCTTAAGAATTTTGTACGTTTCTATAAGATCCCCCCTCAATCTTCTGAATTCCAGCGTGTACAAGCCGAGTCTATCCAGTCTTTCTTCATATGAAAGTCCTGCCATCCCAGGAATCACTGGTGAACCTTCTCTGTACTCCCTCTATGGCAAGAAGGACACCCAGGTCTCGCTGTACCTCCCCCTTATCTAACCTAACCCCATTCTGCATCTGTACCTTTGACTATAGTCACCATCACTGGTTGTCGCAAACGTATCCTATACCCACTAGGGACAATTTTTACATTCACCAAGCCAATTTATCTACAAACCTGTACGTCTTTGGAATGTGGGAGAAAACAGGAGATCTCAGGGAAACCCCACGCAGGTCACAGGGAGAACGTGCAAACTCCGTACAGACAGCGCCTGTAGTCGGGATCGAACCCGGGTCTCCAGCGCTGCATTTTGTTGTAATGCCACCGTGAATCCCTGGGGAGAGTGGCGCCGTTTGTCAACCGGGTCCCCGCTCATCAGTGAAGGGGTTCCTGCGGCCACAGCCGCCCAGTGACGCCCCGTGTTTATGCATCACCGGGCAGAGGAGGGGTCTGCCGTGGGGATGTTCATACTAGGAGCACAGAATTAGGCAAGTCGGCCCATCTAGTCTACTCCGCAATTCAATCATGGTTAGACACAAAATGCTGGAGTAACTCAGCGGGACTGGCAGCATCTCGGGAGAGAAGGAATGGGTGACGTTTCGGGTCGAGACCCTTCTTCAGGCTGGTTAGGGATAAGGGAAACGAAAGATACAGATGATGATTTTTGTCTTACACTCAATCATGGCTGATCTATCTCTCCCTCTCAACCACATTCTCTTGCCTTCTCCACATAACCCTAGCACCCATACAAATGAAGAACCTGACAATCTCCACTTTAAAAAATACCTAATGTCTGCCGTCTGCAGCAATGAATCTCACAGATTCACCACCCTCCAGCTCAAGAAATTCCTCATCTCCATTCTAAAAGTTCATCCTTTAATTCTGAAACTGCTCTCTGGTCCGAGACCCTCTTACTGGTGGAGACATCTTCTCCACATCCACTCTATCCAGGCCTTTCACTATTTGATGTGGTCTGGGGGGTGTAGAGAGGGTTTGGGAGGGACAGGGGTGGGATGTGTAGGGTGAAGAGAGGGTTCAAGAGGGGGAGGATGGGGTGTGGAGGGTGAAGAGGGTTCAGGAGGGGGGTGGAGGGTGCAGAGAGGGTTTAGGACGGGGTGGATGGGGTGTGGAGGGTGAAGAGAGGGTTCAGGAAGGGGGTGGGGTGTGGAGGGTGAAGAGAGGGTTCACGAGGGGGGTGGGGTGTGGAGGGTGAAGAGAGGGTTCAGGAGGGGAAGATGGGGTGAGGAGAGGGTTCATTAGGGGAAGGGTGGGGAGTGAAGGTTCAGGAGGGGGAGGATAGGGTGTGGAGGATGATGAGTGGGTTCAGGAGGGTGAGGAGAGGGTTCAGGAGGGGGGGGGTGGAGGGTTGAGGGTGAAGAGAGGGTTCAGGAGGGTGGAGTGGGGAGGGTTCAGGAGTTTGTGGAGGGTGGCGAGGGGGCTCAGAAGGGTGGGGACAGGGTGGGTGGGTCACAGCATGGTGCCAGGTGGGGTGACTGTGGGAAATGTGAGGCCATCCTCGCCAGCAGACAATGAAGCAACAATGCTGTATTGTGTGAATGTTTTTTGTACTATTATCATGGTGCCTTGCTGTAGAAGCACCAGTATTAGATAGCATTTATTGACATGAATAAGGAATAATATTGTATCACGTTTCATCAGACTGGTGTTGCCGTGTGTAGCGAGACCGATGCTCAGCCTCTGTTCTTTAGTGTTTGGAGGAATGAGGGGTGACCTGAATGAAATGTCCATAGATTGGATGTATGCCGGGTGTTATGTTACGCTGCACGTAAGAATTTAATTGTTCCATTGTACGTGTGAGAATTTAACACTCTTGACTCCTGGTTTTTCCCCATGAGTGAAGCATCCAGAACCAGGGGTCGGTGTGTTTCTAGGGTGGCTTGTTTCTGACTCTGAGGAATGGTGGAACAATGGTTGCCCAGCTCCACCCAGTGTAAATGTGCTTGGGGTTCCTGTCTTCATCACTCTGTTGACCAGAGGTACCTCCATACCCCAACTACCTCCATACCCCAGCTCCTCCCTCGCAACATGGACCCGCTACAATTCGCATACCGTCCGAACAGATCCACGGACGTTGCAGTCTCCCAGGTTCTGCACACCGCTCTCTCTCATCTTGACAGCCAGAAGGGGGGCTATGTGAGGATGCTGTTCATAGACTACAGTTCAGCCTTCAACACGATAGTGCCCACCAGACTGGCCGAAAAGCTGCTGGAATTGGGGCTCAACACCTGGATCCTGGACTTTCTCACCAGGTAGCCAGGATGGGAGGAAATACATCGAAGTCCCTCACCCTGAGCACAGGATCCCCCCAGGGTTGCGTCCTCAGCCCCCTACTGTATACACTCCCTGTACACACATGACTGTGTGGCCATGTTCAGCTCCAACTCGATAATCAAGTTTGCTGACGACACTGTGGTGGTGGGCCTGATCTCAGCCAACGAAGAGAAGGCCTTCCGGGATGAGGTGGCTGATCTGGCACTCTGGTGTCAGGACAACAGCCTCCTCTTAAATATCAAAAAAAGCTAAGGAGCTGATCGTGGACGTTAGGAGGGCACATCATCCAAGGACGTATACACCATTGAAGATAAATGGGGATACTGTGAATAGGGTGAGCTGTTTTAAATACCTCGGAGTCCACATCTCCGAGGATATGACATGGACATCACACGCAGCAGCACTCGTGAGTAAGGCAAGGCAGCGTCTTTACCACCTCAGGCAATTGAGGAAATTCACGATTTGGTTTGGGAACTGCTCTGCCCAGGATAAGAAGGCTCTGCAGAGAGTAGTGCGTTCAGCCGAACGCACAATGGGAACTTCACTCGCCCCTCTGCAGGAACTATACATCAGAAGGTGCAACTCCAGAGCCAACAAGATCATGGGAGACCACTTCCACCCCAGCAATGGACTGTTTCAGCTGCTATGGTCAGGCAAACGCCTCAGTTGCCATGCTGTGAGAACGGAGAGGATGAGAAGGAGTTTCTTCCCAGAGGCCATTAGGACTGTAAACTCCTATCTCACCAGGGACTAACTTTACTGTACCATTTTACTGTTGTGTGGTGTCTTTTTTAAATTGCTGTTTTTTTCCTTTACTTCCCTCCCTCCCACAAATATGTAATGTGTGAATATTCTGTTTGTAGTTTGTTTGTTTGTTTGTTTTTTGCACAATTCGCGAGCATTCGCGAGCCACTTTTTATTTCACTGCACATCTCGTATGTGTAGGTGACGAATAAACTTGACTTGACTTGACTACCGTTGGTCATTTGCTATTTCAATAAATTGAGGACAGAGGAAGCCAATTATTCAACCCACAGTGTCTTTGCCGGTTGAGCAAGTATTCAGCAGTCAGATCCAACCTTCTGGTAACCAGTCTTCAAGCACACATTTTAGTGTATAGGTTTCTTCAAAGGTAATTTTGGCTATTTTTAAATGGGATATTTTAAAGTGGAAGGTGGTGTGCAACCTAAATGGGAACTTGAGGTTATGTTTTCCGGTTTGATTTCAGACCTTCAGCATCTGTGGGTTTGATTTCAGACCTGCAGCATCTGTGTGTTTGTGGGTATTATCTGAATAGTGGCCGATTAGGAAAAGGGGAGTTACAACGAGACCTGGGTGTCATGGTACACCAGTCATTGAAAGTATGCATGCAGGTGCAGCAGACAGTGAAGAAAGCGAATGGTATGTTAGCATTCAAAGTAAAAGGATTTGAGTATAGGAGCAGGGAGGTTCCACTGCAGTTGTAGAGGATCTTGGTGAGACCACACCTGGAGTATTGCGTACAGTTTTGGTCTCCAAATCTGAGGAAAGACATTCTTGCCATAGAGGGAGTACAGAGAAGGTTCACCAGACTGAATCCTGGGATGTCAGGACTTTCATATGAAGAAAGACTGGATAGACTCGGCTTGTACTCGCTAGAATTTAGAAGATTGAGAGGGGATCTTATAAAAACGTATAAAATTCTTAAGGGGTTGGACAGGCTCGATGCAGGAAGATTGTTCCCGATGTTGGGGAAGTCCAGAACAAGGGGTCACAGTTTAAGGATAAGGGGGAAATCTTTTAGGACCGAGATGAGAAAAACATTTTTCACACAGAGAGGGGTGAATCTCTGTAATTCTTTGCCACTGAAGGTAGTTGAGGCCAATTTATTGGCTATATTTAAGAGTGGCCCTTGTGGCTAAAGGGATCAGGGGGTATGGAGAGAAGGCAGGTACAGGATACTGAGTTGGATGATCAGCCATGATCATATTGAATGGCGGTGCAGGCTCGAAGGGCCGAATGGCCTACTCCTGCACCTATTTTCTATGTTTCTATGTTTCTATGTCAACAGCGATCTTTTTGTTTATTTCTCCTATCTCAGGATAAAGATAAAAGTATAACCAAATAGTCCTGCATGTTGAGTGCATAACAAGAGCGACTAAAGGTCAGAGCTGTCCCTTCCACACCTCATTATGCAAATACCAAAGATGGGTAAAAATACCAGATTTAAACCAATTCAGACAGAAATTCTTTTATCAATTAAACTTTCTCAAATTGATTTTGCTGTTTATTAACTGATAACAATTTATCATCAGTAGCTTTTGCTTTCAATTCTTTTAATTGATAATTTTTTATCATCCTGGCAGCACCAGAGATCCGGGTTCGATCCTGACCTCGGTGCAGAGTTTGAGCTTTGTCTTTCATTCAGAAGTTCGCGGGCGGACTGGGGTGACTGTAGGGCTCTGAAAACGTTGTTTCCCAGGGCTGGGGTGAGTGTGAAAGGGGTGGTTTCTGGGCAGATCTGCCCAATCAGCTTTGTTATGAGCCGCTGCTTTTTATACAGTTTAAGTCGTGACGGTGGGACGGCTGCTCTGACGGACATACTGGGTGAGTAGAGACACACACACTGCTATCCCTCTGGTCTGCGGACCTTGCTGTCGGGGGGAAAAATAACGTTAATTTTCAATTTACCTAATCATTTTGTTAGAAATTTACCAATGTTTTTATGAGAGATAAATTAAGGGAATAAAACAATCTTACTAGACACAAAAAGCTGGAGTAACTCAGCCAAGCCGGCAGCATCTCTGGAGAGAAGGGTCGAAAAGTTTTTTCAGTCTGAAGAAGGGACTCGACCTGAAACGTCACCCTTTCCTTCTCTCCAGAAATGCTGCATGTCCCGCTGAGTTACTCCAGCATTTTGTGTCTATCTTTGGTGTAAACCAGCATCTGCAGTTTCTCCCGACACAAAACAGCCTATGCCTTTCAATGATTGATGCCAGACCTTGAACAAATGCAGTTCAAATGGACTTTTGAATGCAATTTTGGAAGGATTGTTTCTTGAAACAAATTGCTCTAAAAGTTTGAAGGAAGGAATTGCAGATACTAGTTTAAACCAAAGATAGACACAAAATGATGGACTAACTCAGCTGGTCATGCAGCATCTCTGGAGAAAAGAAATAGGTGATGTTTCGGGTCGAGATCGTTCTTCAGGCTGGGTCTTTTTATAGTGTAAAAAAAAACTGCATGACATCATTTTTACCATGTGATGATTTTTCCACACGTCGTTGCTGGCTCAAGATTAACTCGGGAGAGGAACTTGGTAACTCGGGAGAGGAACTTGGTACATCGCAGAAATGAGAAGTAAACGGCAAACTTAGACATACACGTGGGAACTCGTTTAAACTCGTGAACATAAACTTGGAATCTCGTAGACGACCACGAGTTTGATTTTTTCTTTCACTCGGGATCACTCGTGGGTGGACTCGCACCGTGAGACACGGCCATTATAACAACATCTCTTACATGAAGACCCTCTCCATGAATGCCTGCTTCTCGCTATAAACGTCCAGATCACTTGGATTGTTTTCTCTGCCGCATCGGAGACTGCGGGGAAACCTGATAGTAGTTACATCAAATAATGAGGGGCATAGATAGACATTCAGAATTTTTATCCCAGGGTGAAAATGTCAAAGACCAGAGGATAGAGCTTTAAGCTCAGTGGGAAAGTTTAAAGGAGATGTGCAGGGCAAGATTTTTGTTTTACATGTAAATGAGTGGTCGGTGCCTGGAACATGCTGCCAGGGCTGGCAGTGGGAGCAGATAGATATATACAAGGAATGGAAGGACATGGATCACATGCAGGCAGAAGGCATTAGTTTAACTTGGCATCATGTTCAACATGGATATTGTGACGCAAAGGGTCTGTTCCTGTGCTCTACTGTTCCTGTTCCTACTCCACCTAATGGAGCGCTAAACATTATACTGAACAGGATGTGCCGGTATCAACTTATACTCACTCTGCAGAGAAATGAATATGCCAGTCGTTACTGCCATCTTAATTTCAAGCTCTCAAAGTGTTAATGTTTGTTCTGAAGGTACTTACACATTCTTTGCCAGTACACATGCAGAATGATGTGAATACCACTGATGGCAAGTCCTTACTTCATACTGATATATTTCAGGTTATAGATCCATTGATACATGTTTCATCAGTGCCAGGAACCTCTTGCCATGTAAAGTCCAGGAGCCCAATCTACTGCCAGTGTTGGTGGAACAGCTCGAGGTGATCTGGTGTTGCTGCAAGCAGTGCAAGAACATTGGATTGGATGGACATCTTCAAGCTCACCCGCTCCAGAAGACATGGCCCACCCACATGCATAATACCACCAAATTTGTGCATTTCTATTTCTGGAAGAAAACTATTTAGTGCCTCATTCTCACTGACTGGTGGCTATTATTCAGTACAGCGTACTCTGATAATACATTTTTTGGTGGATTGAGAGAAAAAATTGAGGGGAACACTGGTGGATTGAGAGAAATATGATTGCTTTTATTTATTTTTAACTTTTAGAGATACCGCGTGGAAACAGGCCCTTCGGCCCACCGAATCAGCACCAACCAGTGATCACCCCATGCACTAGCACAATCCTACACACTAGGGACAATTTACAACTTACAGAAGCCAATTACCTTGTAAACCTGTACGTCTTTGGAGTGTGGGAGGAAACCGGAGCACCTGGAGAAAAGCCACATGGTCACAGGGAGAACATACAAACTCCGTACAGGGAGCACCCATAGTCAGGATCGAACCTGGTTCTCTGGCACTCTAAGGCAGTAACTCTACCGCTTGCACCACTGAAAAATCGATTTGGGCTTCCCCCGTAAAATGATGCCAGCACTCGCTGTGAATAAGCTGTTGCTGTTACAGGAAATCTGCAAATGGGAAAAACCAATCCAACTTGACAGGGACCAATCCAATCCAATCCAACTTTATTTGTTAAGCACTTTAAAACAACCAATGTTGACCAAAGTGCTGTACAGAAGAATAAACAAGACATCATAAACAGACAATATAACAGCTCACATGAGGCGCAAAAATTACATATGAAATACAACAATAAATTAAAAGACATAAAACATGAGTAAAAATAATAGCCACGCAATAAAAGCAATCAAAATAAGAAATTAAATCAAGTAAATAAAGTCGACATCTTACTGGGTATCAAAGGCCACGGAGAAGAGATGGGTTTTAAGAAGTGAATTAAAAACAGACAGAGAAGAGGCCTGTTTAATGTGGAGAGGCAGATCGTTCCATAATTTGGGTGCCGACACAGCAAAGGCACGACCAGGAGGTACACACTTTACCGGAGAAGTCTCCTCACAGCATCAACTGCTCAGAAAAGTAACTCACAAGCTGTATGGTGCTCTCCATCCACATTCACACTAGATGTGCGACTGAACCATGTAGACTGTCTTGAACAGTTTTGTAGGGCTTTGGTTAGGACTAGAGGCAAAGAGTGATACAAAGAGTGTGGAAATAGGCCCTTCGGCTCAACTTGCCCATACCGGCAACCATGCCCCAGCTACACTAGACCCACCTGCCCGCGTTTGGTCTATATCCCTCCTAACCTGTCCTATCCATGTACCTGTCTAACTGTTTCATAAATGATGGGATGGTCCCAGCCTCAACTACCTCCTCTGGTAGCTTGTTCCATACACCCACCACCCTATGTGTGAAAACATTACCCCCTCGGATTCCTGCTAAATCCTTTCCCCGTCACCTTGAATCTATGTCCTCTGGTCCTCGATTCCCCTACTCTGGGCAAGAGACTCTGTGCATCTACCCGATCTATTCCTCTCATGATTTTATACACCTCTATAAGATCACCTCTCATCCTCCGCCCAGGGAATCGAGACCCAGCCTGCTCAACCTCTCCCTACAGCTCACACCCTCTAGTCCTGGCAACATCCTCGCAAATCTTTTCTGAACCCATGCAAGCTTGACAAGGTTATGCCGCATTTGAAGTATTGCATGTAGTTCTGGTCCTCCCATTACAGGAAGAATGTGGAGGCTTTGAAAAGGGTGCAGAGGAGGGTTACCAGAGGGATGCCTGAATTACAAGGTATTAGCTACAATGCGACCGATTGTTTTCTGTGGAATGCCACATTGAGGGGAAGCCCGATAGAAGTTTATAACATTGTGGGAGGCAATCAGTCAGACCCCTTTTCCCAAGATGGAAATATCAAATACTGGAACTCATAGCCTTAAGGTTTGAGGGGTAAAGTTTAAAGATGTGCAGAGTAATTTGTTTGTACAGAGAGGGTGATGCGTGCTTAGATCACACTGCCAGGGATGGTGGTAGAAACTACGATAGTGGCATTGAGACTTTTGGATAGGCACATTGATATCCAGGGAATGGAGGAATATGGATTATGTGCCGGCAGATAAGAGTTGGTCTTGGCATCATGTGTCCTGCACAAACATTGTGGGCCAAAGGGCCTGTTCCTGTGCTGTACTGTCCTATGTCCTGTGCCGTATGTTCTACATTGAATGTTCTATGTTCAATGTTTTATGATAGGTTTTGTGCGGGCTTTGTCACACCATAGGTTATCCGCATATATGCTAAGGCCATGAGGGTCTCCCACTTATCATTACAGCAATGAGTATTAACACCAGCTCATCAGATGCAGAGATAGTAATGAAAGTTTACTTCATCTATAGCTTCAGATACATTACTGGAAAAGGCACTTGAGACATAGTAATTACAAGAGGGTGAAGAAAAAACAGGGGACAGGGACTGATGTCCTTCCAGGAGCAAGCCCAGACATGATGGGCTGACTGGCCTCCTATTTTATAATAATTCTATAATTTGAAAAATAGAATGATGTAGTTTTCAGTGTTTGGCTACCTTAGGAATTCAAGAAATTCTAAGTTAATGATGCTGGGAGATCATTTTCCTTAAGATTTCATTACCCATACTCCTCCATGTGTTTTGCCATTTGAGAAACAAGTCGGACTAATTTGAGGCTCACATTTCAGGAAGTGACTACAACACAGCATCAGCACAATATATATTACAGTTACACCACAACTAAAAATGGTTCCTGGTTTGAAAAACAGATTTCAAAGCTTTGTTGTGTAGTGAATGAAAATATTGGAAGAGTACCTACATTTACATTCTAAATCTGGTTGAAAAGAAATGATAACAAAAATTCTAGATAAATAAAAATCCAGTCCATATATTGTTTATTATTTTTCTGAAGGAATAATACATTGATGTTCAATAGTAGAGACTCTCCTGTTCTTACTCATGTTCTATGTAAATTGGCAAACTGACAAAAGTTGCAACGTTGATATAGTTGCGAAACTTGACAAAATCTCAAACTAAAATCAGTTACATTAACAACTTCTCGTTATTTCGGAAGGAAACACCCAGCTCCCCAGCCATCACTCCTGCGTTTTGTAACCACAGTTGACTCTTGCGCTCAGGAGATTAAAGCGGCTTTTTCACTTGACGCAAGATTTAACCAGAGTGACGTGGTCGTGGTCTAGCACGATATCACACGATATAACGGGGGGTAGATAAAGAGTTCCCACGGTACTCGGCATTTCTGTTATTTGTGCGAGTTACTTGTCCGTCTCCCGAGCTTTCCCGTTAAATCTTGAATGAACATTGTGAAGTGTTGTTAAATCATCACGTGGCACAAATGATGTCACTTTTTTTTTCACACACTATAATATCCTCCCTTGGTTGAATTGGCTCATTTGGAGACATGTTTTACTGTGTATGTGGGAGACACAGATGGACTGAGCACAGTACCTCGGTCTTACTGTGTGTGGGAGAGGGGGAGAAAGAGACGTACACTCACAGAGGCAGAGTCTCTCAGCCTGTGTAAGAGGGAGGGAGGGAGAGAGAGAGAGGCACACACAAGGTGGATGTGAAATCTCACCTGCCTGTTTCAGTGACAGACACCCGCCGCCAGTAAATGAAGACACCCCCATCTGTCTCCCCCTCCTCCCCCTCGACTCCCCCACCTATCCCTCCCAACTCCAGTCCCGTCCCGACCCCCTGGGAAACTGAATAGAGCAACAATCAACTGCTGCCTGTGCGCTGATATGACAATAAAGGCTACTTTACTTTACTTTACTGAGTTAAAGAGTTCCCACGGTAGACTGTAAAACTGGGACCCTGGATCTGGACTCCCCCAACATCGGGAACATTCTTCCTGCATCTAGCCTGTCCAATCCCGTAGATACTGATTAGACCGGTCTATTTATTTACTTTATTAATGATTTCAATTAAATATTGGGAACATCAGGCCGCAAACGTTATTTCTTGAGTTTAGTGCTGGACTTTGATTCGACCTTCCTAGTTAGCCGGCGCCTGAGACTGAGCCAAGCAATGTCCAGACCTGACTTCAACACAAAGTGATGGAGGAACTCAAAGGGTCAGGCTCGTCCAACGCTCTGTGTTTTGCTCGTGATTCCTGCATCTGCAGTTCCTCGTGTCTACAGACCAGAGTTGCCACTTGACTCCGAGATGACCATCACAGAGCATACGGAAGATAGACACGAAATGCTGGAGTAACACAGCGGGACGGGCAGCATCTCTGGAGAGAAGGAATGTGTGACGTTTCGGTTCGAGACCCTTCTTCAGTCTCGTCCCGAAACGTCACCCATTCCTTTTATCCAGATGCTGCCCGTCCATGATGTTATGTCTGTCTCCAGTATTACTGTGTCTATCATCGGCGCAAACCAATATCTAGAGTTCTTTCCGACACATTAGAGGATACCGTCTCGCCATCACTCGGATTACCCGCTTCATTTCCATAACGTTGCCACCTCTCTTTACTTTGCTTATTGAAGCCTGATCCTTGTCACACCCAGTGCTCTATCGCCCAACCTCTCATCTTTCAATCGGGTTCGGTCAGGAAGGAACTGCAGATGCTGGATTAAAACGAAGATAGACACAACCTGTAGCTCAGCGGGACAAGCAGCATATCAGAAGGGTCTCGACCCGAAATGTCACCGATTCCTTCTCCCCAGAGATGCTGCCTGTTGCGCTGAGTTCCTCCATTTTGTGGCTACCTTGGGTTTATCCAGGATCTCCCCGTTGATGTCCTAACTCGCTTTGGTTTGTTATTATTGTTTCATATCGAGAACCAGCAGATACAGGTTTAGGTTCGGGGGGAATGATTTAATGAGAGCCTAAGGGGTAACTATTTTACGCAAAGGGTGGTGGGTGTATGGAATGAGCTATCCGTTAAGGTAGTTGAGGCAGGTACTGTCGCAATGTTTAAGACGCATTAGACTGAAGCATGGATAGGATAGGTTTAGATGGTTATGGGCCAAACGCGGGCAAGTGGGACTAGTGTAGATGGGACATATTGGTCGGTGTGGGCAAGTTGGGTCGAAGGGCATGTTTCTACGCTGTATGATTCTATGCAGGGAATACACTTTTGTTTGCGTGCTATACAATCATATCAGATAATGCTATACATGAATATAACCAAGCCACATACAGTCTGAAGAAGGGCCTCGACCCGAAACGTCACCCGTTCCTTCTCTTTAGAGATGCTGCATGTCCCGTTGAGTTACTCCAGCATTTTGAACCGTCGAGTTACTCCAGCATTCTCTTTAAAACCGGCATCTGCTGTTCCTTCCGACACATGCACAAGAACACCAGGTAGAGCGAAGAGGAAAATACCAGAGTTCAGAATATATGTTTTCAGGACAGTTCCAGGGGGAAAAAGTCCAATGTCCGCATTGAGGTAGGTTGGTAGGTCGGGTCAGTGCCCAAACGAATGGAAGGAAGTACCGTTCTGAAGCCGGATAAGAATAGATGGTCGGCGCGGACTCGGTGGGCCGAAGGGCCTGTTTCCGCGCTATACCTCTAAAATCTAAAGTTAGGTAATGTCTAAAGGAACTGCAGATGCTGGTTAATACGCACAAAAGGACACAAAATGTTGGTGTAACTCAGCAGGTAAGTCAGATCTGGGAAGAAAAACATAAAAAGCTGGAGTAAGTCAGCGGGTCAGGCAGCATCTCTGGAGAAAAAGAATAGGTGGCGATTCGAATCGGAACCCTTCTTCAGACATCCTAATCGGAATTGATTCTGAAGATGTGTCTCGTCCCGAAACATCAGCTATTTTTCTCCAGAGATGCTGCTTGACTCGCTGAGTTATTCCAGCTTTTTGTGTCTGTCTTCGGTTTAAACCAGCATGTGCAGTTCACTCCTTACACGGGTCTCTGGAGAACATTGATTGGTAGCGTTCCGGACCCTGCTTCGGAAAGGCATCGATCACTAGTCGGCGAGGACTCCGAGCTGTATCTCTCAAAGAAGTACATGTGAAAAATTTCTCACGGACCATAAAAATGCAGGACCTTTCAGTAAAGTCCCTTTTAAAGTCCCTTTTAAAGATTATAGTTATTTTCTTGAATCTCATTAACATAACTCATGAATAAGTTGATGTCCATATGCAGATGCAAATCTTTATTTTTTAAATTCAATCCCACAGAAGACAATTTTTACTCACCTTCTGTCCCCTCTGTCCAGCTTCCGGGTTCACCGTTCGCAGGAGTTCCCACGGTAACCGCAAGAGTTAATACGGATATCGCACGGATATCGCACTGGCCACTACGTTCATATAATGTTGCAATACTCAACCACAAGTGTACGTCACTCTTGGAGAAATTCAAACTTTCTTGAATTTTCTCCCGAGTCACCAAGTTACACGATTACCTGCCGTTAGCGCCACGGTGGTCCACGGTGGTCCACGAATGCCGTACTGTTATAGCACGAGGTTCCCACGATGTTAAACTCTGGTTAACTCTTGCGTCGTCACCCCGTGAAAAAGCCGCATTACACTCTGAGAGTTTTACATTCTCAAGTGCAACATTATTGCCCCATGTTTTCAAGGCCTCAAATCTGCCTAATTACTAATCCCATATCCATCACATGTGCTACCAATGAGTCCTAAACAGCACATTTCCCACCTACAGCAAACTCTTGTAATCTGCTATATAAATAATTGGAAATCCCGCTGGCTCTGCATCTTGCTTACTGGAGCCCAATTTTAATATATTTTTGTCAAGCCTTTGATATCATTAGATATTTGATTTGGAAGTATGGAGGAACTGGAAAAAGACTGATAATGGAGTACTCCAACTGGCCTAAAATGTCTCAATTTCTTGCCATAACTATCGGCAAACAAAATGAAGAGAACCCATGCAGAATTTACTACAAAGGGAAATTGGAGGGATATTTAGGACAGAACAAGCCAAATGTTTTATGTATACTAGACTAAGTGGGACCCGTTGGGTCCCAGCATCACACGGGAGGGCTGGTCACCAATGCAATATTCCACCTCTCCACCAATTCCAATATTGCTCGCCAGTGGGGGGGGGGGGGGCTTTCTGTTGCGCTAGTATGGGTGTTGCGGGCCGAAGTTACTGGTTTCCAGAGGGCTAGTATAGACATTGTGGACCGAATGGATTCTTGGGCTGGCAGCCAACTGATGCAACGATTTTAAAAGCTAAGCCAAGGCAAACAATTTTGCAGCAGCCAACCGACAACCAAAATTCATTTTGTGAACACAAACTTTTTTAAAAAGGCGAGGCAAACAATTGGGCAGCAGCCACCCGACAACCAAAATTCATTTTGTGAACACAAACATTTTTTAAAAAGGCGAGGCAAACAAATGGGCAGCAGCCATCTGACAACCAAAATTCATTTTGTGAACACAAACCTTTTTTAAAAGGCGAGGCAAACAATTGGGCAGCAGCCACCTGACAACCAAAATTCATTTTGTGAACACAAACTTTTTTAAAAGGCGAGGCAAACAATTGGGCAGCAGCCACCAGAGAACCAAAATTCATTTTATGAACACAAACTTTTTTAAACGGCGAGGCAATCAATTGGGCAGCAGCCACCTGACAACCAAAATTCATTTTGTGAACACAAATTTTTTTTAAAAAGTGAGGCAAACAATTGGGCAGCAGCCACTTTACTGCCGCATCGAGGGGACTCACCCTGGAGTAGACGTGGTTTCAGTGATATTCGCAGCTCAGAGAGCCATGACCTTCTCGCTTCCTGCATCTGGCGGAGACTGAGTGAGGGACTACACTTCCTGGTATTATAATCCCTACCCCTGCCGCCAGCGGGGGCAGCAGAGAGAATGGCGAAAGTAAGGTGAAGTAAGTAGGCAAGTAAGGTGAAAGTAAATCCAAAGGGTTTCTACAGCTATATTAATAGCAAAAGGATAACGAGGGATACAATTGGTCCATTAGAGACACAGAGTGGGCAGCTATCTGCAGAGCCAAAAGAGATGGGGAAGATATTGAACAATTTCTTTTCTTCGGTATTCACCAAGGAGAAGGATATTGAATTATGTGAGGTAAGGGAAACAAGTAGAGTAGCTATGGATACTATGAGATTCAAAGAAAAAGAAGTACTGACACTTTTGAAAAATATAAAAGTGGATAAGTCTCTAGGTCCTGACAGGATATTCCCTAGGACATTGAGGGAAGTTAGTGTAGAAATAGCAGGGTCTATGACAGAAATATTTCAAATGTCATTAGAAACGGGAATAGTGCCGGAGGATTGGCGTACTGCGCATGTTGTTCCATTGTTTAAAAAGGGTTCTAAGAGTAAACCTAGCAATTATAGACCTGTTAGTTTGACTTCAGTGGTGGGAAAATTAATGGAAAAGATACTTAGAGATAATATATATAAGCATCTGGATAAACAGGGTCTGATTAGGAATAGTCAACATGGATTTGTGCCTGGAAGGTCATGTTTGACTAATCTTCTTGAATTTTTTGAAGATGTTACTAGGGAAATTGATGAGGGTAAAGCAGTGGATGATGTCTATATGGACTTCAGTAAGGCCTTTGACAAGGTTCCTAATGGAAGGTTGGTTAAGAAGGTTCAATTGTTGGGTATAAATGCAGGAGTAGCAAGATGGATTCAACAGTGGCTGAATGGGAGACGCCAGAGAGTAATGGTGGATGGCTGTTTGTCAGGTTGGAGGCAGGTGACTAGTGGGGTGCCTCAGGGATCTGTGTTGGGTCCACTGTTGTTTGTCATGTACATCAATGATCTGGATGAAGGTGTGGTAAATTGGATTAGTAAGTATGCAGATGATACTAAGTTAGGTGGTGTTGTGGATAATGAAATAGATTTCCAAAGCCTACAGAGAGATTTAGGCCATTTGGAAGAATGGGCTGAAAGATGGCAGATGGAGTTTAATGCTGATAATGTGAGGGGCTACATCTTGGCAGGACAAATCAAAATAGCACGTACATGGTAAATGGTAGCGAATTGAGGAATGCAGTTGAACAGAGGGATCTAGGAATAACTGTGCATAGTTCCCTGAAGGTGGAATCTCATGTAGATAGGGTGGTAAAGAAAGCTTTTGGTATGCTAGCCTTTATAAATCAGAGCATTGAGTACAGAAATTGTACAAGGTATTGGTGAGACCAATTCTGGAGTATGGTGTACAATTTTGGTCGCCCAATTATAGGAAGGATGTCAACAAAGAGTACAGAGGAGATTTACTAGAATGTTGCCTGGGTTTCACCAACTAAGTTACAGAGAAAGGTTGAATAAGTTAGGTCTTTATTCTCTGGAGCGCAGAAGGTTAAGGGGGGACTTGATAGAGGTCTTTAAAATGATGAGAGGGATAGACAGAGTTGACATGGACAAGCTTTTCCCATTGAGAGTGGGGAAGATTCAAACAAGAGGACATGACTTCAGAATTAAGGGACAGAAGTTTAGGGGTAACATGAGGGAGAACTTCTTTACTCAGAGAGTGGTAGCTGTGTGGAATGAGCTTCCAGTGGAAGTGGTGGAGCAGGTTCGATTTTATCATTTAAAAACAAATTGGATAGGTATATGGGTGGGAAAGGAATGGAGGGTTATGGTCTGAGTGCAGGTAGATGGGACTAGGGGAAAATAATTGTTCGGCACGGACTTGTAGGGCCGAGATGGCCTGTTTCCGTGCTGTAATTGTTATATGGTTATCTATATTACTAAAAGTCTGTTCTTGACCGGTTTTGGCTTTCTGTGCTGCGATTTCCGAGAGAACGCCGCCACCTACGGCCGTCATTTTTGGCCACCTCGCTCAGAGCCCCCCTCTGCCGCATGTGTGCCGAGGATTTTTCCCGTCGATGAAAATTGACAGAGATATTAATGTGTTTACAATATTCCCCATTCTCTCTGCTGCCCTGCTGGAGGGAGGGGGAGGGACTATAAAACCAGGAAGTGGTGTGCCTCAATCAGTCTCTGCAAGTGGTGTGCCTCAATCAGTCTCTGCAAGTGGTGTGCCTCAATCAGAGCTCTGAATGAATGACACTGACAAATGTCTACAGCACTGTGAGTACCCTTAATTTGGTTTGAAAATGTAAAATATGGTTAGAGGTAAAAAAGCACTGCCTGCAAATGGTTGTTTAGGTTTGGGTTGAAGTAAAAAGGCACTCTCTCTCCCCCTCCTCTCCCCCCCCCCCCCCCTCACCCTCCTCTCCCCCCTCCCCCTCCTCTCCCCCCCTCTCCTCTCCCTCTCCCCCCCTCCGACTACTCCCCCCCTCCCCCTCCTCCCTTCCCCCCCTCCTTTCCCCCTCCCCTCCCCCCATCCTCTCCCCCCCTCTCCTCTCCCCCTCTCCTCTCCCCCCCTCTCCCCCCCCTCTCCTCCCCCCCCTCTGCTCTCCCCCCTCCCCCTCCTTTCCCCCCCTCCTACTACTCCCCCCCCTCCCCTTCCTCTCCCCTCCCCCCTCCCCTTCCTCTCTCCCCCTCCTCTCCCCCCCCCTCCTCTCCCCCCCCTCCTCTCCCCCCCCCCTCCTCTCCCCCCCCTCTCCTCTCCCCCCCCCTCTCCTCTCCCCCCCTCTCCTCTCCCCCCTCTCTCCTCTGCCCCCTCTCTCCTCTCCCCCCCCCCTCTCTCCTCTCCCCCCCTCTCCTTGTCCTTCAGCACGCGCTCAATACCTACTGTCTTGGTGTTACTGCAGAGTCTGAAAGGATGACATTGACATTCACCACTTTTATAAAATCATTCCAACCCATACCCAAATACCCCAAACCATCGTCTGAAACGTGTGACCCATTCACCAATAATTATGCGGGGAAGCGTGCAAGATGCTCTTCAAAGGTTAGCTCGTCTCTCACTTGCACGTCTGTCCAAGAAGTCAGAGACATGTACAGGAACAGAGGTCAGTCAGCCTGACATTCGGTGGCTTTCAGATTCAACCTTGCTGTTGTTGATAACATAGCCCCAATTATCTGAGTAGTCATTGACCGAGATTGATAAGGTAAGCGGTTAGTTTTTTAAACTTAAATTATGAATATTTATAATTATCTGATAACACTTAACTGCGTTATATAACTTCATAATTTAAATTTTAATTTTTATGTAGTGTCTTTTTTAAATGTTTTAAAACTTTTCAATTTTTTATGTCCTTGACCAGCAACATGTTGTCAATAGGCCATTAGAGTAGTCCATGGATGATATTTCAGAATCCGTGTTCTGAGACTGAGTCAATGTTTGCCTGCATTTTATGACATGCTCATGGCAGCAATGTCTGGAGCTACTTTAGACAGGAAACTAGACAGCGGCACAGTGGCACAGCACCAGAGATTCGGGTTTGATGCCAACTGCGAATGCTGTCTGTATGGAATTTGTATGTTTTCCGTGATCGCATGGATTTTTTCCAAGTGCTCCAGATTCCGCCTACGATCTAAATACATATAGTGTTGTAGGTAAATTGTATTTGGTAAAATAGTAAAATGGTACTTGGTGTGTAGGATAGTGTTAGTCTATGGGTGTTCTCTGGTCAGGGTGGACGGTGGGTCAAAAGGCCTGTTTCCGTGCTATATCTCTAAAGTCTAAATGTGCATGGAGTAAATCAGGTTGAACACAGTCCATAAAAGGACAGAAAGTGCAGGGGTAACTTAGCATGTCAGGCAGCATCGCTGGAGAACATGGATAGGTGACATTTTAGGTTTGGACCCCTCTTCAGACTGGATCACATGCTACTTAAAAAGTTCTCCATAGACACTGCCTGACATGCTGAGCTGGTCCAGCACTTTGTGTCCTTTTGGGTAAACCAGCACCTGCAGTTCCTGGTTTCTACATGTAAAATAATCCATGTTTATTTGACCCCTTTTTGAAATAAAGGCTCTTTTTTTACAGTGACATTCACATTTATTTTACACAGACAATTTTAAACCTGTATTCTTATTCCTTCTAATAATATTAAACAAAATATTTAAAGTAAAGTTAATAACTGAGCGCAACTTAAAAATTGTCTTGGACCTTCAAAAATCCTCCAAATATAGTTTCCATGAAACTTACAAAGTGCCCCATAACTAGTTAACTATTGGAACTTATAATACACATTCTTACTTTACAATTTCTCGAACAGCACAAGATGTTGCCAGACATACATTACTTTTTTTTTCCATCTGGAGCACATTATGTGGTTGAAGTGACCTTTGCCAGCAGTATTACTCAGTTAGCTGGGCTCGCAGCAGGTTGGGTTGAAATGACATATTCTGATGCACCAGACCACACAATTTGCTCAGAGAAAATGTTGACATGGCTGGTGTGGGAAAGGTCCTTCATTCGTTCACTCAGCATCTTGTGCTTACTGGCCTAAATTGAATTCCAGCCCTGTTGAGATTTTAGAACACACAAACACACATATTTAAAGCTCCCCTTTCCCTTTCTTCCTCCAAAACATGTGGAGACCCCTGAATGTATCTGAACTCTGATTCCAGCTCACAGGCATTACTGATTGAAATTGCTATGTCATTGGCTATCCTGTTGCTGGGGATTAATTCTTTGGAAATCTTTCCCTAAACCTTTACACCTCTACCTCTCTTCTATCCTTTATGAAGCAGCCTAATCCCACTTTAACAAAGTTTAGGATAATTTGCCCCAACTTGAGGTATCTTGAAACATTTCACTGTACGAGGTGCTGTATACATGCAATTTATTTTACTATTACTGCTGAGAAGAATGCACCTTGCACACCATCTCCAATAATCCCTTTATAACATTGCATTGTGAAGATTAAGTAGCATTAAATATTCTACATGTTTCAGTTGTGCCTAAAATAAAGGTTTAGTTATGGATAGGACAAGTCTGAAGGGATATGGACCAAACACAGGCAGGTGGGACTAGTGTGGCTGGGATATGTTGACCGGTGTGGGCAAGTTGGGCTGAAGGGCCTGTTTCCACACTGTGTCACTCTATGACTATAAAATTAATTCAATTTTGTGGCAGTAGGCACACAAATAAGACATCTGTTGGCTTATGATGCACAGGTTATTTATTGAAGCGGCCATTTTCTATATCGTAGATCTATAACTTCTGATCACTCTCATTGAATTCCTAATGTTGTGCTCCTTTTCTTGCTAATATGAAAGATGTTTGCAAAAAAAACATGTTTTCCATGTTATCCATGCTTTCCATAAATAAAGTTCCCCCACGGGAGACTGGTGACTAAAATTAGAGCACATGGTATTGGGGGTAGGGTGTTGACATGGATAGAAAATTGGTTGGCAGACCGGAAGCAAAGAGTAGGAGTGAATGGGTCCTTTTCAGAATGGCAAGCAGTGGGGAGCGGAGTGCCGCAAGGCTCGGTGTTGGGGCCGCCCGCAACTGTTTACCATATATATTAATGATTTGGAAGAGGGAATTAGGAGCAACACTAGCAAGTTTGCAGATGACACAAAGCTGGGTGGCAGTGTGAACTGTGAAGAGGATGTTTGGAGTTTGCAGGGTGACCTGGACAGGTTGAGTGAGTGGGCAGATGCGTGGCAGATGCAGTATAATATAGATAAATGTGAGGTTATCCACTTTGGTGGCAAAAACAAGGGGGCAGATTATTATCTCAATGGGGTTAGGTTAGGTAAGGGGGAGGTGCAGCGAGACCTGGGCGTCCTTGTACACCGGTCACTGAAAGTTGGCTTACAGGTACAGCAGGCAGTGAAGAAAGCTAATGCAATGTTGGCCTTCATAAGATGCAATGGTTGAGTGCTTCATGTTCCTTGGAGTTGATGTCATCAATGATGTCATAAACCAACCACTTTGATGTGACAGACAAGAATGCACATCAACGCCTCTACTTCCTGAGGAGACTGAGGAAATTCAACATGTCTCCAGTGACTCTTAAACACCCTGTCCATCACACAGCTCAGACTTCCCACCGCCGACCATCTACTCTTCATGTTGCCTCGGAAAAGCAGCCAACATAACCAATAACGTGTCACCCCAGTTAATCCTTCTTCCCGCACGTGCCTGGCAGAAAGTAAGAAGCTGGAAAGCACAAACCACCAGGCATAGGAACAGCTTCTTCCATAAGCCTGGGTACTGTGCAATTCACCTCTATCCCACTGATGACATTGCATTTTGGATATGCAACTAATGCACGATAATGCTGAGAACTATATTCTGCACTCTGTATCTTCCCCTTTGCACAATCTACTGTACTTAGTAAGTAAGTAAGTAAGTACATTTTATTTATAGAGCACATGTGGACTTCGCGGCTCCCGAAGTCCACAGGCCGCGCTGGGCGGAGATTCACTCTGGCGATCTTGGCGATAGATCCAAGGCCTCCGCGAAGTTGAAGTCAGCGCCGCCCGCAGCTGGAAGCTCAGCAACCACAGCTCCACGATGTTGAAGTCGGCGGTCTCAGCACTCCGGAGCTTACCACATGGCAATCCTCGGTAAGGCATCGCCCACTCTGCGATGGTGCTTCAGCGCTGCGCCACAGCCAAAGCTGAAGTTCTGGCCGGTCCCGACAGGAAACACCGCTCCAGTCCCATTGGTAGGCCGCGAGGAGGGAGCAAAGATGCGGCTCAGAGGAAGACGCATCTCCGACCAGGTAGGGACTGAGAAATACAGTTCCTCCCCCCCCACCACACCCCCAACAAAACTTTTTAAACACACTAAAAATAAAAAAAGGGTGAAAGCACGGACTGTAGGCAGAGCAGCCACCCCACTCTTGCAGTCCGCTTGGCCATTCTGTAGGACTTCAGATCTATAAATATCATAAAAATCAACGAAACTGCAGATGCTGGAAATTTGAAATAAAAAGAAAATGCTGGGAACACTCAGCAGGTCAGGCAGCATCTGTGGAAAATGAAGCGGTTAACATTTCAGATCCAGGATCCTTCATTATAAATTCTGAATGCTTCTGGCATTTATGCTTCTATTCCCCTGGTATATAGTCTACTCTCCCCTCTGAAATGGTCAAGCCAGCCATTCAGCTGTGCCAAACTGTTTTGAAACTGCTCGGAACAGTAAACAACTAGGCTCAAGATCACACTACAGCTTTACTCCAGATGTGAAGAGAAATAATCTGACACCAATAATGAGATGAAAATGACTGCCTTTGACCTTATGACAGCATATTATCCATTATAGAATTGTGTTTCTGGTAAAATTCAAGTCATAACTGGCAAGAAGCAAGTTGGTTTTGGGAGGGTGTGGGCCGGGGGGGGGGGAGGAAGTTAGTTATTTCAGCTTTATCCTTGATCACAGGGGATAAGGAATATAAATGTTGAGAAATCGTATTGTTAATTGGTGAGATCACATCTGGAGCACCGCAAAGAGTTTTGGTCTCCTTTTACAAGGAGGGATATACTTGTTTTGTGGGCAGTTTAGATAAGGTCCACAAATGACAAATCGTTGTCATCAGAGAAAATACTACGCATGTTGATCCTATTTGTTGGAGTTTAGAAGAAGGAGACATGACCTTGATGAAACCTTTAAAAATTCTGAGGTTACTTCTTATGGTGGGATCTAGAACTTGGACAAGAGTTTCACAATAAGAAGGTTTACATTTAAAACTGAGGTGAGGAGAAAATTCTGCTCTCACAAGCTTGTGAATCTTTGGCATCTCAGTTTTCTTAGTAATCCCTGGCCCAGAGAACATAGGAGGGCAAGCCACTGATTATAAATGTTTATATAAAAGATTAAGAAAGAACTGCAGATGCTGGAAAAATCACCAAATCAAAACTTGTCCATCTCAAATAAACATAATCTTTTATGTAAGGTAGATAAAAATGCTGGAGAAACTCAACGGGTGAGGCAGCATCGGAAGAAGGGTCTCGACCCCTCAGTCTGAAGAAGGGCCTCGACCCAAAACGTTGCCTATGTCTTCTCTCCATTGATGCTGCCTCACCCGTGGAGTTTCTACAGCATTTTTATCTACCTTACATAAAAGATTATGTTTATTTGAGATGGACAAGTTTTGACCATTGTAGGGTCTAGAGTAATGAGACATAAAAGGAAAATAGAATTGAGCTCAAGGTTCGATCAGCCATAATTTAATTCAATGACGGAACAAACTCAAGTGACTGTATGTGTAAGAAAGAACTGCAGTTGCTGGTTTAATCCGAAGATAGACACAAAAAGCTGGAGTCCCTCAGCGGGACAGGCAGCATCTCTGGAGGACACAGATAGGTGACATTTTATCAATCTAAGTTACTCCAGCACTTTGTGTTCTAATGAACTTGAATCTCTTCAGATTCTGGCAAGAGACAGAATTGAGAGGTGACATGCACAAAGCAACATGCACCCAGTTAATGGCATGTAACAGCATAGGGAAGGCTGCAGTCCGAGAGAATACAGGCAAGCTTTTTAAAATGCCGGTCTCTGACAATTAGCTGTAAAATCAAGTCAGCATTCTGTGAATATAGCATCTCAGAGATAAATGGATATGAATGTTGAGATCAATCCAGCACATATCTCCAACTGTTTTGAGAATGAATTGCTGTGCTTGAGGTCTAAGTGCAGAGGCTTAGACATGGGGGGGGGGGGGGGGGGGGGCTTTAATAAGGAGTCTGAGTGATGACAGAGTACATTAAGCTGAGGGAAGGCCATTCCTTTGTCTTTTATTTTTAACCCAGTACAAATGTCAGAGTAGAAATGACAGTCAGTGGAGTGTTAATGCTCCTCTTGTGAAATATGGGAGAACACAAAGAGGTCAAGTGGCCTCTAACGACCATATTTGCAAGATGTGCATCCAGCTGCAAAGGTCAGCATGGGGGCGCAGCGGTGGAGCTACTTCCCTACAGTGCCAGAGACCCAGGCTCGATCCTGACTACGGGTGCTTGCCTGTAGAGTTTATACGTTCTCCCCGTGACCTGTGTGGTTTCTCGCCAAGATCTTCGGTTGCCTTCAACACTCCAAAGAAGTATTGGTTTGTAGGTTAATTGACTTGGTATAAATTGTCCCTAGTGTGTGTAGTGTGTGGGGATTGCTGGTCAGCATGGATTCGGTAGGGCCTGTTTCCACGCTGTATATCTAAACTAAACTAAACTGAAGCAGCAGCTTATCGCAAACCTCTTGGATTGGTGACACTGGCAGCTGGACTGACTGAGGTGCATGTGTACCGAGTCAGAAAGTGTTATAGATAGGAGTTTCAGGGAGGTGTTCAAACTGCAGTTTGGCCATATCAATGGGTGCCTGCAAGGGGAGGAAGTCAGTAGTGCAGGAGTCTCCTGTTCCTATTACCCTCCCTAACAACATGGTCTTTAATACCGTTGAAGGGTGACATCTCAGTGGGGAATCAGAGCAGCAGCACGTTCGGTGGCACCAGAGCTGGCTTTAGTGTACAGCATGAATTGTCAAACTCCATGTGTGCATTGGTGATAGGGGACTCAGTAGTTAATACTCAGATAAGTGTTTCTGTGGCCATGAACGATATTCTCGGATGGTGCATTGCCTCCCTGGTGTGAAGGTCAAAGATGTCTCGGAATGGGCATTGGCCTTTCGGAAAGGGGAGGGTGAGCAGGCAAATGTCGACCTGAAAAGTCACCCATTCCTTCTCTCCAGAGATGCTGCCTGGCCCGGTGACTTACTCCAGAAATTTGTGTCTATCTTCGGTGTAAACCAGCGTCTGCAGTTCCTTCCTGCACACGTCAGGGTCTATATTGTTACCAATGACATAGGTAGGAAAAGTGAAATGAGGGTCTGCAGAGTGGGAGGAGTGGGAGAAAATAGTTTTATGAGCAGGACATATAGGCTTGTAATCTCAGGTTTGTTAATTCCACTTGAGATGGTTTACATAGTTTGGTAGAAGGGATTGGACGCAAAGAAGAAATAAATCAGATGAGAAAGAGGTTACAACTATCGATGTTCAGCAAAGCAAGTCCAGTAAGCATGCCAGGCAGGAGGAGTATAGGGGGTGTGGAGAATCTTAGCTTAGTTTAGTTCAGTTTATTAGTATTATTATCATGTGTACTGAGGTGCAGTGAAAAGGCTATTTCAATGCGTGCCATCCAATCAACGAAGAGACTATATATGATCAAGCCGTGCAGTGAGCAGATACAGAATAAAGTCCGATTGAAGATAGTTCAAAGGGCTCCAATGTGATAGATGGGAGATCAGTACCACACTCTATCTGATGAGAGGACCTTCCAATTGCCTGATAAGTGAGTGGATGGTTCAGTCTTATTTTAATAGAAGGACCCTCAAATTGTGATATTACAAACATATGGCTGAGGGATGGGCAAGACTGGCAGCTCAATGTTTTTTTTTGGATATCAATACTTCCAGTGTACACAAATGTGAAGACAAGGCAGGTGGGTGACTGCACTGTTGATTTGGAAACATCACAACAGGATCTAGAGGCCAAAGTGGTAGAATTTAGAAAATAGAGGGGATCACTTTGATGTAATTATACCAATAACCTCCCATTAGTCAATGGGATTAGAGCATGTTTACAGGCAAATCACAGACAGGTGTATGAATAATAGTAGGTAATTTTCACTTCTCTCATATTAATTGGGAATGCCTCTCAGCTCAGTGGTTAGAGGCAGAATTTATTTAGTGTGTCCCGGAAGGTCTGCGAAGCAACGTGTGAATGGCCCTAAGAGCAAAAGGATTATAGTCATTCTCCTCTTGGGAAAAGAGGCTGAGCGTGGTTGAGGTACAGTGAGGGAGTGCTTTGGAACCAGTGAACATAGTTCTATTAGTTTTAATATTGTAATGGAAAAAGATAGAACCTGAAGGTAAAATCCTAAGTGGAGTGAAGGCTATTGTCAAACGGCATCAGACACTTCAGCCGTCACTGGTGGGGATTCTGATAGACAGGATTTATTTGCACTCTGGAAATGGCATGGACTGGTTAGGGATAGTCAGTAATGCTTTATATGTGGGAAATCATGCCTCATGAATTTGATTGGGCTATTTGAAGAGGAGATGGAGAGGACCCGTGACCAGTGATATGCCACAAAGTTCGATGCTGAGTTCCCCTGATTTTTGTCTTTATATTAATGGCTTAGATGAGAATGTAGGTGGTAGGATTAGTAAATTTTCAGATGACACAAAATTGCTGGCATAGTGGACACCTACATAGGATCCAATGTGTTCTATCCTTCCAGACCAGCCTACTATATGGGACCTAGTCAAAAGCCTTTCTAAATTTATTTTCAACAATAATAGGGTGCAGTAAAGATTCAGAAGGCTACAGCATTGAACTGTCGTGCATCTATCATGTTTGGCTATAGAGTCATAATCAAACAGCATGAAATCTTTGGCCCACTATACGGCCGATGATGGTGCTTATCTAGACTAATTGCACTTGCCTGCATTAGTGCCATATCCCTCTTTCCCTGCCCTTTTCCCAACGACGCCATTTAGATAGTAATCTGCCTTCATGTTTTTTATACCAAAGTGGATAACCTCACATTTATCCACATTAAACTTCATCTGCCATGCATCTGCCCATTCGCCCAACCCGTCCAAGTCACCCTGCATTCTCATAGCATCCTCCTCACAATTCACACTGCCACCCAGCTTTGTGTCATCTGCAAATTTGCTAATGTTACTTTGAATCCCTTCATCAAAATCATTGATGTATATTGTAAACAGCTGCGGTCCCAGCACCGAGCCTTGCAGTACCCCATTAGTCACTGCCTGTCATTCTGAAAGGGACCCGTTAATCCCTACTCTTTGTTTCCTGCCTGCCAACCAATTTTCTATCCATACCAGCACTCTACCCCCAATACCATGTGCCCTAATTTTGCTCACTAATCTCCTATATGGGACCTTATCAAATGCTTTCTGAAAGTCCAGGTACACTATATCCACTGGCTCTCCCTTGTCCATTTTCCTAGTACATCCTCAAAAAATTCCAGAAGATTAATCAAGCATGATTTCCCCTTCGTAAATCCATGCTGATTCGGACTGATCTTTTTACTGCTATCCAAATGTGCCGCTATTTCATCTTTTATGATTGACTCCAGCATCTTCCCCACCCCCGATATCAGGCTAACTGGTCTATAATTAGCTGTTTTCTCTCTCCCGCCTTTCTTAAAAAGTGGGATAACATTAGCTACCCTCCAATCCACAAGAGCTGATCCTGAATCTATAGAACATTGGAAAATGATCATCAATGCGTCCACGATTTCAAGAGCCTCATCCTTAATTACCCTGGGATGCAGACCACCAGGCCCTGGGGATTTATCAGCCTTCAGTCCCATCAGTCTACCCAACACCATTTCCTGCCTAATGTGGATTTCCTTCAGCTCCTCCGTGGGAGACTTTAATGCAGGTATCTTCCCTGAAATATTGTTCCCACACCATGCTTCTCCTCCTCCTCCAACATTCTTTTTATAGACATATAAGATCGTGAGGGGCCTTGATCGGGTGGATGCACCGAGGATGTTCCCAATGATCGGGGAAACTAGAACTAGGGGACATAGTTGCAGAATAAGGGGGGGCTCTTTTAAAACTGAGATGAGGAAGAACTTCTTCACCCAGAGGGTGGTTAATTTATGGAATTCACTGCCCCAGGGAGCAGTGGAAGCAGAAACTTTAAATATATTTAAGACTAAAATAGATGGTTTTTTAGCTGCCAAGGGGATAAGGGGCTACGGGGAGAGGGCAGGGATATGGACCTAGGTATGGTTAGTATAGTAAGACCTGAGTGATCTCCTGGACAAGTGTCGATCGCCTGGATTGGGGTCGGAGAGGAATTTCCCGGATTTTTTTCCCGAATTGGACCTGGGTTTTTATCCGGTTTTTTGCCTCCCCCAGGAGATCACGAGGTTCTTGGGGTGGAGAGGGGTGATAGCGGTATAAAGGGGAGGGTAGTGTCTTGTGTTCTGTGTCTTGTGTCTACTGTTTGTGGGTAAGTGTGTCTGTTTAGTGTTCAGCCATGAGCGAATGGCGGTGCGGGCTCGACGGACCTGGTGGTCTACTCTCGCACCTACTTTCTATGTTTCTATGTTTCTATTCCTCTGGCACCTGCTGCACAACTCTGTGGTATCTCCCGCAACTTGAAACAACCGGAATATCATGGTGGAAATCCCCAATTAATTCAATTAAACTTCCACAAACATGTCCGTCAAAAATATGCACATGTTGCAGATTCCTTTTCTGAAGGATAAATGGGACTCAAAAAATCCATAGAGTTGAAACAAAAATTCCAACTTTCTCATGTTGCCGCTTCATGATTTTTGGCAAGTGCTGGAGAATGTCATCAGGGTCCATAAAACGGGATGATGTTTTCTGCACCACATAAAGGAAATCACGTTGCACTCTCCAAAGAGGCCAAAGTACCTGGTCGTATATGGTTAGCTATGACATCCATGCCAGATCACTGTGGGATATCTACGCCATAAGCCATTCTCAATTACTACTGCTATTTTTTAAAAGCAAAGAAAAACAGCCTGTTAATATTTTGAAGAAGCATGCAGCCAGGGAAGGAGCCAAAACTAACCACCTGGCAAGTGTTCCAGATGGAGACCAACAGGATGCCAAGTTCCACAAATCAACTCCAGAAACTGCATGATTAAAACAATACTATTCCAATGATGCTTTCTCAACGCAGATTTATAAACTTGTATACCAGCATGGATTATCTAGCAGCATCGGGTCAATTAGAAATTTGAAACTTCTAAGAGAATTAAAATGTTAACGCTCTGCCTCACTATAATAGACGGAGTAGGATTGATGCAACGATAGGATGCACTTGTCTCATAATGTGGTGGCACCCAGTTGCGAAGAAACTTTGTGACCACATTCACCCAACTCTGAAACCATTTCCAAAACAACGGCATTGTGTTCCACAAGGACACTTTGAGCCGAAGGGCCTGGGGTTGGCAGGGAGAGATAGTTCAGCCACAATTGAATGACGGAAGAGACTTGATTAATCGAATGGCCTAATTCTACTCCTATTACTTATGACTTTATGACAATAGAATAACAGTGCCGTACATCCTACAGCACTGATTCTAGTTCACATGAAAGGGCAAGAGCTTGCTCCACCGCTGTCTAGATAAATGTTCAAACATTAGATTAAATATTTTAAAAATTCTAATTAAAACAAAAACAAAAATTTATCTTGGTTTAATATTTTGAATAATTCTGAAAGAGAAAGAAGTCTGAAGAAGGGTTTCGGCCCAAAACGTTGCCTATTTCCCTCGCTCCATAGATGCTGCTGCACCCACTGAGTTTCTCCAGCATTTTTATCTACCTAAGAAGTTTGGTAACTTACTTGTTTCTTGCAAGCCCAGAGGGAGGCAAGGATGGCCAAGGTGATCCTGCTATACACCAGTCTTATTGATAGATTAAAGAGACAACATAAAGAGGGATAAAAAAAACAAAGGAGCATTGTAGAAACTGTGAAGTTCAGGTCAGAGTTGTTCCTGATCCTGAAACCAAAAGATCAGACGTTGTCCTGGAAGGAAGAAGAAACACGAGTTGATATTAGTGAGAGAAACTTACTGCAGATCGGCTCTTTGCATGTCCCTTTGTTTGTTTGTTCTCTATTTAATTGCAGATAAAATACTGCCATGTGAGAAAGTTTTAGACAGGCACATGGATTTGTTGTGAATGGAGGGATATGGCTCGTGTGCAGGCAAATGCGACTAGTTTATCTTGGCATCATGTTTGGCACGGACATTGTGGGCCAAAGGGTCTGTTTCTGTGCTGTACTTTTCAAGGTTCCTTGTTCTATGTTTTTTTTAATCTATCATGGAGCTAGACTGCTTCATAAGCTTTGTAATCACCATGATAACCTTGGCTTCAGCTATAAGAGAGATACTCTTTGCCCTATGCACCCACCTTGACTGCAAGTTAAAACTAAATCTCTCTTTCTCACTTTCCCAGTTCTGATAAGTTTCTTTGCCTGAAATATTGTTTCTCTTAGAACAAATGCTGCTGAAACTGCTGTGTGTCTGCAGAAGTTTGCGTTTTTACTTCAGATTTCCAACAGCTGGTGTTATTTTTGATTTCATTTCCCACTTCAAAGCTGTTTTTCTGCAGGAATTAAAGGACTGCATAAGTTTGCCAATGTCAAGGAAATTAAATTCTTATATTTCATAAATATTTCCCGGTGTGCAATATTACTCTTCATCTCCTAAGTCTCCCAAAGCTCAGTTTGGTAGAGATGTTAAACGTTTTTAAGACATTAAACAATAACAGAGTGTTTGTAATCGTGTTTGCATTTCCATTATTCCCCACTACATGCCCAATCCCACCCTATCTAGATATCTATTCCTAAAGCTGATATAGAAATGGCTTTATTCTTTTATCATTACGTTTTAAAAACAACTTTCAGAAAGAAAGTTATACCTGGTGAACATAGTGTCAATTGTAACATACAAGTCTCAATTTTACAATCAGATGGAAGTTCATCCTTCCTAAATAAATATTAATAGAATTATCTGGAGGAGCTCTTGGTGAAAAATGTCTCAAGTTTTTGAGTTTGTACATTGTGCAAAACTGTGGGTCACAGCAGGGATTTTAAACTCCTCCAACTTTTAAAGGAATGGGAGATGATACTGCCAGCCTCAAAAAGGCTGGCAGTATCATCAAAGAACCACACCATCCTGGCCACACATTCATCTCCCTGCTACCAGGTAGAAGGTACAGGAGCCTGAAGACTGCAACAACCAGGTTCAGGAATAGCTACTTCCCCACAGCCATCAGGCTATTAAACCTGGCTCGGACAAAACTTTGATTATTAATAACCAATTATCTGTTATTTGCACTTTATTATATATTTATATTATAGTATATGGACACATTGATCTGTTTTGTAGTAAATGCCTATATGTTCCGTGTGCTGAAGCAAAGCAAGAATTTCATTGTCCTATCAGGGACACATGACAATAAACTCACTTGAACTTGATCTTGAACTTGAATTAGAGGTAGGCCATTTAGAACTGAGATGAGGAAAAACTTCTTCACAAAGAGAGGTGTGAATTTGTGGAATTCTCTGCCTCAGAAGGCAGTGGTGGCCGAATAGATACATAGACACATAGATACATAGAAAATAGGTGCAGGAGTAGGCCATTCGGCCCTTCGAGCCTGCACCGCCATTCAATATGATCATGGCTGATCATCCAACTCAGTATCCCGTACCTGACTTCTCTCCATACCCCGATCCCTTTAGCCACAAGGGCCACATCTAACTCCCTCGTAAATATAGCCAATGAACTGGCCTCAACTACCCTCTGTGGCAGAGAGTTCCAGAGATTCACCACTCTCTGTGTGAAAAATGTTTTTCTCATCTCGGTCTTAAAGGATTTCCCCCTTATCCTTAAGCTGTGACCCCTTGTCCTGGACTTCCCCAACATCGGGAACAATCTTCCTGCATCTAGCCTGTCCAACCCCTTAAGAATTTTGTGCGTTTCTATAAGATCCCCCCCTCAATCTCCTAAATTCTAGCGAGTATAAACCGAGTCTATCCAGTCTTTCTTCATATGAAAGTCCTGACATCCCAGGAATCAGTCTGGTGAACCTTCTCTGCACTCCCTCTATGGCAATAATGTCCTTCCTCAGATTTGGAAACCAAAACTGTACGCACTTGATGCATTCAAAAGATAGTTAGATAGAGCACTTAGGGCTAGCGGAATCAAGGGGTATGGGGAGAAGGCAGGAACGGGGTACTGATTGTGGATGATCAGCTATGATCACTTTGAATGTCGGTGCTGGCTCGAAGGGCCAATTGTCCTACTCGTGCACCTATTGTCTATGTATCTATGTATGTAAATGTGAGGCAAAGAGAAATTGAATCGAAATGAGAACACATATAACCCATTTCTTTACACAAAGCATGCCTCAATCCCCTTTTGTTTAGTTTAGTTTAGTTTATCGTCACATGTGCCAAGGTACAGTGAAAAACATTTTTGTTACGTACTATCCAGTCAGCGAAAAGATTATACATGATTACAATTAAGATGTCCCCAGTTTACAGACACAGGATAAGAGGAATAACGTTTAATGCAAGAATACTCCTGTGACATCTAATTAAAAATAGTCTGAGAGTCTCCACTGAGGTAGATTGTAACTGAGGACTGCTCTCTAGTTGGTGCTAGGATGGTTCAGTTGCTTGATAACAGCTGGGAAGAAACTGTCCCTAAATCTGGAGGTGTACGTTTTCCCACTTCTGTACCTCTTGTCTGATGGGAGAGGGGAGAAGAGGGAGTGTCTGCGGTGAGATTCTTTCTTGATTATGCTGCTGGCCTTGCTGAGGTAGCGTGAAGTACAGATGAAGTCAATGGAAAGGAAATTGGTTTGCCTGATGGTCTGGGCTTTTGTACACGTTTTAATATGTTTGTACATATTTCATGTGGATGTCCTGGCCATTGCAAAATTTGAAACTAGGAAAAGTAACTTAGTAGAAGCTGCCAATTTTCTGACATTACTCACATTTGATTGCATCATCTATGTATGGGGGTTTAATGCCATTCCAACATAAATTGAATCAAAAATATCTCCATCTACAACTTTTGCTTTTAACTGCTGGATTGAACTATGTCCTGTTTCCCCGTGTGAATCTGTGCAATTACTGCTAGCTGCAAGAAATGCTAGCACCTACCACAAAGGAAGGATTAGTGGAATGAAGTGTGATTTCTTCCAAGTAAATAAGAACCTGAGGATAGATATAGAGTCATACAGCACAGAAACACGGCCTTTGGCCCAACTCGTCCGAGTCAACCAAAATGCCCCATCTAAGCTGGACCTATTTGCCTGCAATAGGTCCATATCCCTCTAAACCTTTTCTATCCATGTACCTCTCCAAGTGTATGAAAAAGGGTCTCGACCCTAAAAGTCACCCATTTCTTCTCTCCAGAGATGCTGCCTGTCCCGTTGAGTTACTCCAGCATTTTACGTCTAACTTCGATTTAAACTAGCTAGCATCTGCAGTTCTTTCCTACACAAGTGTCTTTTAAATTTGTTATTGTATCCGTCTCAACTACCTTCTCCAACAGCTCATTCCATATACTCACCACCCTCTGAGTAAAAAAAGTTGCCTCTGATTAAATCATTCCCCTCTCACCTTAAACCAGTGTTCTCAATTCCCTTACACTAGGTGAAAGCTATGCCTTCTCTCTATCAATTCTCCTCAAGATTACATAGACCTCTGTAATATCACCCCTTAACCTCTTGTGCTCCAAGGAATAAAGTACTACTTTGCCCAATCCCTCCCTATAGCTGAAGCCCTTGAATCTGACATCAGTGTAATTCTTCTCTGCACTCTTTCCAGCTTAAAGACATCGTTTTAGACCAGGGTGACCAAAATTGAACACCGTACTCCAAATGCGGCCTCACCCAGGTGAGGTGAGAGCTCACAGTATCAAAGGGCAGATACTAGCATGGAGAGCAGGTTCGTTGGATGGCAATAAAGGGGACCTTTTCGGGTTGGCTGCCAGTCACTGGCGGAGTTCCGCTGGGGTCGGTACTGGGGCCGCTACTCTTCACGTTGTACATTAATGATTTGGACCAGGGGATTGAAGGTTTTGTAGCCACGTTTGCGGATGATACGAAAATAAGTAGTAGGGCAGGTAGAGAAAGGAGGGACCCTGCAGAAGGACTTGGACAGGTTGGGGGAGTGGGCAGAGAAGTGGCGGATGGAATATAGTGTAGCAAAGTGTGGAGTCATGCATTTTGGTAATAGGAATAAAGGCATAGATTATTTTCTACATCGGGAGAGAATCCAGAAATTGGAGGTGCAAAGGGAATTGGGAGTACTGGTGCAGAATTCCCAAAAAGTTAATCTGCAAGTCGAATCAGTAGTAAAGAAAGCAAACTCAATGCAAGCATTTATTTCAAGAGGGGTTGTATACAAAAACAGGGATGTAATGCTCTATAAGGCGCTGTTAAGGCCGCATGTGGAATATTGTGAGCAATTTTGGGCATCATATCTGAGGAAGGATGTGCTGGCTCTGGAGAGGGTCCGGAGGAGCTTTACAAGAATGAACCTAGGAATTAGTAGGTTAACCTATGATGAGCATTTGTCAGCACTGGGACTGTACTTGCTGGAGTTTAGAAGAATGAGGGAGGACCTCATGGAAACTTACAGAATAATGAAAGGCTTGGATAGAGTGGATGTGGAGAGAATGGTTCCACTAGTGGGAGAGTATAGGACTGGAGGTCATAGCCTCAGAATTAAAGGACATTCTTTTAGGAAGGAGATGAGGAGAAATATCTTTAGTCAGAGGGTGGTGAACCTGTGGAATTCTTTGCCACGGAAGGCTGTGGAGGCCGTCGATGGATATTTTTAAGGCCAAGATAGATTGATTAGTACAGGTGTCAGAGGTTATGGGGAGAAGGCAGGCAAATGGGGTTTGGATGGACAGATAGATCAGCTATGATTGAATTACAGAGTAGACTTGATGGGCTGAATGGCCTAATTCTATTCCTATCACCTCTATCCCACTGATGACATTGCATTTTGGATATGCAACTAATGCACGATAATGCTGAGAACTATATTCTGCACTCTGTATCTTCCCCTTTGCACAATCTACTGTACTTAGTAAGTAAGTAAGTAAGTAAGTACATTTTATTTATAGAGCACATGTGGACTTCGCGGCTCCCGAAGTCCACAGGCCGCGCTGGGCGGAGATTCACTCTGGCGATCTTGGCGAAAGATCCAAGGCCTCCGCGAAGTTGAAGTCAGCGCCGCCCGCAGCTGGAAGCTCAGCAACCACAGCTCCGCGATGTTGAAGTCGGCGGTCTCAGCGCTCCGGAGCTTACCACATGGCAATCCTCGGTAAGGCATCGCCCACTCCGCGATGGTGCTTCAGCGCTGCGCCACAGCCGAAGCTGAAGTTCTGGCCGGTCCCGACAGGAAACACCGCTCCAGTCCCATTGGTAGGCCGCGAGGAGGGAGCAAAGATGCGGCTCAGAGGAAGACGCATCTCCGACCAGGTAGGGACTGAGAAATACAGTTCCTCCCCCCCCACCACACCCCTAACAAAACTTTTTAAACACACTAAAAATAAAAAAAGGGTGAAAGCACGGACTGTAGGCAGAGCAGCCACCCCACTCTTGCAGTCCGCTTGGCCATTCTGTAGGACTTCAGATCTATAAATATCATAAAAATCAACGAAACTGCAGATGCTGGAAATTTGAAATAAAAAGAAAATGCTGGGAACACTCAGCAGGTCAGGCAGCATCTGTGGAAAATGAAGCGGTTAACATTTCAGATCCAGGATCCTTCATTATAAATTCTGAATGCTTCTGGCATTTATGCTTCTATTCCCCTGGTATATAGTCTACTCTCCCCTCTGAAATGGTCAAGCCAGCCATTCAGCTGTGCCAAACTGTTTTGAAACTGCTCGGAACAGTAAACAACTAGGCTCAAGATCACACTACAGCTTTACTACAGATGTGAAGAGAAATAATCTGACACCAATACTGAGATGAAAATGACTGCCTTTGACCTTATGACAGCATATTATCCATTATAGAATTGTGTTTCTGGTCAAATTCAAGTCATAACTGGCAAGAAGCAAGTTGGTTTTGGGAGGGTGTGGGCCGGGGGGGGGGGGATGGAGGAAGTTAGTTATTTCAGCTTTATCCTTGATCACAGGGGATAAGGAATATAAATGTTGAGAAATCGTATTGTTAATTGGTGAGATCACATCTGGAGCACCGCAAAGAGTTTTGGTCTCCTTTTACAAGGAGGGATATACTTGTTTTGTGGGCAGTTTAGATAAGGTCCACAAATGACAAATCGTTGTCATCAGAGAAAATACTACGCATGTTGATCCTATTTGTTGGAGTTTAGAAGAAGGAGACATGACCTTGATGAAACCTTTAAAAATTCTGAGGTTACTTCTTATGGTGGGATCTAGAACTTGGACAAGAGTTTCACAATAAGGTTTACATTTAAAACTGAGGTGAGGAGAAAATTCTGCTCTCACAAGCTTGTGAATCTTTGGCATCTCAGTTTTCTTAGTAATCTCTAGCCCAGAGAACATAGGAGGGCAAGCCACTGATTATAAACGTTTATATAAAAGATTAAGAAAGAACTGCAGATGCTGGAAAAATCACCAAATCAAAACTTGTCCATTTCAAATAAACATAATCTTTTATGTAAGGTAGATAAAAATGCTGGAGAAACTCAACGGGTGAGGCAGCATCGGAAGAAGGGTCTCGACCCCTCAGTCTGAAGAAGGGCCTCGACCCAAAACGTTGCCTATTCCTTCTCTCCATAGATGCTGCCTCACCCGTGGAGTTTCTACAGCATTTTTATCTACCTTACATAAAAGATTATGTTTATTTGAGATGGACGTTTTGACCATTGTAGGGTCTAGAGTAATGAGACATAAAAGGAAAATAGAATTGAGCTCAAGGTTCGATCAGCCATAATTTAATTCAATGACGGAACAAACTCAAGTGACTGCATGTGTAAGAAAGAACTGCAGTTGCTGGTTTAATCCGAAGATAGACACAAAAAGCTGGAGTACCTCAGCGGGACAGGCAGCATCTCTGGAGGACACAGATAGGTGACATTTTATCAATCTAAGTTACTCCAGCACTTTGTGTTCTAATGAACTTGAATCTCTTCAGATTCTGGCAAGAGACAGAATTTAGAGGTGACATGCACAAAGCAACATGCACCCAGTTAATGGCATGTAACAGCATAGGGAAGGCTGCAGTCCGAAAGAATACAGGCAAGCTTTTTAAAATGCCGGTCTCTGACAATTAGCTGTAAAATCAAGTCAGCATTCTGTGAATATAGCATCTCAGAGATAAATGGATATGAATGTTGAGATCATATCCAGCACATATCTCCAACTGTTTTGAGAATGAATTGCTGTGCTTGAGGTCTAAGTGCAGAGGCTTAGACATGGGGGGGGGGGGGGGGGGCTTTAATAAGGAGTCTGAGTGATGACAGAGTACATTAAGCTGAGGGAAGGCCATTCCTTTGTCTTTTATTTTTAACCCAGTACAAATGTCAGAGTAGAAATGACAGTCAGTGGAGTGTTAATGCTCCTCTTGTGAAATATGGGAGAACACAAAGAGGTCAAGTGGCCTCTAACGACCATATTTGCAAGATGTGCATCCAGCTGCAAAGGTCAGCATGGGGGCGCAGCGGTGGAGCTACTTCCCTACAGTGCCAGAGACCCAGGCTCGATCCTGACTACGGGTGCTTGCCTGTAGAGTTTATACGTTCTCCCCGTGACCTGTGTGGTTTCTCGCCAAGATCTTCGGTTGCCTTCAACACTCCAAAGAAGTATTGGTTTGTAGGTTAATTGACTTGGTATAAATTGTCCCTAGTGTGTGTAGTGTGTTTAGTGTGTGGGGATCGCTGGTCAGCATGGACTCGGTAGGGCCTGTTTCCACGCTATATATCTAAACTAAACTAAACTGAAGCTGCAGCTAATCGCAAACCTCTTGGATTGGTGACACTGGCAGCTGGACTGACTGAGGTGCATGTGTACCGAGTCAGAAAGTGTTATAGATAGGAGTTTCAGGGAGGTGTTCAAACTGCAGTTTGGCCATATCAATGGGTGCCTGCAAGGGGAGGAAGTCAGTAGTGCAGGAGTCTCCTGTTCCTATTACCCTCCCTAACAACATGGTCTTTAATACCGTTGAAGGGTGACATCTCAGTGGGGAACCAGAGCAGCAGCACGTTCGGTGGCACCAGAGCTGGCTTTAGTGTACAGCATGAATTGTCAAACTCCAGGTGTGCATTGGTGATAGGGGACTCTGTAGTTAGTGCTCAGATAAGTGTTTCTGTGGCCATGAACGATATTCTCGGATGGTGCATTGCCTCCCTGGTGTGAAGGTCAAAGATGTCTCGGAATGGGCATTGGCCTTTCGGAAAGGGGAGGGTGAGCAGGCAAATGTCGACCTGAAAAGTCACCCATTCCTTCTCTCCAGAGATGCTGCCTGGCCCGGTGACTTACTCCAGAAATTTGTGTCTATCTTCGGTGTAAACCAGCGTCTGCAGTTCCTTCCTGCACACGTCAGGGTCTATATTGTTACCAATGACATAGGTAGGAAAAGTGAAATGAGGGTCTGCAGAGTGGGAGGAGTGGGAGAAAATAGTTTTATGAGCAGGACATATAGGCTTGTAATCTCAGGTTTGTTAATTCCACTTGAGATGGTTTACATAGTTTGGTAGAAGGGATTGGACGCAAAGAAGAAATAAATCAGATGAGAAAGAGGTTACAACTATCGATGTTCAGCAAAGCAAGTCCAGTAAGCATGCCAGGCAGGAGGAGTATAGGGGGTGTGGAGAATCTTAGCTTAGTTTAGTTCAGTTTATTAGTATTATTATCATGTGTACTGAGGTGCAGTGAAAAGGCTATTTCAATGCGTGCCATCCAATCAACGAAGAGACTATATATGATCAAGCCGTGCACAGTGAGCAGATACAGAATAAAGTCCGATTGAAGATAGTTCAAAGGGCTCCAATGTGATAGATGGGAGGTCAGTACCACACTCTATCTGATGAGAGGACCTTCCAATTGCCTGATAAGTGAGTGGATGGTTCAGTCTTATTTTAATAGAAGGACCCTCAAATTGTGATATTACAAACATATGGCTGAGGGATGGGCAAGACTGGCAGCTCAATGTTTTTTTTTGGATATCAATACTTCCAGTGTACACAAATGTGAAGACAAGGCAGGTGGGTGACTGCACTGTTGATTTGGAAACATCACAACAGGATCTAGAGGCCAAAGTGGTAGAATTTAGAAAATAGAGGGGATCACTTTGATGTAATTATACCAATAACCTCCCATTAGTCAATGGGATTAGAGCATGTTTACAGGCAAATCACAGACAGGTGTATGAATAATAGTAGGTAATTTTCACTTCTCTCATATTAATTGGGAATGCCTCTCAGCTCAGTGGTTAGAGGCAGAATTTATTTAGTGTGTCCCGGAAGGTCTGCGAAGCAACGTGTGAATGGCCCTAAGAGCAAAAGGATTATAGTCATTCTCCTCTTGGGAAAAGAGGCTGAGCGTGGTTGAGGTACAGTGAGGGAGTGCTTTGGAACCAGTGAACATAGTTCTATTAGTTTTAATATTGTAATGGAAAAAGATAGAACCTGAAGGTAAAATCCTAAGTGGAGTGAAGGCTATTGTCAAACGGCATCAGACACTTCAGCCGTCACTGGTGGGGATTCTGATAGACAGGATTTATTTGCACTCTGGAAATGGCATGGACTGGTTAGGGATAGTCAGTAATGCTTTATATGTGGGAAATCATGCCTCATGAATTTGATTGGGCTATTTGAAGAGGAGATGGAGAGGACCCGTGACCAGTGATATGCCACAAAGTTCGATGCTGAGTTCCCCTGATTTTTGTCTTTATATTAATGGCTTAGATGAGAATGTAGGTGGTAGGATTAGTAAATTTTCAGATGACACAAAATTGCTGGCATAGTGGACACCTACATAGGATCCAATGTGTTCTATCCTTCCAGACCAGCCTACTATATGGGACCTAGTCAAAAGCCTTTCTAAATTTATTTTCAACAATAATAGGGTGCAGTAAAGATTCAGAAGGCTACAGCATTGAACTGTCGTGCATCTATCATGTTTGGCTATAGAGTCATAATCAAACAGCATGAAATCTTTGGCCCACTATACGGCCGATGATGGTGCTTATCTAGACTAATTGCACTTGCCTGCATTAGTGCCATATCCCTCTTTCCCTGCCCTTTTCCCAACTTGACGCCATTTAGATAGTAATCTGCCTTCTTGTTTTTTATACCAAAGTGGATAACCTCACATTTATCCACATTAAACTTCATCTGCCATGCATCTGCCCACTCACCCAACCCGTCCAAGTCACCCTGCATTCTCATAGCATCCTCCTCACAGTTCACACTGCCACCCAGCTTTGTGTCATCTGCAAATTTGCTAATGTCACTTTGAATCCCTTCATCAAAATCATTGATGTATATTGTAAACAGCTGCGGTCCCAGCACCGAGCCTTGCAGTACCCCATTAGTCACTGCCTGCCATTCTGAAAGGGACCCGTTAATCCCTACTCTTTGTTTCCTGCCTGCCAACCAATTTTCTATCCATACCAGCACTCTACCCCCAATACCATGTGCCCTAATTTTGCTCACTAATCTCCTATGTGGGACCTTATCAAATGCTTTCTGAAAGTCCAGGTACACTATATCCACTGGCTCTCCCTTGTCCATTTTCCTAGTACATCCTCAAAAAATTCCAGAAGATTAATCAAGCATGATTTCCCCTTCGTAAATCCATGCTGATTCGGACTGATCTTTTTACTGCTATCCAAATGTGCCGCTATTTCATCTTTTATGATTGACTCCAGCATCTTCCCCACCCCCGATATCAGGCTAACTGGTCTATAATTAGCTGTTTTCTCTCTCCCGCCTTTCTTAAAAAGTGGGATAACATTAGCTACCCTCCAATCCACAAGAGCTGATCCTGAATCTATAGAACATCGGAAAATGATCATCAATGCGTCCACGATTTCAAGAGCCACATCCTTAATTACCCTGGGATGCAGACCACCAGGCCCTGGGGATTTATCAGCCTTCAGTCCCATCAGTCTACCCAACACCATTTCCTGCCTAATGTGGATTTCCTTCAGCTCCTCCGTGGGAGACTTTAATGCAGGTATCTTCCCTGAAATATTGTTCCCACACCATGCTTCTCCTCCTCCTCCAACATTCCTCTGGCACCTGCTGCACAACTCTGTGGTATCTCCCGCAACTTGAAACAACCGGAATATCATGGTGGAAATCCCCACATAATTCAATTAAACTTCAACAAACATGTCCGTCAAAAATATGCACATGTTGCAGACTCCTTTTCTGAAGGATAAATGGGACTCAAAAAATCCATAGAGTTGAAACAAAAATTCCAACTTTCTCATGTTGCCATGATTTTTGGCAAGTGCTGGAGAATGTCATCAGGGTCCATAAAACGGGATGATGTTTTCTGCACCACTTAAGGGAAATCACGTTGCACTCTCCAAAGAGGCCAAAGTACCTGGTCGTATATGGTTAGCTATGACATCCATGCCAGATCACTGTGGGATATCTACGGCATAAGCCATTCTCAATTACTACTGCTATTTTTTAAAAGCAAAGAAAAACAGCCTGTTAATATTTTGAAGAAGAATGCAGCCAGGGAAGGAGCCAAAACTAACCACCTGGCAGGTGTTCCAGATGGAGACCAACAGGATGCCAAGTTCCACAAATCAACTCCAGAAACTGCATGATTAAAACAATACTATTCCAAAAGTGCTTTCTCAACGCAGATTTATAAACTTGTATACCAGCATGGATTATCTAGCAGCATCGGGTCAATTAGAAATTTGAAACTTCTAAGAGAATTAAAATGTTGCCAAAGGTGTTAACGCTCTGGCTCCCTATAATAGATGGAGTAGGATTGATGCAAGGGTAGGATGCACTTGTCTCATAATGTGGTGGCACCCAGTTGCGAAGAAACTTTGTGACCACATTCACCCAACTCTGAAACCATTTCCAAAACAACGGCATTGTGTTCCACAAGGACACTTTGAGTCGAAGGGCCTGGGTTAGCAGGGAGAGATAGTTCAGCCACAATTGAATGACGGAAGAGACTTGATGAATCGAATGGCCTAATTCTACTCCTATTACTTATGACTTTATGACAATGGAATAACAGTGCCGTACATCCTACAGCACTGATTCTAGTTCACATGAAAGGGCAAGAGCTTGCTCCACCGCTGTCTAGATAAATGTTCAAACATTAGATTAAATATTTTAAAAATTCTAATTAAAACAAAAACAAAAATTTCTCTTGGTTTAATTTTTTGAATAATTCTGAAAGAGAAAAAAGTCTGAAGAAGGGTTTCGGCCCGAAACGTTGCCTATTTCCCTCGCTCCATAGATGCTACTGCATCCGCTGAGTTTCTCCAGCATTTTTGTCTACCTAAGAAGTTTGGTAACTTACTTGTTTCTTGCAAGCCCAGAGGGAGGCAAGGATGGCCAAGGTGATCCTGCTATACACCAGTCTTATTGATAGATTAAAGAGACGACATAAAGAGGGAAAAAAAAACAAAGGAGCATTGTAGAAACTATGAAGTTCAGGTCAGCGTTGTTCCTGATCCTGAAACCAAAAGATCAGACGTTGTCCTGGAAGGAAGAAGCAACACGAGTTGATATTAGTGAGAGAAACTTACTGCAGATCGGCTCTCTGCATGTCCCTTTGTTTGTTTGCTCTCTATTTAATTGCAGATAAAATACTGCCATGTGAGAAGCTTTTAGACAGGCACATGGATTTGTAGTGAATGGCTCGTGTGCAGGCAAATGAGACTAGTTTATCTTGGCATCATGTTTGGCACGAACATTATGGGCCAAAGAGTCTGTTTCTGTGCTGTACTTTTCAAGGTTCCTTGTTCTATGTTTTTTTTAATCTATCAGCTAGACTGCTCCATAAGCTTTGTAATCACCATGATAACCTTGGCTTCAGCTATAAGAGAGATACTCTTTGTCCTATGCACCCACCTTGACTGCAAGTTAAAACTAAAACTCTCTTTCTCACTTTCCCAGTTCTGATAAGTTTCTTTGCCTGAAACATTGTTTCTCTTAGCACAAATGCTGCTGAAACTGCTGTGTGTCTGCAGAATTTTGCGTTTTTACTTCAGATTTCCAACAGCTGGTGGTATTTTTGATTCCATTTCCCCATTCAAAACTGTTTTTCTGCAGGAATTAAAGAACTGCATAAGTTTGCCAATGTCAAGGAAATTAAATTCTTATATTTCATAAATATTTCCCGGTGTGCAATATTACTCTTCGTCTCCTCAGTCTCCCAAAGCTCAGTTTGGTAGAGATGTTAACGTTTTTAAGACATTAAACAATAACAGAGTGTTTGTAATCGAGTTTGCATTTCCATTATTCCCCACTACATGCCCAATCCCACCCTATCTAGATATCTATTCCTAAAGTTTATCATTCCCTTTTAAAAACAACTTTCAGAAAGAAAGTTATACCTGGTGAACGTAGTGTCAATTGTAACATACAAGTCTCAATTTTACAATCAGATGGAAGTTCATCCTTCCTAAATAAATATTAATAGAATTATCTGGAGGAGCTCTTGGTGAAAAATGTCTCAAGTTTTTGAGTTTGTACATTGTGCAAAACTGTGGGTCACAGCAGGGATTTAAAACTCCTCCAACTTTTAAAGGAATGGGAGATGATACTGCCAGCCTCAAAAAGGCTGGCAGTATCATCAAAGACCCACACCATCCTGGCCACACATTCATCTCCCTGCTACCAGGTAGAAGGTACAGGAGCCTGAAGACTGCAACAACCAAGTTCAGGAATAGCTACTTCCCCACAGCCATCAGGCTATTAAACCTGGCTCGGACAAAACTTTGATTATTAATAACCAATTATCTGTTATTTGCACTTTATTATTTTATTTATTCATGTGTGTATATATTTATATTATAGTATATGGACGCATTGATCTGTTTTGTAGTAAATGCCTATATGTTCTGTGTGCTGAAGCAAAGCAAGAATTTCATTGTCCTATCAGGGACACATGACAATAAACTCACTTGAACTTGAACTTGAATTAGAGGTAGGCCATTTAGAACTGAGATGAGGAAAAACTTCTTCACAAAGAGAGGTGTGAATTTGTGGAATTCTCTGCCTCAGAAGGCAGTGGTGGCCGAATAGATACATAGATACATAGAAAATAGGTGCAGGAGTAGGCCATTCGGCCCTTTGAGCCTGCACCGCCATTCAATATGATCATGGCTGATCATCCAACTCAGTATCCCATACCTGCCTTCTCTCCATACCCCCTGATCCCTTTAGCCACAAGGGCCACATCTAACTCCCTCGTAAATATAGCCAATGAACTGGCCTCAACTACCCTCTGTGGCAGAGAGTTTCAGAGATTCACCACTCTCTGTGTGAAAAATGTTTTTCTCATCTCGGTCTTAAAGGATTTCCCCCTTATCCTTAAGCTGTGACCCCTTGTCCTGGACTTCCCCAACATCGGGAACAATCTTCCTGCATCTAGCCTGTCCAACCCCTTAAGAATTGTGTACGTTTCTATAAGATCCCCCCTCAATCTCCTAAATTCTAGCGAGTATAAGCCGAGTCTATCCAGTCTTTCTTCATATGAAAGTCCTGACATCCCAGGAATCAGTCTGGTGAACCTTCTCTGCACTCCCTCTATGGCAATAATGTCCTTCCTCAGATTTGGAAACCAAAACTGTACGCACTTGATGCATTCAAAAGATAGTTAGATAGAGCACTTAGGGCTAGCGGAATCAAGGGGTATGGGGAGAAGGCAGGAACGGGGTACTGATTGTGGATGATCAGCTATGATCACTTTGAATGTCGGTGCTGGCTCGAAGGGCCAATTGTCCTACTCGTGCACCTATTGTCTATGTATCTATGTATGTAAATGTGAGGCAAAGAGAAATTGAATCGAAATGAGAACACATATAACCCATTTCTTTACACAAAGCATGCCTCAATCCACTTTTGTTTAGTTTAGTTTAGTTTATCATCACATGTACCAAGGTACAGTGAAAAACTTTTTTGTTACGTACTATCCAGTCAGCGAAAAGATTATACATGATTACAATTAAGATGTCCCCAGTTTACAGACACAGGATAAGAGGAATAACGTTTAATGCAAGAATACTCCTGTGACATCTAATTAAAAATAGTCTGAGAGTCTCCACTGAGGTAGATTGTAACTGAGGACCGCTCTCTAGTTGGTGCTAGGATGGTTCAGTTGCTTGATAACAGCTGGGAAGAAACTGTCCCTAAATCTGGAGGTGTACGTTTTCCCACTTCTGTACCTCTTGTCTGATGGGAGAGGGGAGAAGAGGGAGTGTCTGGGGTGAGATTCTTTCTTGATTATGCTGCTGGCCTTGCTGAGGTAGCGTGAAGTACAGATGAAGTCAATGGAAAGGAAATTGGTTTGCCTGATGGTCTGGGCTTTTGTACACGTTTTAATATGTTTGTACATATTTCATGTGGATGTCCTGGCCATTGCAAAATTTGAAACTAGGAAAAGTAACTTAGTAGAAGCTGCCAATTTTCTGACATTACTCACATTTGATTGCATCATCTATGTATGGGGGTTTAATGCCATTCCAACATAAATTGAATCAAAAATATCTCCATCTCCACTCTGCCTTCCCATTGTAAATAATCCTTTATTTAAATCATCCTTTATGGACAAAGGTTTCACACAATGGAAAAATTATGGAATCAAAAATATAGGACATCTTTATGGGAAAGGTACTTTTCTTTCATTTCAAGAGTTACAACAGAATTATGGACTGCACTCAAATAATTTCTTCAGATATCTACAAATTAGAGATTATGTTAAATCTAATACACGTCTACAGGAATAGGGAATCAGAAATTCTTGATGAATGTCTGAACAAGCATCCTAATACTGAAAAACTAATAGCTTATATTTATAACACCCTACTAAATAACGAGGTACCACCAACCGAACCATATAGATACAAATGGGAAAATGAAATAGGTCATCCTATCACGAAAGATATGTGGGACGAAAGTTTACAACAAATACATCAATGTCCATTAAATGCCAGACATATTTTAATACAATTCAAGGTCTTACATAGACTACATTTCTCTAAAATAAAACTAAATAGAATCTTCCCACAAATCTCTCCTATTTGTGATAAATGTCTACATTTAGAGGCTAATTTAACACATACGTTTGCAAACTGTATAAAACTTAAACATTTCTGGACTGATATTTTTGAAATAACATCAGAAGTTATTAATACAAAACTGGACCCAGACACAAAATTAATAATACTTGGAATATCAGAACAAAGCTTAACACTCACAACAAGCCAAAGAAATTTCCTCAATTACAGTAAAATAACCGGAAAAAAATTAATATTAAAATTTTGGAAAGGCCCTACAACCCCCACAATTAAAATGTGGATTACGGAAATGTCGGAGACCCTATACTTAGAAAGAATTAGACTTGTCTTAATGGACAAACAAGATCTTTTCCATAAAATTTGGGCTCCATTCATTAACTATCTGAAGGGATAGATTGGCACAGCACGAGGACCCAACTGAAACTTGAACTCAGGAATAGATGAAAAGCTATACTTTATAACCTACGAACCTATCTCCATTGATGTATTACAGGTAACCCATTCCACCTCCCTTGTTTTTCTGTTGTGTTTTTTTTTTTGCTTTCTTTTTTATTTGTAACTTTCTACCCTCTCTTTTTCCCTCTTTCTATAAAAAATAAAAACACTAGAAGCAGAAGTAATTGATAATGGAAAATTTTAATAATGTATGACTGATGTATATGAAAAGTTTTTTTACTATAATATGTAACTACATTTTATAATATGTCTACTTCTAATAAATAAATTAAAAAAAAAAAAAAATATCTCCAGCTACAACTTTTGCTTTTAACTGCTGGATTGAACTATGTCCTGTTTCCCCGTGTGAATCTGTGCCATTACTGCTAGCTGCAAGAAATGCTAGCACCTACCACAAAGGAAGGATTAGTGGAATGAAGTGTGATTTCTTCCAAGTAAATAAGAACCTGAGGATAGATATAGAGTCATACAGCACAGAAACACGGCCTTTGGCCCAACTCGTCCGAGTCAACCAAAATGCCCCATCTAAGCTGGACCTATTTGCCTGCAATAGGTCCATATCCCTCTAAACCTTTTCTATCCATGTACCTCTCCAAGTGTATGAAAAAGGGTCTCGACCCTAAAAGTCACCCATTTCTTCTCTCCAGAGATGCTGCCTGTCCCGTTGAGTTACTCCAGCATTTTGCGTCTAACTTCGATTTAAACTAGCTAGCATCTGCAGTTCTTTCCTACACAAGTGTCTTTTAAATTTGTTATTGTACCCGTCTCAACTACCTTCTCCAACAGCTCATTCCATATACTCACCACCCTCTGAGTAAAAAAAGCTGCCTCTCTGATTAAATCATTCCCCTCTCACCTTAAACCAGTGTTCTCAATTCCCTTACACTAGGTGAAAGCTATACCTTCTCTCTATCAATTCTTCTCAAGATTACATAGACCTCTGTAATATCACCCCTTAACCTCTTGTGCTCCAAGGAATAAAGTACTACTTTGCCCAATCCCTCCCTATAGCTGAAGCCCTTGAATCTGACATCAGTGTAATTCTTCTCTGCACTCTTTCCAGCTTAGACATATTTTTAGACCAGGGTGACCAAAATTGAACACCGTACTCCAAATGCGGCCTCACCCAGGTGAGGTGAGAGCTCACAGTATCAAAGGGCAGATACTAGCATGGAGAGCAGGTTGATTGGATGGCAATAAAGGGGACCTTTTCGGGTTGGCTGCCAGTCACTGGCGGAGTTCCGCTGGGGTCGGTACTGGGGCCGCTACTCTTCACGTTGTACATTAATGATTTGGACCAGGGGATTGAAGGTTTTGTAGCCACGTTTGCGGATGATACGAAAATAAGTAGTAGGGCAGGTAGAGAAAGGAGGGACCCTGCAGAAGGACTTGGACAGGTTGGGGGAGTGGGCAGAGAAGTGGCGGATGGAATATAGTGTAGCAAAGTGTGGAGTCATGCATTTTGGTAATAGGAATAAAGGCATAGATTATTTTCTACATCGGGAGAGAATCCAGAAATTGGAGGTGCAAAGGGAATTGGGAGTACTGGTGCAGAATTCCCAAAAAGTTAATCTGCAAGTCGAATCAGTAGTAAAGAAAGCAAACTCAATGCAAGCATTTATTTCAAGAGGGGTTGTATACAAAAACAGGGATGTAATGCTCTATAAGGCGCTGTTAAGGCCGCATGTGGAATATTGTGAGCAATTTTGGGCATCATATCTGAGGAAGGATGTGCTGGCTCTGGAGAGGGTCTGGAGGAGCTTTACAAGAATGATCCTAGGAATTAGTAGGTTAACCTATGATGAGCATTTGTCAGCACTGGGCCTGTACTTGCTGGAGTTTAGAAGAATGAGGGAGGACCTCATGGAAACTTACAGAATAATGAAAGGCTTGGATAGAGTGGATGTGGAGAGAATGGTTCCACTAGTGGGAGAGTATAGGACTGGAGGTCATAGCCTCAGAATTAAAGGACATTCTTTTAGGAAGGGGATGAGGAGAAATATCTTTAGTCAGAGGGTGGTGAACCTGTGGAATTCTTTGCCACAGAAGGCTGTGGAGGCCGTCGATGGATATTTTTAAGGCCAAGATAGATTGATTTGTACAGGTGTCAGAGGTTATGGGGAGAAGGCAGGCGAATGGGGTTTGGATGGACAGATAGATCAGCTATGATTGAATTACAGAGTAGACTTGATGGGCTGAATGGCCTAATTCTATTCCTATCACTTATGACCTTACGACCCACATTTTGTTCAACTGTAACAAGGTGTATGTAGGTGAACAGAGGGATCTGGGAATAACTGTGCACAGTTCCATGAAAGTGGAATCTCATGTAGATAGGGTGGTAAAGAAAGCTTTTGGTGTGCTGGCCTTTATAAATCAGAGCATTGAGTATAGAAGTTGGGATGTAATGTTAAAATTGTACAAGGCATTGGTGAGGCCAATTCTGGAGTATGGTGTACAATTTTGGTCGCCTAATTATAGGAAGGATGTCAACAAAATAGAGAGCGTACAGAGGAGATTTACTAGAATGTTGCCTGGGTTTCAGCAACTAAGTTACAGAGAAAGGTTGAACAAGTTAGGGCTTTATTCTTTGGAGCGCAGAAGGTTAAGGGGGGACTTGATAGAGGTTTTTAAAATGATGAGAGGGATAGACAGAGTTGACGTGGAAAAGCTTTTCCCACTGAGAGTAGGGAAGATTCAAACAAGGGGACATGACTTGAGAATTAAGGGACTGAAGTTTAGGGGTAACATGAGGGGGAACTTCTTTACTCAGAGAGTGGTAGCTGTGTGGAATGAGCTTCCAGTGAAGGTGGTGGAGGCAGGTTCGTTTTTATCATTTAAAAATAAATTGGATAGTTATATGGATGGGAAAGGAATGGAGGGTTATGGTCTGAGCACAGGTATATGGGACTAGGGGAGATTATGTAGAGGGGTCGAGATGGCCTGTTTCCGTGCTGTAATTGTTATATGGTTATATGGTTATTATATGTAACAGAACATCCCAACTCCTATCATCAATATCCTGACTAATGAAGGCAAATGTACCAAAAAATAGATGCTGATGCTGCTTCCATTGCTGGTGAAGCAGGGAGCAAGATGTGGATGAAGATGTCTTCACTGAAGGTTATGATTTGTCTAATACTGCATTTTAGCACAGTGATGAGTCAGGAAGTGATGTTGGCTCATAGTTTTGTAGATGTCATGCTTGCTGGCTATGGTGTGCATGGCTGCATGTTCCAGACATGATAGATGCGGAGATGTTGTTTCCTTTGGTGGTATTTGGAATCATGCTAGAGGTCAGGTCTATGCCTGTCAGACCTCTTGTTCTGCCCCTGGACTTCATAAGTTCATAAATTCTAGGAGCAGAATTAGGCCATGCAGCCCATCGTGTCCACTCTGCCATTCATTCATGGCTGATCTATCTTTCCCTTTCAACCCCATTCTCCTGTCTTCTCCCCGTAACCCCTGACACCCATACTAATCAAGAAGCTAACAAACTCCACCTTAAAAATCCCCATTGACTTGGCCTCCACAGCCATCTGTGGCAATGAATTCCACAGATACACCGCCATGTCCCAAAACAACAATTTGTGTGTCCCATGTGGGTGCTTGAACAACAGCTCCTTGGGATCTCATGTTGGTCCTTCTTGGACAGATGAATCCTGTAAATAGACATCTCTAAAGCTCTCAATAAACCATACATCAGTAATCTATCAAACTACCTAATTTTGGTAGATTAGTTTTATATTATTAGCTAATCTTTATTAGAATTTACATAGATTTTGTGTAGGTTGTATGCAAGTACATTTTCTGACATCATCAAATACATGATGGTGTAAGAATAAAAACATGAAACATAATGTTTTAAGTTTAGTTCTGTGTGCATGGATAATTGGAATAATCTTTAAGAAGACAGGTGTGGGAAAATCTTTGATGAACTTTGTAGGAGTGCAGGGATGGAAAGGGACCAACAGATTTAAACAGAAACAGGTCCTTCAGCCCAACTTGCCCAGCTGAGCAAGATGCCCAATCTACACTCATCCCACCTGCCCAAGTTTGACCCATATCCCTCACAACCTTTTCTATCCACGCACCTGTCCGATTATCTGATTCCCCTACTCTGGGTAAAGGACTCTGTGCATTTAGACAATAGTCAGCACTGCCATTCACTGTGATCATGGCTGATCATCCCCAATCAGTACCCCATTCCTGCCTTCTCCCCATATCCCTTGACTCCGCTATCTTTAAGAGCTCTATCTAACTCTCACTTGAAAGCATCCAGAAAATTGGCCTCCATTGCGTTCTGAGGCAGAGAATTCACAGTTCTCTGGGTGAAAAAGATTTTCCTCATCTCCGTTCTAAATGGCCTACCCCTTATTCTTAAACTGTGGCCCCTGGATCTGGACTCCCCCAACATCAGGAACATGTTTCCTGCCTCTAGCATGTCCAATCCCTTAATAATCTTATGTTTCAATAAGATACCCTCTCATCCTTCTAAATTCCAGAGTATACAAGCCCTGTCACTCCCTTCTTTCATCATGACAGTCCCGCCATCCTGGGAATTAACCTCGTGAACCTACACTGCACATACTCACTAGCAAGAAAGTACTTCATCAAATTTGGAGACCAAAACTACACACAATGCTCCAGGTGTGGTCTCACTAGGGCCCTGTACAACTGCAGAAGGAGCTCTTTGCTCGTATACTCAACTCCTCTGGTTATGAAGGCCAACATGCCATTGGCTTTCTTCACTGCCTGCTGTACCTGCATGCTTACTTTCAGTAACTGATGAACAAGGACACCCAGCTCTTGTAGTCCTTCCCCTTTTCCTAAGTTGACCCAATTCAGATAATAATAATAATAATATAATAATAATAATATATCTTTTATTGTCATTGCACGTCAGTGCAACGAGATTTAGTGTGCAGCTCCACTGATGTACAAGAAAGGTAAATAAATACAATACATAAATAAGCAGGCTGAATTGATTGACGTGACCATCTGAGGGAGACTGTCCAAAGGGAGTGGGTGGGGGGGCACTCATTAGGGCCGGTTCAGAGCCGCAATTGCTCTTGGGATAAAACTGTTCCTGAGTCTGGAGGTTCGGGCGTAGAAGGCCTTGTAACGTCTGCCGGAGGGAAGTAGTTGAAACAGACCGTGGCAGGGGTGTGATGAGTCCTTATGGATGCTGAGGGCCTTCCTGAGGCACCGCGTGTGGTAGATGCCCTCCAAGGCTGGTAGCTCTGTCCCGATGATCCGCTGCGCTCTGTTGACGACGCGCTGAAGAGCTCTCCTCTCCGCCTCCGTGCAGCTGAGATACCACACAGAGATGCCATACGTTAATATGCTCTCTGTGGTGCAGCGGTAGAACGTTGTCAGCAGCTGTTGGGACAGACCAGTCTTTTTTAATGTCCTCAGGAAGAACAGTCGTTGCTGTGCCTTCTTGACCAGTGCGGCGGTGTTTGTGGACCATGTGAGGTCTTCTGAAAAGTGAGTGCCCAGAAACTTAAAGCTGGACACTCTCTCCACACTTTCTCCAGAATGGGACCTCCTGAAGTCAATAATCAGCTCCTTGGTCTTGGAGGTGTTTAGTGCCAAGTTGTTATTGGCGCACCAGTCCGCCAGGTTCTGCACCTCCGCTCTGTAGTTTGTTTCATCACCGTTGGTGATCAACCCAATCACTGTTGTGTCGTCTGCAAACTTCACGATGGTGTTGGTGTCGAATGCAGGGACACAGTCATGAGTGAAGAGGGAGTAGAGCATGGGGCTTAGTACACAACCCTGTGGTGTGCCGGTGCTCAGGGTGATGGTGGAGGACAGGTGCGGGCCCAGTCTCACTGCCTGCGGTCGCTCCGTGAGAAAGTTCAGGATCCAAGCGCATATCGGTGAGCTGAGGCCTAGCTGGTGGAGTTTGGTGGTGAGCTTGGTGGGGATGACTGTATTGAATGCAGAGCTATAGTCAATGAAGAGCATCCTCACATACGTCCCCTGTCTGTCCAGGTGAGTCAGGACAGTGTGAAGGGCCAGAGAGATGGCATCCTCTGTCGATCTATTTGCCCTGTATGCAAATTGATGGTAGTCCAGTGAGGCAAGGATGCTGGATTTAATATGGGAGAGGACCGGCCTTTCGAAGCACTTCATAGGGATTGAAGTCAGGGCAACCGGCCGGTAGTCGTTGAGGTTGGTGATTTTGGACTTTTTCGGCACCGGCACTATGGTGGCTGTTTTCAGGCACTTGGGGACCGTTGCCAGAGATAGAGATAGATTGAAGATTCTCGTGAATACCTCCGCCAGCTGTCCAGCACAGTCCTTTAATACTCTTCCCTGTACTCCATCCGGGCCTGCAGCCTTGCGTGGATTGATCCTACGCAGAGCGCACTGTACCTCCTGAGTGCTCAGTGTTAAGGCCTGTCCCTCCACTATGGCCGGGGTTATTCCATACCTGGTGGTGTTGCCAGTATCGAACCGGGCAAAGAAGGTATTTAGTTCGTTGGCCAGTGTGATATCACCGTGGGGACAGGCGGGGCTGCTCTTGTAGTCAGTGATGTCCCTGACACCCTGCCACATGCTTCTGGTGTCCGCGGTATTGAAGTGGTCTTCTACCCTTTGCCTGTGGATGACTTTGGCCTTTTTTATGCCTCTGTTCAGGTTCGACCTGGCCGCACTGTAGGCAGAAGTGTCCCTGGATTTTAAGGCGCTGTTGCGTGCCCTTAGCAGATCCTGAACCTCCTTGTTCATCCAGGGTTTCCGGTTTGGGAACATCTTTATTTGCTTGTCCACTGTGACAGTCTCCACACAGCAGTTGATGTAGGAGAGCACAGTAGATGTGTACTCCTCCAAGTCTATCTCTGTACCACTGGTAGCCTGTTGTGCAAACAGGTCCCAGTCGGTGCGATCAAAGCAGTCCTGGAGTTGTAGGGTGGCGTCCTCGGGCCATATTTTGACCGTCCTTATTGCAGGTTTGGTCTTGCAGATGAGGGGTCTGTATGCAGGCAGTAGAAACAGTGAGAGGTGATCGGATTGTCCCAGGGATGGGCAGGGGAGAGCTCTGTATGCATCCTTGATGTTGGTGTACACTTTATCCAACATGTTTGAGCCCCTGGTAGGGCACTGCACATGCTGGTGGAATTTGCGGAGTGTGGCACGTAGGTCGACCTGGTTAAAGTCCCCTGCAACAATGAAGGCACCGTCGGGGTGAGCATCCTGCTGCTTACTGATGGCCGAGTGCAGCTGTGCTAGCGCTAGGTTAACATTAGCCTGTGGTGGGATGTATATGGCCATGATGATAACCACAGTAAACTCCCGAGGCAGGTAAAACGGTCTACATTTAAGCAGCAGGTATTCCAGGTCTGGGGAACAGTAGCTCTCTATTGCAATGTGGTTGGTGCACCAGTCATTGTTGATGTAGATGCAGAGCCCGCCACCCTTGCTCTTACCGGAGTCCTTTGTTCTATCAGCACGATGCAGTGACCGCAGTCAGGTCCACAGCCCCATCGGGAACCAGCGCGCTGAGCCAGGTCTCTGTGAAGATCAGCACACAGCAGTCTTTCAGGGATCGCTGGGTGTTGATCCAGAGCCTTACCTCATCCAGATTGTTGGTGAGTGACCGGACATTCGCCAGAAAGACGCTTGGGAGCGATGGTCTTTGTGGAGCCCTCCGTAGCCTGTCCTGCACCCCCGTTCGCCTTCCACGTTTCTGCTTCCGTTCCCGGCGCTTGCTCCGTCTCCTGCCCTCCGGAGTGGTGATCCAAGGGGCTTTCCTGCCCAGCTCTGACGGGACGGTAAGGGTACTGTAGTACTCACACGCCAGTTTCTCGCAGCCACGTCCGATGCTGAGTAGTTCCGAGCGGCTCCATGTGCGATCAGTCGGGATTGCGATGCGGGTCTTGGATTCCCTCGTCCTGTAGGTGAGTTTCTTCTTATGGTTCCTGGGGTTTCCGGGGTTACTAGGGTTCCTATGGGTTCTAGGGGTTCTGGGGTGTTTAATTACCTTGTTTTTCCAGCCGCGTTCGGTACCGGGCTGCTCCGAGTAAACTCGGGCTTGGGAGCGCAAAGCTGCTGCGTCTGGACGCGCCGCCATTAGAAGTCAATTCTATATAAAATTGACTTTGATAATAATCTGCCTTCCTGTTCTTGCCACCAAAGTGGATAACCTCACATTTATCCACATTAAATTGCATCTACCATGTATCTGCCCACTCACCCAACCTGTCCAAGTCACCCTGCATCCTCCTCACAGTTCACACTGCCACCCAGCTTTGTGTCATCTGCAAATATGCTAATGTTACTTTTAATCCCTTCATCTAAATCATTAATATATATTGTAAATAGCTGTGGTCCCAATACCAGGCCTAGTGGTACCCCACTAGTCACTGCCTGCCATTCTGAAAGGGACCTGTTAATTCCAAACCTTTGTTTCCTGTCTGCCAACCAATGTTCTTTCCATGTCAGTACCCTACCCCCAATACCATGTGCTCTCATTGTGCCCACTAATCTCCTCTGTGGGACTTTATCAAATGCTTTCTGAAAGACCAGGTACACTACATCCACTGGCTCTCCCTTGTCCATTTTCTTAGTTACATCCTCAAAAAATTCCATAAGATTAGCCAAGCATGATTTCCCCTTCATAAATCCATGCTTACTCGGACCGATCCTGTAACTGCTATCTAAATGTGCTGCTATCTCATCTTTTATAATTCACTCCAGCATCTTCCCCACCACTGATGGTCTATAATTCCCTGTTTTCTCTCTCCCGCTTTTCTTAAAATGTGGGCTAACATTAGCTACCCTCCAATCCACACAATCTCATCCTCAATCTATAGAACATTGGAAAATGATCACCAATGTGTCCACGATTTCTAGAGCCACTTCTACTAAGTACCCTGGGATGCAGACCATCAGGTCCTGGGGATTTATCAGCCTTCAGTCTCATCAGTCTACCCACTGCCTAATGTGAATTTCCTTTAGTCACATTAGGTCCTCTGGCCACCAGTACATCTGGGAGATTGTGTCTTCCTTAGTGAAGACAGATGCAAAGTACCTGTTCAACTCATCTGCCATTTCCTTGTTCTCCATAATAAAATTCACCTGTTCCTGTCTTCAAGGGTCCAACTTTGGTCTTAACTATGTTTTTCTTCTTCACATACATAAAGAAGCTTTTACTATCCTCCTTTATATTCTTGGCTAGCTTACCTTCGTACCTCATCTTTTCTCCCCATAGTGCCTTTTTAGTTATCTTCTGTTGCTTTTTATAAGTTTCCCAATCCTCTGGCTTCGCGCTCATCTTTGCTGTGTTATACGTCTTCTCTTTTATATTTATACTGTCCTTGATTCCCTTGTCAGCCACAGTCACCTCTTATTCCCCCTTAGAATCTTTCTTCCACTTTGGAATGAACTTTCTGTATTATACCCTGAAATACCTACCATTGTTGTTCCACTGTCATCCATGCTAGGGTATCTTTCCAGTCAAATTTGGCCTGCTCCTCCCTCATGGCTTCATAGTCCCCTTTGCTCAACTATAATACTGATACTTCTGATTTTCACTTCTCCCTCTCAAATTGTAGATTAAAACATCATATTATGGTCACTACCTCCTAATGGCTTCTTTCACTCAATTCCCTTATCAAATCCGGTTCATTACACAAAACTAAATCCGGAATTGCCTTCTCCCTGGTGAGCTCCAGTACAAGCTGCTCTAAGACTCCATCTCAGAGGCGCTCCACAAACTCTTTTTCTTGGGGTCAAGTACCAACCTGATTTTCCCAGTCTACCTGCATGTTGAAATCTCCCATAACAACCGTCGCATTACTTTTACGACATGCCAATTTTAACTCTTGATTCAACTTGCACCCTATATCCAGGGACCTGTAGATAACTCCCATTAGGGTATTTTTACTCTTACAATTCCTCAGTTCTATCCATACTGACTCTACATCTCCTGATTCTATGTCACCCCCTCACAAGGGACTGAATTTCATTCCTTACCAACAGAGCTACCCCACCCCCTGCCCACCGGTCTGTCTTTTCTATAGGATGTTTACACTTGAATATTCAGTTCCCTGCCCTGGTCCTCTTGCAACCATGTCTCTGTAATTCCCACAACATCATACTTTCCAATTGCTAACTGAGCCTCAAGCTCATCCACTTTATTTTTTATACTTCATGCATTCGTATATAATACTTTTAATTCACTACTCCCCTCACCTTTCACATTGGTTCCTATTTCACTTAGCCATACTCTCCTATCCCTTCCTGAGCGTTCTGTCTCATTAATTCTGATGTGTTTCTTAACTTTTCCTATAATTTCTTTCCCTTTAACTCCATCCTTATATTTCCAGTTTGTCTCCCCCTCCCCTCACATTATTTAATTTAAACCCACCTGTAAACCTACCCATTATATCCCTCAATAAGGTCACCCCTCATCCTCCTGCCAGCCAAGGAACAAAGTCCTTGCCTGCCCAATCTCTTCCTGCAGCTCAGGACCCCGCCCTCGCAACATCCTTGTAAATCTTCCCTGCATTCTTTCCAGCTTGACAACATCCTTCCTATAGCAGGGTGAGTAAAACTGAATACAGTGCTCCAAATGTAGCCTCACCAATGTCATGCACAGCTGTAACATAACATCCCAAATTTGATACTCAATACCCTGGCCGATGGAGATCAATGTACCAAAAGCTTGCTTGACTACCCGATCTACCTGTGATGCCACTTTCAAAGAACTATATATCTGCACTCTTAGATCCCTCTGCTCTAGAACATGCTCCAGGGCCCTGCAATCACTGTAAAGGACCTACCCTGATTTGATGTCCCAAAATGCAACACCTCTCACTTATCTACATTAAAACCCATTAAACATTCCTCAGCCCGCTCGCCCAACTGATCAAGATCCTGCTGATCAGTTGGGCCTGCCCCTCCCTCTAATCTTTCCGGTGAAGGAGGAGAGGATTTGGTCCGTACATGTTCAGGCCACATCAGTAGACCGCCTGATAGATATGGCAAATTTGTTTAACTTTAATGGCATGGGTGCTCACTATACTCACTCTTTAAGGGGGAAGGATGTAGATTGGTTTATGCATGCAACCAATCATATATAGGTTAGCATCACTAACCCCGCCTTACTGTTTCATTTATATTAACACCCACTTCCTATGCTATGGTAGCAGACAGGAGGCAGTGACTACTAACATGCTGTCAAGCCTGTATGTGGATTAAAGATGATCTAAGTTACGTGTTGTGTAGATCTCATATTTACAGGTGGTAACTGCTTTGGAATGCTGCACTGCAAATGGTTGTTGGTGGTAACTTGACAACTTCCTGTTTTGTACTGTATATTGATTTTAGATAAAACGCTACCACTTACGGCTGTGATTTTTGGCCATCTTACTTAGTCCCCCTCCGCTCATCAGGTGCAGAGGATTCTTGCCATCAATGAAAAATAAAAGTGTTATTAGTGTTTAAAAAATGCTGTGAATCTATCTCCTGTCAATCACACCATGAAGGCCACACCCCTTCTGGTGGGAGGGGGGGTGGATTATAACACCCAGAAGTGTGGGTGTGGCTCAGTCTCTGCAAGATGGGGGAGGGAGAGGTCACGACTCTGTCTGAGCTGTGAATCAACTGAACACACTGAATTTCTACTGAACTGTGAGTGTGGTGTTCATGTTGTAGTTTGTATGGTTTTATGGTGGTTTTATGGTGGTTTCACCCTGCTTAAAATGGTATGTAACTGCATTTGAATGTGGTGGCCTTACACCATGCATGAAATGGTATTAAACTGCATTTGAATTTGGTGGCCTTGCACCCTGCATTAAATGGTATGAAACTGCACTTGAATTTGGTGGCCTTGCGCCCTGTTTGAAATGGTATGAAACTGCACGTCAATTGGGTTGTCTTGCAACCTGCTTGAAGTGGTAAGAAACTGCACTTGAATTTGGTGGCCTTGCCACCTGCTTAAAGTGGTAGGAAACTGCACGAGTTTGGTGGCCCTGCACCCTGCTTGAAGTGGTAGAAAACTGCACTTGAATTCAGTGGCCTTGCACCCTGCTTGAAATGGAATTTCAAGGAATAGCCATGAGTCAACTGCTCGCCCACCAGCCGTGAGTGAGCTGCCAGCACATTAGGCTTGAATGACTGAGCAGTCACCCTAAGAATACATTTGGCCCACAATGTCCATACTAGCCCGCTGGAAACCAGTCCCTTGAGACCATAATACCCATACTAGCGCTCCAGATAGCCCCCCCCCCCCTAATTTAGTTTAGTGCACGTTTCGAGATACAGTGAAAAGTTTTTTTGTTGGGTGCTATCCAGTTAGCAGAAAGTCTATACATGATTACAATCAAGCCGTGCGCAATGTATAAATAAAGGATAAATAATATAATATAACCATATAACCATATAACAATTACATCACGGAAACAGGCCATCTCGGCCCTACAAGTCCGTGCTGAACAACTTTTTTCCCTTAGTCCCACCTGCCTGCACTCATACCATAACCCTCCATTCCCTTCTCATCCATATGCCTATCCAATTTATTTTTAAATGATACCAACGAACCTGCCTCCACCACTTCCACTGGAAGCTCATTCCACACCGCTACCACTCTCTGAGTAAAGAAGTTCCCCCTCATGTTACCCCTAAACGTCTGCCCCTTAATTCTGAAGTCATGTCCTCTTGTTTGAATCTTCCCTATTCTCAAAGGAAAAAGCTTGTCCACATCAACTCTGTCTATCCCTCTCATCATTTTAAAGACCTCTATCAAGTCCCCCCTTAACCTTCTGCGCTCCAGAGAATAAAGACCTAACTTATTCAACCTATCTCTGTAACTTAGTTGTTGAAACCCAGGCAACATTCTAGTAAATCTCCTCTGTGCTCTCTCTATTTTGTTGACATCCTTCCTATAATTGGGCGACCAAAATTGTACACCATACTCCAGATTTGGTCTCACCAATGCCTTGTACAATTTTAACATTACATCCCAGCTTCTATACTCAATGCTCTGATTTATAAAGGCTAGCATACCAAAAGCTTTCTTTACCACCCTATCTATATGAGATTCCACCTTCAAGGAACTATGCACGGTTATTCCCAGATCCCTCTGTTCAACTGTATTCTTCAATTCCCTACCATTTACCATGTACGTCCTATTTTGATATATCCTGCCAAGGTGTAGCACCTCACATTTATCAGCATTAAACTCCATCTGCCATCTTTCAGCCCATTTTTCCAAATGGCCTAAATCACACTGTAGACTTTGGAAATCCTCTTCATTATCCACAACACCCCTATCTTGGTATCATCTGCATACTTACTAATCCAATTTACCACACCTTCATCCAGATCACTGATGTACATGACAAACAACAAAGGACCCAACACAGATCCCTGAGGCACCCCACTAGTCACCTGCCTCCAACCCGACAAACAGCCATCCACCATTACCCTCTGGCTTCTCCCATTCAGCCACTGTTGAATCCATCTTGCTATTCCTGCATTTATACCCAACAGTTGAACCTTCTTAACCAACCTTTCATGAGGAACCTTGTCAAAGGCCTTACTAAAGTCCATATAGACAACATCCACTGCTTTACCCTCGTCAATTTCCCTAGTAACCTCTTCAAAAAATTCAAGAAGATTAGTCAAACATGACCTTCCAGGCACAAATTCATGTTGACTGTTCCTAATCAGACCATGTTTATCCAGATGCTTATATATTATCTCTAAGTATCTTTTCCATTAATTTGCCCACCACTGAAGTCAAACTAACAGGTCTATAATTGCTAGGTTTACTCTTTAATATTTAATATAATAGGGCACAATAATCATTATTGAATAATATTATCAAAGAATGCCTCTAAATTGGATCTCCCTTCATTCAAATACTGGTAGTTTCATGATAACTTTGCATGCATTGCTATTACCCATGACCTCCACAAACTGGTAACAAAATGAAAGGTTTATTGGAATGATGAACGTTGAGAAAAATATCAGGAACACTAATATCATGCAGGCAGAAATTAAAACCACATGTACTGAAGAAATCTATCCAATTCTTAGTAAAAAAAAACAAAACAGTGGTATGAAAAGATATTACACTCAAGCTATTGTTTTGAGTGCAACTTCAAGGGTCTGACCCGAAATGTCACCCATTCCTTCTCTCCAGAGATGCTGCCTGCCTCGCTGAGTTGCTCCAGATTTTTGTGTCTATCTTCGATTTAAACCAGCATCTGCAGTTCCTTCCCACACACTTCACAAGGACCTATCCGTATATCCTTCAACAACCTAGCTGCCCATGTGGCAACACTGTTTATGTTCAGATCAGTCAGAGATTGAACCAAATAAGCTACGCGAATATGTAGTCCCGGTACAAAGCCGGGGGTTAAATACCGATGTGTTTAGTTTGTTTAAATAAATCCTACATATCTTCTCCTCAAAATAATGCTGGTGCTTGCAAGTATCGAACCCTGCGGTCGGAATCCACGTGCACGTGACTCTAGCAGGGTCGTGTTTTTGCGCGGTTTCAGGGCTCTGTCCTTCAGTCGTTGTGAGACCACCGTAGTGGTCAGTTGTGTTTTCAGCGGCAATTGTTAAGACCGTGACTGGTGAATCACTTTGTGAATAAATTTGATTCAAATCAACAGACTGTCGTCTTGATCCACTAAATTGGTGACCCCGACTCGTCAAACAGGAGTTAAGAGGGTACAAACATGCAGGACAATGACTTTCTCGCCTGCCCAGTTAGCTTACGGCTACCCCCGTTTTGGCCTGATCAGCCACAGGTATGGTTTGCACACGTGGAGGCACAATTCCACCTGCACCGCATCGTCACCATGAGATGTGGTATTTCCACGTGGTGGGGGCCGTGCCACAAGAGTCTGCCTCCCATTTGCTTTCTTACCTAAGCGATCCACCTGCGACGGCCAAATATGATGGCCTCTAAGTAGCAATGTTACAAAATTTTGAGATTTAAAAAATCAAGTCTGTAATTTATCCCATCAGATAAAGCATAAAAAGAAGTTTAATTTGACACCTAATTCACTTTCATATCTCAAGTATTTAAAAAGTTATGGCCATTTTCATACTCGGAAATGAGCATCTTGTTCCCTATTGATTTTCTATGGACATAACAAAAAAGCTGTGATCGTGAACAGTTAAAAGCCCATAACTTTCTTAAAAATTAAGAGAACTGAATGAAATTTTCAGTTATCATAGATTGAAGCATTCTGAAACAAATATAAAATAATCTTACTTGGATGACCTGAAATTAAAGCATATAATTAGTTAGTTACCTAATTGTAGCTAATTTCAGACTTCAATTACTAGATCTAAACATCTATCCATTTCTTAATAAATGATTAACATTTTTAAATAGCCTAAATGTCCAAATAATATTCACAAATAATTCACAATAAAACATGATTTTTAAATCTCATTTATCAGGTAGGCTTTGCAACATACCTACTCTAAAAGCCCTGTTGCTCGGGCTCGGGCTCAGTCATCGGGCACAGTCATCGTGACCACGCCACACAAATCCTACACGTGGACAGTACGGACGATCGGAGACCTCCGCCCTGATGCTGGCTTTGATGGACGGGCATCGACCTTGCCTGCTGCTCGAACCGGCCTTCCTCGAACAGATGCCCGACAACGTCCGCCTGATGCTCGCTGGCGCTGATTTCAACGGTTGCCAACAGCTCGCGGAGAGGGCCGACGAACTGTGGATGACTAGGTACCATGAGGTCTGCGCCATCAGCCAACCGGCTACACCGGCTCGACTACCGGGGCGGCGGCAGCGCGAGGAGGGCCCGCCACCGCCCCCCTCTGAGGATCCGCCGCAACGCCCGGAGACCCATAGTAGACACGGCTGGTGCTACTACCGTCTCTGTTTCCCCGCAGGAGGCTCGACGCTGCCGAAGTCCCGATACGTTTCAGGGAAATGCTTCAGCCGATCGCCTGTAGAGGCGAACGCGATCGGCCCAAACGAATGCTTCTATGTCTGTGACCACCGCACTGGCCGCCGTTTCCTCGTGGACTCTGGTGCCATTGTCAGAATCCTTCCCCTGACTGGCCGTGATACCCGTGCCGGTAAGATAGGCCCCGTCCTCTCAGTCATTAACGGGAGCGACATTCGAACGCATGGTACGCGGACCCTTAACCTTACCTTCGACTCCCACCCGTTCAGGTGGAAGTTTGGCGTTGTTAACGTTGCCCAGCCAATCTAGGGACCTCCCTTCTATAACATCGATGTGCGTGGCGGTCGTATGGTCCCGTTGTCAGACCTCCGCCCCGCCGAACGGCGCAGCTCGCCCTCACCCGACCAGCAACCCGACGCCATCGCGGAGGTCAATAGCCCTTTCGCCGCTCTGCTCTCCGAGTTCTCCGAGCACCTTACGCCCCGTTTCAGCGGGGCGGTGTCCCGTCACGGAATGGTGCACCACATCCCTACCGAAGGTCCACTGGTGCATGCCTGCGCGCGCCGTCTGCCACCGGATAAGCTGCGCATTGCCCGCGATAAGTTCCAGTTAATGGCATTGTCTGGCGGTCCGATAGTCCGTGTACCTCCCCACTACATATGGTCCTGAAGGCATCTGGGGGTTGGACGCCGTGTGGTGTTTGCAGGCGGCTCAACGCGGTAACCACGACGGATTGTTACCCGGTGCCCCATATACTGGATTTTTCGGCACACCTGGAGGGCGCCACTTTCTACTCGAAAGTGGACCTGGTCCGGGATTATAATCAGATCCCTGTCTACCCCGATGACATTCCCAAGACGGCTACCATCACGCCATTCGGCCTTTTCGAATGGCTCCGCATGCCGTTCAGCCTAAAGAACGCCGCTCAGGCATTCCAGCGGCTCATGGATCAGGTCGGACGGGGCCTGCCTTTTGTCTTCATTTATTTGGATGACATTCTGGTGGTTAGCGGTTCGCATGCAGAACACGTTAATCACCTTTGCCTTTTGTTCGAGCGCCTGCGTGAGCACGGCCTGGTGATTAACCCCGCGAAGTGCTAGTTCTGCCTGCCCTCCATTTCGTTCTTGGCACATCGGGTTACCCACAGGGTGCCGAGCCACTGTCTGAGAAGGTCGACGGCATTCATCAGTTCCCTCGGCCGCTGAACTTCAAGGGTGTGTAGGAGTTCATCGGCATGGTTAATTCTTACCACCGATTTGTGCCATCGACCGCCGCCATCATACAGCTCCTGTTCCAGTACTTGGCGGGCAAGCTGCGGCACCTGGTGTGGTCAGACGAGGCCAATTGGCAAATGCCATCATGCTAGTACACCCGAGGGTCTCTGCTCCCACTGTGCTCACCGTCAACGCTTCGGATGCCACTGTAGGTGCAGTCCTGGAGCAGCTGGTTGATGACCACTGGCAGCCGCTGGCGTTTTTCAGCCGGCAGCTGCGGGCTCCGGAATGCAAGTACAGCGCATTCGACAGGGAACTCCTCGCGCTCTACCTAGTGATCAGACACTTCCGATATTTCCTTGAGGGCCGCGCTTTCACTGCTTTCACTGACCACAAACCACTCACTTTCGCACTGGGTAAAATCGCCGATCCGTGGTCCGTTAGGCAGCAGCAGCACCTCGCCTACATATCCGAGTTCACTACTGACATTCGGCATGTAGCTGGGAAGCTCAACGTTGTGGCTGATGCTTTGTCCCGCCCTGGCGATTCTGTCAGTCTTGGCGCTGGACCAGGGCATGGATTACGGTGAACTGGCAGCAGCCCAACAGGCTGATGCCAGCATGGTAGGTTATCACAACTTTGACTCTGGCCTTAGGCTAGCAAAGGTGCCGGCGGTGCGGCTGATGTTAAGGTCCCGTGTAATGTGTCCATGGGTCGAGCCCGTCCGGTGATTCCCGCCAGTTGGAGACGGCAGGTTTTCGATGCGGTCCATGGCTTAGCCCACACGTCCATTCACGCGACGTCCGCCCTAGTAGTGTCCAAGTTCGTCTGGCACGGATTCCGCAAGCAGGTGGCCGCCTGGGCCCGTGCGTGCATTCCGTGCCAGACCTCCGAGGTTCAGCGTCATGTGCGGCCGCCTATGCAGGAATTTTCGGTGCCTGGCGGCAGGTTCCTGCATATACACGTGGACCTTGTAGGCCCCTTGCCGTATTTACGAGGTGCCACACACCTGCTTACCGTGGTGGACAGGTTCCCTAGATGGCCAGAGGCTATCCCGTTATCAGATACCTCAGCAGAGGCTTGCGCCCGGGCTATGGCGTCCAACTGGATAGCCCGTTTTGGTGTGCCCTCCGACATCACTACAGACCACGGAGCCCAGTTCACCTCGTCTCTGTGGACTGCCCTGGCGCAGCTATATGTAGGTATGTTGCAAAGCCTACCTGAAGCGTCGTTGAAGATCTGCTGCTGAGGGTGTGCGCGATTTTGGCGCCGTTTAGAGGGGGCGGGTTTAAAACGCGATTTTCTCTAAGCTGTTCCAATCGAAAATGTTCAGCCTAGTTAATTATTAACGAAAAATCGCTGGAAGACCCCGTCGCAAAAGCTATTATTAGGTTTAAAGGCCTTGAATAATAGTTATAGTAGTTTAAAAATCAATCTCTAAACCCGCGACCGTCAGCAACCGCAGGGTCTCATAAAGCAAATAGCAGAAGTTAGGTTGTATATTTTTACATTAAAAAGGGCTTCTAAAGATCCCTTTATACTAAGTTTAATATTGCCAGTAGCTCAATTTGGGCCCATTATATCGCGCAGTATTTTTCTCGGCATTTGGGGCACAAATCTACCGCAATGTGAACGTTCTAAACCAGTGCGTTCCACAGGGACCCACTGGAAAGCTGATTTAAATGGGCATTTATTTACAGCAATTAAACACTAAATTCCTTCCATTTGGCCTATAAATTAATGTAAATGAGATTTAAAAATCATGTTTTATTGTGAATTATTTGTGAATATTATTTGGACATTTAGGCTATTTAAAAATGTTAATCATTTATTAAGAAATGGATAGATGTTTAGATCTAGTAATTGAAGTCTGAAATTAGCTACAATTAGGTAACTAACTAATTATATGCTTTAATTTCAGGTCATCCAAGTAAGATTATTTTATATTTGTTTCAGAATGCTTCAATCTATGATAACTGAAAATTTCATTCAGTTCTCTTAATTTTTAAGAAAGTTATGGGCTTTTGACTGTTCACGATCACAACTTTTTTGTTATGTCCATAGAAAATCAATAGGGAACAAGATGCTCATTTCCGAGTATGAAAATGGCCATAACTTTTTAAATACTTGAGATATGAAAGTGAATTAGGTGGCAAATTAAACTTATTTTTATGCTTTATCTGATGGGATAAATTACAGACTTGATTTTTAAAATCTCAAAATTTTGTAACATTGCTACTTACAGGTGCCTAGGGATTATTTTTGCCTGCCGCTAGCGGTTAGCAGGTTTCAGCTTCAGTGGTTGCTGGCCGAGCTTCGTGAATGGGTGCGCGCATTGGCTCCCGTCCCCACTTTCAGGCACGGGTCGGCCTCGCTGCATGTGCCAGCATCATTACAGAATTGTGCTTATGTTTGTCTTCGCAGGGACGCTCACCGCTCGCCACTGCAGCGGGTTTATGAGGGGCCGTATCGGATGTTGCGAACCGGAGTCGCCACGTCCACTTTGGACGTGGGCGGCCGGGAAGAGTTCGTCTCCATCAACCGTCTCAAGCCCGCTCATGTGGACGAGGACAGCCCAGTGGTAGTGGCTACACCGCGGCTCTGAGATAGACTGCCGGCCATTCAACCCTTCCCTAGCATTCCTGTTCCCGGCTCTGTTTCGCCGGTCCCCGTTGTTACGCCCGCCCCTTGTCGCGGTTTTCGCGTTCCCCCGGCTCTGTTCTGCCGGTCCTGATGTTACGCCCATCCTGCGTTTGAGGACCACACGTTCAGGCCATACTTCAGCTCCGGGTTGTTTCAGTACCTCAGTTTCTGGGGGGGGGGGGGGGGGGGGATGTAGCGGCACTTGCTGGTGCTCGCAAGTATCAAACCCTGCGGTCGGAACCCGCGCACTCGTGACTCTGGGAGGGGTCGTGTTTTCGCGCGGTTTCTGCATTCTGCCCTTTGGTCGTTGTGAGACTACCGTTGTGGTCAGTTGTATTTTCAGCGGCAATTTTTAGACCGTGATCGGTGAATCACATTGTGAATAAATTTGATTCAAATCAACCGACTGTCGTTTTGATCCACTAAGATATATTTTATGTTTCAGGCTGTTCTTTAGGAATCCGAAACCGTACATTTAAAATTTCAAGCTTAAAAAAAAATCATCGCAACAAAAACTTGCTAAATTGCCTTAGACTATTTAAATGTGTATGTTCGTTCAGCAACCGAGTGGAAAGCAACTGTGGGCGAGGTCGGACGTCCTGCGCGGGTCACTAAAATCATGACACACCCGGGCAAATTATTGACAGCTTGTGCATCGAAATTGATTGAAACTGCACTGCAAGTAGTTAGGGGGGGATCCCAGCCTGCCCAAATGAGCCCTCTGTTAAAATGCACATCCAAAGACTTCCCCAGAGGTAATAGATATTAACGCTGTGGAGCGCTATAATCCCTCGCTTCTCTTGCCCCTAATCAGTCTGAAGAGGGTCTCGACCCGAAACGTCACCCATCCCTTCTCTCCAGAGATGCTGCCTGTCCCACTGAATTACTCCAGCTTTTTGTGTCTATTAACGCTGTGGAGATTCGCTTAGTACATAAACGATGCAGAGTTGGGCGAGGACTCGCTTGGCCGAAGGACCTGTTTCCGCGCTGTATCTCTAAAGTGTTAAAGTCTAAAGCTGTCCCGTCGCATGCAACGTCCAATTCACGGCTGCGGCAAATACTGGGGAAATACACCTGTAACGGGACGTAAAGGATGGCATGTTGGGCCAGGAAAGCCAAAACAAAACAACACTGGAACAAGATACAAAGTGCTGGAGTAACTCAGCGGAACAGACAGCATCTCTGGAGAATGACACATAAAGTTGGAGTAACTCGGCGGGACAGGCAGCATGTCTGGAGAGAAGGAATGGGTGACGGTTCAGGTCGAGAAGAAGGGTCTCGATCCGAAACGTCACTTATTCATTCTCTCTAAAAACGCTGCCTATCCCGTTGAGCTACTCCAGCTTTTTGTGTCTATCTTCGGTTTAAACTTCGGCAGTTCCTTCCTACACATCTCTGGAGAACATGAATAGCAGATGTTTCGCGTCTGAAGAAGGGCTCCGATCCGTAACGTCGCCTATCCGTGTTCTCCAGAGATGCTACCTGATCCGCTGAGTTATTCCAGCAGTTTGTCTCTTTTTATTTGTATACCAACATCTGCAGTTGCTTGTGTCTACAAAATAGAAAGCGTATCTTAAACCGAGGAGGGTTGCACTGGTCAGGACGCTCCCGAACCCCTCCGACTTTTCTAGTTTGCAAACTTGCTTACTTGTTGACACCCCACTCCGTGTAGTTGGTGATGAAAAGTCCCGTTAACAACTCATCCAGCTTCCCGCTGTAGTTGGCCTGAATGATGTAGTCCATCCCTGTTATCAGCTTCTCGTTCAGTTCAATCACCAGATAATCGTTCTCAACTGCAAACCAAGTGCAGCGGATGGCCGGAGGGAGCAGGGCGGCGATGGCCACCCCAGTGTAGCGGAGCTCATGGCTGTGCAACAGGATGACCTCGGTCTCCTTGATGCAAGTCACCGTCACGTTAACTTGGCCGAAGAAGTGGCTGGGTCGCTCCAGCCCGGAGAGCGAGCGCGGCCACAGCTCCAGCTGGTAGTTCCTGGCGATAAGACTGTTTGGTAAGCGGGAGTTGTTCCAGGGACCCTGGCGACCCGGGGCCGCCGTCTCCCAGTCGGTGCTGGGAGGCTCCCAGGTCGGCGAGGAGATGCCCGTATTCTCAGCAATTAGCTTGCCATAGAAAATGGCCAAAACCGTGCAAACCACCAGTAAAACTAGGACGAGGAAGCTACATAGCACCACTGTCTTCCTGCTGAGGTAGAACCCAGAGGTGGATGTTGGTCTCATTTTTGGTGCCGGTTCCTTTCGATGGGAATTCTCCAGCTCGGCTGGGAATTAACTTTCCTTACATTTTGTTGAGTTGTCACATTTCCGTGATGAGGCTGAGGAATGAAATCTGAAACCACTCGGGGCAATATTCATCTGACTACCAATCCGAAGTTTTGGTGGGTTACGCCTAGTAAGATCTCACTTTACCAATGGCAGCACAAAGCGTAGCGTTTCCCGGGACCTGGGAGTGCCTCTGGTCACTTTGAATTGGAGCCTGACGTCCGTGTCAGAAGAGATTCACATACACACCGTATGTGAATCGTATAGAGATTCACATACATACATCGTTCACATACATCGTTTAGAGATTCACATACACGCCGTATGTCAGGCTCCAATTCAAAGAGAAAACGGGCGAAAGAGCAGATGTGTCTTGTTTAGATTAACTTTGCCATGTAATGCGTAAAACATGAAATAGCGCGCACTGATTCTGGAATAAATAAATAATAAAGGATTGGGGAATTTACGGAAAGTTACTTGGCATGCATTCTTCCCCTGGGCTGCTACCAACAAACCCCGCGGCGTGGTTTATTAGGAACTGGGGCAATCTGCAATATTTAATTAATTTGTTAAAGGCAACTATGCGATTGAAGAACAATGTAATATGACCTGGATTGTTGAAATCTGTGCAGATGTAATTGTACGGGTAGGATTCGATGCGTTTGTGCCGGCAGAAGGAGTTGAGGGCTGATGTCAGGAAGAAATTCAGGAACCAAATAGATGAATAGTATAATACTGAGAACTATATTCTCCATGCTAGCTTTCCCTTTGCTCTATCTGTTGTACTAGAGACTGGAGTGATTGTATTTGTGTATGATTTGATTTCTTTAAGAAGGAACTGCAGGTGCTGGAAAAATCGAAAGTAGACAAAAAAAATGCTGGAGAAACTCAGCGGGTGAGGCAGCATCAATGGAGAAAAGGAGTAGGCGACGTTTAAGGTCGAGACCCTTCTTCAGACTGATGTTGGGGGGGGGGGGGGGGAGAAAGGAAGAGGCAAAGACAGTAGGGGGAGCTGGGAAGGGGGAGGGGAGGGATAAAGCAAGGGCTACCTGAAATTAGAGGTTGATGTTCATACCACTGGAGTGTAAACTACCCAAGCGACATATGAGGTGTTGTTCCTCCAATTTACGCTCAACGTAGACGGAGGAATTGGGAGTAGGGGATGGAGTCCTTACAGGGAGCAGGGTGGGAAGAAGTGTAGTCAAGTTTGTAGTAGATGTCTGACCGACATCGACTACAAACCCACTGACTCCCACAGCTTTCTTGACTACACTTCATCCCACCCTGCTCCCTATAAGGACTCAATCCCCCACCCAATTGCCCCGTCTATGCTGCATCTGCACCCAGGATGAGGTGTTCCAGACCAGGGCATCGGAAATGTCCTAATTCTTCAGGAAACATGGGTTCCCCTCTTTGATTATAGATGAGTCTCCCACCAAGGTCTCCTCTATACCCCGCAGCTCCGATTTACCTCACCCCTCAACTCCATCCAAGTACCCAATCACTTTCCAGGTGAGGCAGAGGTTGCACCTCCTCTACTGCATCTGCTGTCGTAGTTGTCACCTTCTCTACATCAGCGAGACCAAGCATTGGCTCGGCGACCGCATCGCTGAACACCTCCTCTTGGTCCGTACTAACCAACCCGAACTCCTGGTTGCCCAGCACTTCAACTCCCCCTTCCATTCAGTTGCTGATCCAGTTACCCTATCTAAACTAGTCCAATTTCCCATGTATAGCACATATTCCTCTAAGCCTTTCCTAGCCATGTACCTGATCAAGTGTCTTTTAAATTATGTTATAACATCTGCCTCAACTACCTCCTCTGACAGCTTGTAGTAAAATCTACCACCCTCAGGTTCATATTTAATTTTGCCCCTCTCACCTTAAACATGTTTTTGATTCCCCTAAACTGAGATAAGGCTCTGGGCATTTACACCATCGGTCACCAACTCAGCCTCTTGCACCCCAACAAATATAGTCCTAGCCTGCCCAGCCTCTCCCATGTAGTTCAGCCCCTCAAGTCCCAGCAACATCCTCATAAATCATCTCCGCGCTCTATCCAGTTTAATGAAATCTTTCCTATAGCAGAGTGACTAAAGCTGAACGCAGTGCTCCAAGTGTGTTCAGCTGCTTCCCCATTGCTATCAGATTCATGAACCAATTACCTCTTTCACACCCCATTCCCAGAGTTGCTGTTCACACTCTTGTTTTTAACTCCATTCAGTTATTCCATTCTTGTATTTTAACATTCTTTTGCACCTCAGATTTTGTTAATGTGTGAGGGCACTGAGCCTGTACTCACTGGAGTTTAGAAGGATGATGGGGTCCTCATTTAAACTTACTGAATAGTGAAATACTTGGATAGAGTGGATGTGGAGAGATGTTTTGCACTAGTGGGAGAGTCTAGGACCAGAGGGCACAGCCTCAGAATAAATGGACGTACCTTTAGAAAGAAGATGAACGGATTCTTTAGTCAAAGGGTGGAGGCCACGTCATTGGACATTTTTAAAGCAGGGATTGGCGGATTCTTGATTAGTAAGGGTCATGTAGAGAAAGCAGGAGAATGGGGTTGAGAGGGAAAGATAGATCAGTCATCATTGAATGGCAGAGTAGATCAATGGGCCGAATGGACTAATTCTGCTCCTATGATTTATGAATTTACGAACTTTTCAACAATAATCTTGCACCATTGTGCTGCTTTGCATTTGAATTTATTGTGGTATATATCATAACTAGATACACTGTTTACTTTGTGAGCATGTAAACAAGGAATTTCTTTGCACCCTGGTGTTTTGACAATTAACTAATCTAATGTAATTTAATTCAAGGTTGCATTTAATTGCGGGTTTCATTAATTGGTATTTCATTATCATTTTCTTACGTTTTCCGATGCCAATTCAAACATAAAAATTGAATGTTATATGTTTCAATTAACTTGTAGGATTGTTGATACAGCTGGCATTTATTTTTCCTTCACATGATAAAGATAATACAACGGAGATTTTTACTTTTTTAAATCAGTGCATTAAATACAGATTTAAAGACATTAGATTCCCTTTGTAAATGTTCCCAATACCTTTACGAACCTCCTCCCCCATCTTTTCAGAGATTCAGATACTCTCACACAGGCGGGGACTCTAACCCACATAGGCTCACCCTATCAAAAAGGCTTCTTCCTTTCCACCTGCTTGTTATTGGGTGTCAGCGCATAATCTCTTCATGCTGGCAGTCGATGCTGATTTTTAGAGAGCCTTTCCAATCTGCGCTCCCAGCAACAACGCAGTACTTTGCCTCTTAGCACTGTTTAAACCCAGTTATCTTTTTCAATATCCAGTCAATCGGATATCCAATTCTGGGCAGGGCCTCTAACCTTTAGTTATTATCGACGGTTGGTCTTAGCAGCAGCTGCAGCTGTTGACTAAGTTTGAGTTTTACGGGCCTTTAACCCAAAGGAGAGGGACCCAACCCTTTGAAAGGGGGCCTCTAACCAAAGGCACGAATGCCCCCAGTGCTTGTTAGACTACCTGTTCTATGATCTCGTTGGGACCCTTGCCCATGTGCGCGAATGATCGATCTGCTATGACTAGTGAAGTGGGGAAAACCGATGCGAAAATTGCACCATGCAGCCAATTTCTCCCCTCGCGATCTGGAACAGCTCAACACCCTCCGTTGTAAACTTGTGTTTAGGGGTCCGTTGAGATCCCGGACGAGCCCCCAATATAAATATACTCCTAAAGCTTACCCCCCTTAGTCTAGTTCAGTAAAACCACTGAGTCAAGCACTGGACCGACTAAACTTTATTTTTGAACGAACAACAAATCCCCCTATAAGATACCTAAATACAATACCCCCTATACGATACCAGAGGCCCCGACCACGGGTGAACATCTGGGAAGATCGGCGGGGAGGCTGGCTGGACTATGGTACCTTCTTCAACTTTGGTGCCATTGTGTCGTGTTGTGGTTATGTTGTGTCGTGGACTTCTGTGTTTGTGCTTTTTTTTCCATTTTAATACGTTTTATTTATTTATTTATTTTTAAAATATTTTTTTTTATCATACTTGACTAAGGAAAATTCATTTTGTTGTCTAATATGAGATAATGACAATAAATTGAATACAATACAATAAACCACCATGGGTTCAATCCTTGTTTCTGCCTGACCAAGCCCTTCAGCCTCGTGCAAGCAGACACTACCAAAAGGTCACACAGTCCCGAGCGCCCTTCCAGAAGATCGACACCGATCCAAATGGGGGCTATCTTTTATAGGTCAACGAACCCTGAGGGGCCGAACTACATAGGGGAGGCTCCCCTTACAAGCCTATCACACATATTGATTATAAACAAAGTATTATTGACAGTCTGCCAACCCATTTACAAAGAGTCCCAATACAATGTTTCTCCAGAAGTTTCTGGAAGGAAGACAGCTAACTGATTAATGCAACATTTACCCTGGCAGTACAAAAGATTCAGCCAGGGCTTCACACTTCGGCCAATCACGAAACAGCAAGGCAACTGTCTTGCAACATTATTAACATTATTTACAATCCCTTTGCAGTAATCCAATCAAACCCATGCATCTACCACACCTTAGAGCTTCGCTGCAAAGTCCTCACACATCTCCTCAACCATAATATGGTTGAGATCTTCATTAGGATGGAGAGTGACATAATTAATTCAGAAACAAGGGTTCTGAACTTAAAGAAAGGTAGCTTTGAGGGTATGAGACGTGAATTGGCCAAGATAGACTGGCAATTGATTCTTGAAGGGTTGACGGTGGATATGCAATGGAAGGCATTTAAAGACTGCATGGATGAACTACAACAATTGTTCATCCGAGTTTGGCACAAGAATAAATCAGGGAAGGTAGTGCATCCGTGGATAACAAGGGAAATCAGGGATAGTATCAAAACAAAAGATGAAGCATTAGCCAGAAAAAGCAGCCTACCAGAGGACTGGAAGAAATTCAGAGTCCAGCAGAGGAGGACAAAGGGGTTAATTAGGAAAGGGAAAATAGATTATGAAAGAAAACTGGCAGGGAACATAAAAACTGACTGCAAAAGTTTTTATAGATATGTGAAGAGAGAAAGATTAGTTAAAACAAATGTAGGTCCCTTGCAGTCAGGAACAGGTGAATTGATCATGGGGAACAAGGACATGGCAGACCAATTGAATAACTACTTTGGTTCTGCCTTCAGTAAGGAAGACATAAATAATCTGCCGGAAATAGCAGGGGACCGGGGGTCAAATGAGATGGAGGAACTGAGTGAAATCCAGGTTAGCCGGGAAGTGGTGTTAGGTAAATTGAATGGATTAAAGGCCGATAAATCCCCAGGGCCAGATAGGCTGCGTCCCAGAGTACTTAAGGAAGTAGCCCCAGAAATAGTGGATACATTAGTGATAATTTTTCAAAACTCTTTAGATTCTGGAGTAGTTCCTGAGGGTAGCTAATGTAACCCCACTTTTAAAAAAAAGAGGGAGAGAGAAAACGGGGAATTACAGACCAGTTAGTCTAACATCGGTAGTGGGGAAACTGCTAGAGTCAGTTATTAAGGATGGGATAGCAGCACATTTGGAAAGTGGTGAAATCATTGGACAAAGTCAGCATGGATTTATGAAAGGTAAATCATGTCTGACGAATCTTATAGAATTTTTCGAGGATGTAACTAGTAGAGTGGATAAGGGAGAACCAGTGGATGTGTTATATCTGGACTTTCAGAAGGCTTTCTACAAGGTCCCACATAAGAGATATGTATACAAACATAAAGCACACGGTATTGGGGGTTCAGTATTGATGTGGATAGAGAACTGGCTGGCAGACAGGAAGCAAAGAGTAGGAGTAAACGGGTCCTTTTCAGAATGGCAGGCAGTGACTAGTGGGGTACCGCAAGGCTCAGTGATGGGACCCCAGCTATTTACAATATATATTAATGATTTGGACGAGGGAATTGAATGCAACATCTCCAAGTTTGCGGATGACACGAAGCTGGGGGACAGTGTTAGCTGTGAGGAGGATGCTAGGAGGCTGCAAGGTGACTTGGATAGGCTGGGTGAGTGGGCAAATGCAAGGCAGATGCAGTATAATTTGTATAAATGTGATGTTATCCACTTTGGTGGCAAAAACAGGAAAGTAGACTATTATCTGAATGGTGGCCGATTAGGAAAAGGGGAGATGCAACGAGACCTGGGTGTCATGGTACACCAGTCATTGAAAGTAGGCATGCAGGTGCAGCAGGCAGTGAAGAAAGTAAATGGTATGTTAGCATTCATAGCAAAAGGATTTGAGTATAGGAGCAGGGAGGTTCTATTGCATTTGTACAGGGTCATGGTGAAACCACACCTGGACTATTGCATACAGTTTTGGTCTCCTAATCTGAGGAAGGACATTCTTGCCATAGAGGGAGTACAGAGAAGGTTCACCAGACTGATTCCTGGGATGTCAGGACTTTCATATGATGAAAGACTTGATAGACTCGGCTTGTACTCGCTAGAATTTAGAAGATTGAGGGGGGATCTTATAGAAACGTACTAAATTCTTAAGGGGTTGGACAGGCTAGATGCAGGAAGATTGTTCCCGATGTTGGGGAAGTCCAGAACAAGGGGTCACAGTTTAAGGATAAGGGGAAAATCTTTTATGACCGAGATGAGAAAAACATTTTTCACACAGAGAGTGGTGAATATCTGGAATTCTCTGCCACAGAAGGTAGTTGAGGCCAGTTCATTGGCTATATTTAAGAGGGAGTTAGATGTGGCCCTTGTGGCTAAAGGTATCAGGGGGTATGGAGAGAAGGCAGGTACAGGATACTGAGATGGATGATCAGCCATGATCATATTGAATGGCGGTGCAGGCTCGAAGGGCCTAATGGCCTACACCTGTACCTATTTTCTATGTTTCTATGTACGAGGACATCTGGACCTCTCCTTATCTGATGTATTGATCTGGGACCTAGACTTCCTGGCACCAGCTTGCAGCTTGAGGCTTCTTACAGAAAAAGGCTAACAGGCCCAGTAGATGCATAAATCCTTTGCTTTATTTTAGCTCTGTTTTGGCCAAGATA